>NW_008338118.1:2698509-2772621 GCF_000622305.1 Nannospalax galili | reverse complement strand
AGGTTACATACAACACTGCTTCAATGATGAAATACACTCCTATTCAAGTTAATGTGTTATCACCAGTATATGTTTTATATATGTGTGTGTGTATATATATATATATATATATATAATATATTGTAGTAGTTTTATAACTGGATTGTATAAGTGTAATGCTGTGTATAAGAATGCTGAAAATGGATATTTATTAAAGCCTTAGTTATGCATATTAATAGCAATAAATATGTAGATGAGACGAATATTGTATTTATCTTAATAATCACAACCGTTTGTGACTCTGGGGATTGAACCCAGGGTCTTATGCATGCTGGCAAATGTTCTACAACTGAGCTACGCTCCTGTCCTCAGTTCATGCCATTTTACACACAAATTGAAAAATTTTACAAAATATTAAAATGGAATGAAGAGATATTAGAATATCCCCCTTTTAACCTTTTTCTTTTGGTATTGGTGATTGAACCCTTAGCTTTGCACATGCTTGGCAAGTGATCTCCCACTGAGGTGTATTCCCAGTCTTGTTTTCGGCTTTGAGGCAGGATTCCACAGAGTTGCCCAGGCAGGCCTTCAACTTGATAATATTCCTGCGTCAGCCAAGGATTATAGGCCTGCACCATTAGGCCCAGCTTAGAGGGAATATTTCTTCTTATGGGAGATGTAGTTGGATTTATTTCCTTCCATAAACAAAATATTAAAGATAAGTGCAGTTTTGTAGTACTTTTTAGTTCTTATATCCTTTTCAGTTTGCTTTAATGAAACAAAACACAAAAGTTAAATATGTAAAAAATGTTAGCTTTTTTTTAGATGGTCTCACTGTGTAGCCTTGGCTCACCTGAAACTTCATATGCAGATCAGATTGGCCTTGAGCGCACTCTGCATCCTGAGTATTGAGATTAAAGGCATGTGCCACCATGCCCAGCTAACTTAATTTTGAGTAAATACTATAATGTTTATTTGATAGTGTTAATAGCATAAATTATAAGCTTCTCTAGCAAGATCTGTTTTAAAATGTAATAAGTGAGAAATAACCATGTGAAAACATATTTCACATAAAGTAATAATAGATGAAAATTAGTTTGCTACTCAATTCTTTGATTCAGTATCTTCAGGCATCATCTACCCTGCAAAGGGGGAAGAAAAATTGCTTAATCTCTGGAACAACTGTTGTTATTCTTTTATGTTGATGTTTTGCCACTGCCTATAAGAAAATGCTAAGTGCAAAATGCCCAGAAATGATTAAAAAAAGGGTGATTGTAGTAACTTGAAGGATGCGTGTATTGAACCTGGCACCCTCACTCAATATTCATATGACTTTTCTAGTCCGTCTCATCCCTTTTCCTTATGACATGAAGTTTATGGTGGAGACACATGTCATCAAAGCAATGAGCTGGGTGTATCACATTGTGATACTTCAAGTCACAAGCCACCGACAGAACTTGGATTAGAATGCAAGATTCCTGCCTCTCCATTTTCCATTTTGTACTTTGTTTGCGACTCAGCCTAATCCTTTTAGGGAAATATCTAAACCACATCTGTCTTCCCCTGCCAGTTTCTTTTGCACACATGCCAGCTGAGTCAGCCCTTCGCTGCCAGCTGTCCTCAAGAAGCAGTAAGGTTTATAGTCCCACTTTCTTGATCACAAAATATCTTGTCCAAATAGAGCTCACTTTTACTTTACTTGAACACTCAAGGCATTTGCATATTTTGCCTCTTTTTTATTTTTATTTTGTAAATATTTATTTACTTATTTATTTATTTATTTATTTATTTATTTATTTATTTATTTATGTTGTATGAGTGTATTGCCTGCGTATGTGTAAGTGCACCCACATAGTGCAATGCCTATGGGAGTCAGAGGAAGGTGTCAGATCCCCCCGGAACTGGAGATATGGACGGTTGTTAGTCGCTATGTGGATGCTGGGTCCTCTGTAAGAGCACTGAGTGCTCTTAACTGCTGAGCCATCTCTCCAGCCTGTATGTTGCCTTTTAAAGGAACATTTCCCAAAGGAAAAATAATCCTAGTTACCCATTTTTAAAAAGATTTAATTTTTATTTTATGTGTATGATGTTTTGCCTGTAGTACCCACAGAGGCTAGAAGAGGGTGTTGGATTCCCTGGAACTAGAGTTACAAGAGGTTGTTAGTTGTCATGTGGGTGCTGGGAACTGAACCTGGGTCTTTTGCAAGACCAGCAAATGCTCCTAACCACTAAGCAGTCTCTCCAACCCCATCATGTATATTCTTTTGCACATGTGGTTAAAAGGTAAAAGTGGAGCCTGATAAAGATTGATTCCTTGAAGGCATGTAGAGTTAGCCTACAGCTCTGGACCACTGATTGTATATTTTAATCCCTGAACCTGAACTGGTAATTGGAAAATGGCCCAGATAGCTAGTACATTCTAGAACTTTCCAGATTTCCTTGCTTCCTGCAGCTTTTTTTTTTTCTTTCTTTTATTCTTTGAATTGCTATAAGCTGAGATTTTGTCAAGTTCAGACTTAGACCACTTTTCTCCCTTTGTTCTAATGTAGATTGTAGATGACTTTTTTCTGAAATAGGGCCTGGAAAGGAAAACCAGTCCCCCCACCCATACACACACCTTAGCTGATCGTCTACCATGACCTTCACCCTCATGCTACCTCCAGAGTCAGGCCTCACACTCTGTAGATCTCCTGCCAAACTTGTGTGAAATACACAAGCTATGACAACTAATGCCAGAAATCGGTGCTACTCTGAAATTTTAATGACTCTCAATCACAAATTTGGTGGAAAGAACTCCTATTGGGCCTTTGTTTCTTGCTTCTCAGCAGCACATAGATAGCATGAATCAGGTGCTTTTCTGCGTCCTTGGTTAAGTGGAGTAGGAATAAGAATGGTACGAAGCATTATTTTCAGCCTGTGTCATTCTCTTACTGTGACCTGTAGTGTGAATAATAATCACCATCATAAGTGACACTAGATCATCTGGAAAAAGGTCCCATGCTTGTGTCAGGAATAAGGAATGTGGTGAGAAAGCCATTAGGGCATGTTGTCCTGGAGTCAGCTAGGCCAAGAAAGGAGGTCTCCCAGGAAGGAGGCAAAGATAGCAAAGCACGTGCTTTACAGAATTCAATAGCAGTGGCCTACACAGCAGCTCTGGCCTTCCCATCCACCCTTTCCTTCCTAAGTATCACCGAGCAAGTGACATCTGCCTTGATCTTATTATATTGTTTCTTTAATACAACTTCCATTTGAACTATGCTCATGAATGGGAAAAAAAAGGATTTTCATTAGGAAAGGAATGTTGATAGAGCCTTCTTAGCAGTGTGTGTGTGTGTGTGTGTGTGTGTGTGTGTGTGTGTGTGTAGAGGTTAGAAGATGGACAGTTTGTGGGAGTTGTGTTCTTCTACCATTTGGAGCCTGGGGATTAAACTCAGGTCATCACACTTGGGAAGTGCCTTTACCCGCTGAGCCATCTCATCAACCCCAAACTGTTTTTTGTTTGTTTGTTTTTAAGACAGGTCTCCTTTTAGCCCCAGCTAGCCTATACAGACTGTGTAGACCAGGCTGGCCTCCACCACAGAGCTCCATCTGCCTTTGTCTCCTGAGTTCCACCCACACTGGTCTTTAACAGTCCCTTAGTTTGGGGAAGGATGTGTAATTGCATGTCATTTGTCTTACAGGTTCACCTTTTACAAGTCTACGTCTTCGAGAAGAAATGCTGGCAAAGTACTCAAATCTTTCCTCTGTGATTCATAACATATCGCTCACAGGTAACTGTACCAAATACTACAATGCCCAAAGAAGTTTTTAAGAGACTTTTGTACCTAAGTTGCTGCTTTAGTCTTTTACAGCTTTGGTTTCTAATATTTGAAAAAAAGTTGCAGATTTTTTTAAATTACTAGTTTGTTCTAACAGTAATAAAATAGTAAAATCAGAGTTTCAACTAGTTTAGGCTTGTTTGTTAAGACAGTAATATTTTACTTTTTTGATACTTGGTTTTTAACTGTTTCTCAGTCTTTTGAACTGTTTCTCTACTTCTGTTTCAGGTGATTAGAAACTGTGTGCACATGTGTGCGTGTGTATGCATGCACGTGTGTTTTCCTAGCGGATGCCAGTGAAATATTTGCACTGAGCTTCAGTGTAGGGCATTTTTATAACTTTGTACAGCTCTTGCTTGTTCCAAATGCTCTCATTCCAGCATTTGGAATTTATTCTTGTAAAAATCATTGCGGTGTTCCTATGTTAGTTGTTCTTTTGTTTTGTGCTTGTTCTAGTTCTTGGTTTCTTCTATGAGATGGAACATTTAAGAAACACTCAAATGAGAATCTGTTTGCAAATCCTTTGACCAGTGTGACAGAGTGGGTTCAGGGCACTGCTTAGAAGTCAGTGCTTAGGGCCACAGCAAGAAATGCCTTGTTAATTGATGTCAAGCTGGGTATTTATTTAATCTACAGCTATAACTCTTAGCTATTCTTTATTCTAATAATTCAGTGAGCAGTCCTGCAGTTATGAAAAGAACAGTTGTTCACAGTCACCTGTTCCTTGATTGCCTAGCTGCCTCCAAACTTCCTGTTTTCCTCTTCCTCATGGACCCCTGTACTTTATTCACCCTGCTCCTAGTCTGAGGAAGCACTAAAATGCAGAGCATCTAAGAACTGGCGACCAAGCCTGACCACGCCTTCTGTGCTCTCATTTGCCCATATCCCCTGACGTACCAGTAGGCTGGCCTGCACTCTATAAAAGAGAGCCTTGTTTGACATTGAGACACGAAAGATTTAAGGTTCGAGCTTTTCTTCTGTTGCAGTAGTTCTCATAAAATTAAATCTCTTCAAAAGTTGCATTTTCATGTAGGATTCTTGCTTTCCCTTCAAAAGTCTTCATCTCTGGAGCAGCATGTACAAGATTATGGAATTTAAATTTGAACAGTAAGGATTTCCTTACTGACAGGATTTTTTTTTTTTTTTCCGAGAAAGGGTCTCGTTCACTCTAGTCTGGCCTTGAACTTGCTGTGTAGCTGTAGTTGGCATTGAGCTTCTGATTCTCTGGCCTCCACCCAAGTGCTGGCATGAGAAGCGTGGGCCACCATCCCAGCTACTGGCAGGATTTTCAGCTTGTCCTTCCGAGAAAGGGTCTCGTTCACTCTAGTCTGGCCTTGAACTTGCTGTGTAGCCGTAGTTGGCATTGAGCTTCTGATTCTCTGGCCTCCACCCAAGTAGAGGGTGTTTGCTTGTTGTCATAGGGTTGCTTGTGTGATGTGCAATCAGAGTGCTTTCATTGCCACCCTTGTTTGTAAACAGTGCTCATGATAATTTGCCATATTGCTACTTAATTATTTCTCCTTTTCCCTCTGGCTATTTTGAAAGTTGATCTTTCTGTCAAGTTAACGCTTTTTTTCTTGGTCCAGAGAGTCAAGGACAATGCCTTAGTTTCAGATTTTGAGTCAGAATGATAACTTTGGCTGCTCTCAATAAATTTATTAGTGAGAAAGGGAAACGTGGGCCCTGTGCCTGGGAGAATGAAAAACATGGGCTTTTGTTTGAAAACAGAACAGAACAAAACACCTGATTGTTTATTTATTTATTATTTAAAAATTTTTTGTTTGCTTAACAGACTTGTGGTGTTGTGTGTCATGTACATTGTTTTCGCATTAGAATTTAATCTTCAAAACAATCCTGTGAGGTGAACACTATTACTGTTTGTAATTTTTAGATGGGAATGGAGAAACACAAACAGATTAAGTGAATTGATCAAAGCCCCAAGTGGGAGTTGGGTTTTTAACTCAGACAGTCTGGTTCCAGACTCTGTGCTGTGCCAAGTATTTTTAATGCCAAATCACTCATTTTTTTTTTTTTAGTATTGCCAAAACAACTATACCTATTTTAAGGAGACTGATAATAGTTTTAAAGTGATATATTAAAAAAACTGTGAAATAATGTTACATTTAGTGTTTTAACTTCTAAGTAGGTTAATCTTCAAAACTGCATTTTCTGAATAATGAATTTGTGAAGTCTAACTGACCTCACCAGGAACAAAATGTCCATTTATTTCCCTCTTTCACTGACTTTCTGCTATCACTGGGTTCTGAAAATGTGTCTTTCGATAATGGACTATTTAGCAGTTATTGTTTACGCTGCTGCCATTAAAGTGCTACTTTCAGCGTTTTTTCCTCTGCAAACTATACTGTGTGGTGCATCAATGTTGTAATCTAAACAATAAAATTAAAATCAAGACATCAGATGGTTGCTTTCCTGGTCAAGCTGGTGACCACTGTGTGAGCTCTTAGCATATTGACCCAAAGGATGGTGTGCTTACCAGCTGAGGTGTGAGCAGCTGACCTGGTACTAGGAGGGCAGGAGGAAGCAGTAGCAGACCTTGGGGCGCACATATGCTGATTAGGCCACTGTAAGGTTGGCAAATGTCATCGGAGATGAGGAAATAGAGCTCTCTTGCCTAGACCCAGTTGTGGAGCCAGTGAGCTGAGTAAATGAAGGAGGCCAGAGGGCCTGTGCATTTGATCTCCTGGACTGCTTGTTTCAGAGAAGAATCTAGAATGACTCCAGTGGGCTGCAGCTTCTCATGATATTTTCAAGATGTATTCATCAATTTATTATAAAAATTAGTGTTATATAAGAAGAAAAGTGTGAGTCTTTTTGTGTGTGTATGTGTGTGTGTTAAAAAATGTGAGCTCTGTGTGTGTGTCTGTGTGCACATATATGCATGTGTGTTTGAGTACAGCTGACAATGTGAGCTTTAAACATTCACAGAGTGAAAGAGGGAATGGAACAGAGTTCCGCAGTAGCAACACAAGTGACAGCAGCTGCAGGCAGCTTTGACTCATCCAGGGGTCTCAGGAGCAGAAATATTGACATTTTGAATTGGACAATTCTTTGTCGTGGGGAGCTGTTTGGGCACTGTAGAATGTTTAGTGGTATCTCAGACCTTTATGTATGAGGGCTATATGTCCTTCAAGGACAAATTTATCCTCCTTGCTATGTACATAAATGACGGTAGCACCGAGTATCAGTCGTCTTCTCCCTACAGTAAAATACCTGTATCAGGCTACTGCTAAAGAGGTTTGTTTAGCTCACATGTTTGGAGGTTCAAAGTCCAAACAACAAGCCACGGTCTCCACTGAATACCACTGTGGGAGGGTGAAGCCCCCATGTCACTATGTGTTGAATCAGGAGGAAGGGAGAGCTGGGTGAAGCCAGGCTTACTCCTTTGATAACAGCTTTCTCCTAAGAAGAAAAAGTTCCTTGAGAGCTACCAGTAAAGCTACCCGTTCCCTTTACGGGGTCCCTAATGATCTGAGGACAACTGACTTTAGTCCATCTCTTAAACGTTCCATCAGCTCAGCACCATCCAGACCAGATCTCCAGCACATGGACCCCTGGGGTGACAGTCCACATCCAAACTCTAGCAACCTGCCTCTGTGTCACAACTGCAGGATTTAAAATCACAGGGTTGTGAACATTTAATAAACAATGTCACCAAAATGCTAGATGATAGTGCTAACAGGCACAGGACATAGTATAAGTGGGGCAGAGAGCCAGATCTGTCATAGTCCCACCACTTCCTCTTCTGGTGTTGAAATTCTCTCTTTCTTTAAGGATTAAGTCAGAAGCCACATCTTCAGTAAAGCTCCCGCAGAGAAGTACTGATTCTGTGTGTCTGGTAACTGATTATTTTTTATTAACTTTTCATTGTGTAACATTGAGTTTGTTTTTAAATGCTATTAATACATCCTACCAGTATTATAGCAAATGAAAGATTCTGAACCCTTCCTGCCACATCTAGGCATATCTAAAATACAGCCCTTCTGTCAAGCGTTAATGAAGCACACAGGAAAGATGCCATCTCTTAACCCAAACTGGTGACCAGGTCATCACAACTGTAGACGCATGCTGTGTTGTCTCAACCATGCTTCAGATTTTAGAGTCATGCAAGCAACACAGCCTCGATTGCATGCAAAGGCAGGAGGAAAAACCAGAAACCTCAGAAAACTGATCCTTCCTAAGCAACACACAGTGGGAGGTTTGACCTAAGGGAAAGAAATGAGCTGAGCACAAAGAGAGGACAAATGAACAAATTGGTTTCCTTTCTGTTTTCTTTTTTTGTTTTTGTTTTTGTTTTTAGCTTTATTCAGTGCTAAAAGCTCAAGGCTCATTCCTGTCAGTTGAAATATAAAATTAAAAAAAAGCCTTCCAAAGCCCCCCAATTCTGATTCTTCAAAAACATGAACGCACCTCAAAGAGTAGTGTAGGGTGCAAATTTATATTATTTGCACTACATAGGAGGCTCCATGCTGAGAAGTAACACAGAAATGAACCCTTGCAGGGTTTTCTTACACAGGAAAGCAGTGAAGACCGTTGAGAAGGCTGCGTCCTCCTCCCCGGCTGCGCAGTGAACACTGAAATTGTGATACCAGGCAAGTGCAAAGTGATCAAGGCACCTCTGACACTGTCTGCCAAGGAGCATCAGGTTTAGATGTTCTTGGTGCACACTACAGAAATGCTCTGTGGATAAAAGAGAGGAATTGTTGAAAATATGAGAAATGGCCACTATACCATACAGAAAGAAAAGCTGGGGGTCTGGAGAGAAGGCTCAGTGGTTAAGAGCACTTACTGCTCTTGCAGAGGATCTGGGTTTGGTGCCCAGCACCAACAATGGTGGCTGACAACTGACTGTAACTCCAGTTCAGTTTTTTAAAAATAACCCATCCTCTCCAGTTTGTGTTACCCCTATAGTCCCGGGTGTTGGGCCGTCCATGTCCACTGGAACACGGTTGACCTACCAGGAGCCACACCCTTAAAAGAAAACTGACTCTCCCTTCCCCAGAAGACTACTTTTATGTGTATATATAGTATAAATGCACAGGCTTGCTTAGATATTTTTTTCATAAGAAGCTTGCTTACACATATTTTCTATTATAAATTATATAGTAATAAACCCCCTACAGAAAATTCCCTGGGAATAATTTTGAATGTTCTCTAAGATAAATACCACCAAATAGAATTACTGACTTAGAAATGATGTGTGCTTTTATTTTAATGGATACTGCAAAATTGCCCTTCAAGATATTTGGACAGTTTGTTCCTTCCTACACCCACATGTTTGAGCATAATTTTCTCTGTCTTCACTAATACTGGATGCCATCAGACTCTTTGAGCTTTGTTCTTTGTGAATGTTGGAGCTGAAATATTGTTTTAATTGGCATTTTAGATTTAGACATACTTTTTGCATAGGCATGTTTATAGTTATCTATTAATACCTTTTACCAACTTTATTATTGGTTTTTAAAAAAATTATGTAAACGAGGTAGGAATAAAGGACAGATACCATTTGCTTGTACTTTTTAGAAAAACTTACAAATATTTCTCCCATTTGCCTTTAAGTTTTTATATAGTTTTCTTAATGTGTATGTGAGCACATGGTTGAGTGTGTGTGTGTGTGTGTGTGTGTGTGCATGTGTGTGTGTGTGCGCACGTGTTTGCATGTGGAGATCAGAGGTAGATGTTGGATGTCTTCCTTAATCTAACTCCACCATATTTTTGAGATAGAGTATCTCACTGATTGGCTGGCCAGAAAGACTGAGGAGTCCTTCTGTCTCTGCCCCCAAACTTTGGGATTATAGGTCTGCACCACTGTACCCTACTTTTTTTTTTTTTTGGACAGGGCCTCATTATATCATCTTTGATGATCTAGAACTCCCTATGTAGACCAGGCTAGCTTCAAACTCACAGAGGTCTGCCAGCGTCTGCCTCCCAAGTGCTGGGATTAAAGGTGTGCCACCAGGCCTGGCTACACCCTGCTTTTTTGTAGGTGACGGGAATCCATACTCAAATCTTTGTACTTGCTTGGCAAGCACTTACTGGCTCAGCTATCCCAGCCTCTACATAGTGTGTTTTTGTAGTGAAGTTTCTTTGTATGTTTTCACCTATTATTTTCATAGTTTGTAGACTTCACTTAAAATTTAAATTTTTTTATATTTTAATTCTTATTTTATGCTTATGAGTGTTTTGCTTGCATGTGTTTCTGTGCATCTCATGTATGCAGTGCTCATGGAAGCATCTCCTGGAACTGGTGGCCTCCATGTGAGTTCTGTAAACTGAACCTGGGTCTTCTGCAAGAGCAGCCAGTGCTCTTAACTGATGTGCCATCTTTCCAGCCACCTAAAAACTTTCCTCTAGATTTATTTTATATTTCTTAATGTGTATGTATATTTCTTAATGTGTGTGTATCAGTGTGGGTGCATGTGTGCCATGGCACACTTGTGGAGGTCAGAGGACAACTGACAGTAGCCTGTTCTCTTCTTCTACCACTTGGGTCCCAGGGATCAAATTCAGGTTGTCAGGCTTGTAGAACTAGTGCTTTACCTGCTGAGCACCTCACCAGTTGTAGGTGCCTTACTTATTAAAGAGAAATGATTCATGGTCTGGAGAGATGACCCAGAAATTAAGAGCACTGGCTGCTTTTTCAGAAGACCTGGGTTTGAATTCCAGCACCCACATGGTGGCTAGCAACTGTCCATAACTCCAAATCCAAAAGATCGAACACCCTCTTCTGTTCTCTGTGGGCACTGCACAATATGGTTGCATTTAACATGCAGGCATAACACTCATACACATAAAATAAAAATAAACCAAAAACTTTTAATAAAGAAATGATGTAGTATTTTATATAGTATGTTCTAGGGACCATTTGAATTATTAAAGTCACCACAGCAAAATTTTATGGCTTTTTTAGATTTATTTTATTTTTTTTTAATGTGTGTGTGTCTGTCTGTCTGTGTGTGTACATGCACATATGTGTGGGTACCCTAAGAAGCCGGAAGAGGTCATCTGATCTCCTGGACCTGGAGTTACAGACAGTTGTGAGCCATTTTACTTGAGTGTGGGGACCTGAACTCTGGTCCTCTGGTAGAGCTGCAAGAACTCTTAACTGATGGGCTATTTCTCCAATCTCAGCCACAATTTATGAAGAGCTTGGTTTACAGTGGTGAACAGGGCAGTTTACTGTCTATATTCTAGTAAGTGAAGAGGAGACTAGGAATAAATAAGTGAACAAATTAATTTAAATGGCAATGCCATTGTCAAGCACAGGCAATAAACAAAGATATGAGTGGGGAGCAGTTAAGAAAGCAGTTCTGGCTGGTTTAGTCCCAGCACTCCCCAGCACTTCTGAGGCAGAGGCAGGTGAATCTCTGTGAGTTCAAGGCCAGCTTGATCTCCATAGCGAATTCAGGCCAGCTGCAGCTACAGGAAGACCCTGTCTCAAAAAAAAGACCAAAACAAACAACAACAAAAAAGAAAGCAGTTCTGGAGGCCTCCCTGAGGAGGAGGCATAGGGTGTCCACTGGAATGCATGTTTTGAGGCCTGCAGAATCAAAATCTTTGGGAGGAGGCTCGGCCATCTGCATTTTTAGCATTTCAGAAGTTGGTAGTGTCAGGCATAAACCATTGGTTTAGGACTAAATTCAAGGGCAGATGTGCCTGCAGTTTGGAGAAGTTCATTACCAAAGCAGTGGGCCTTGAAAAGCCCACATTAGGTTTTGATGAGTTCTAACTTGGATTTGGTAGGTCCCAGGACCTCTGTGTTTAACTCTGTTTTGAGGAAAATCCACTTTTTTAAAAATAATTTTTTCTACTTGGTGGAATTATGATGGGGAAAGAAGATAAGGGATGAAGAAGCCCATTCTGCATGCTTTCTACATTGGCATCTGGCCTTCACCCACTGACCCATGTATCCATCAGTGTGTATGTCGGAGGGGGAACAGGGTAGACGACATTACTTGACACTTCCTATGATGTTGTTCTGCTATCAAATAATTTTGAACACCAACAGAACAATCCTCTTCAAAATCTAAATCGTCTTTGTTGCCAGAGTTTTCTTGGGCCTCTTGCATGGTCAGACAAACCATATAATTTTTTTAATGTGAATTTATTATGGTTTATGCCCTTACGTAGGGAGAGGGTAAATGGGGGAACTTTACACTCAGAGTCCGCCATTTCAGATGCTCCTACGGCCTGCCCATAGTCTCCGTTAACTTTCGCTCACGCATCTTGGGCCTGTAGTCTCGTTCCAGGTTGGGAAATGCTCCCTCTGCCTCCATGTGGGTGAGGCTCCAGGGCCATCTTTCTCTCCCTGCCTGCTCTTCTGGCTCTCTGCTTGTGTCCAAGATGGTGCAGAAAACCCCTCCCCAGTCCATTCTCCACTGGAGGCCCCACCCCTCGGAGGAACCAGTCACCTGGGAGACAGTCCTTAATAGTGGGAGGTGGACTGATTGGACACTCTGCTCTTCTTCCCTTGTATTAAAATGAAATGTCCAGGCCAGGCGAGGTGGCGCAGGCATTTAATCCCAGCACTCGGGAGGCAGAGGCAGGAGGGTCTCTGTGAGTTCAAGGCCAGCCTGGTCTACATAGTGAGTTCCAGGACAGCTGGGGCTACAGGGAGACCCTGTCTCAAAAAGACCAAAAAAAAAAAAAAAAAGAAATGTACATAGTGAAGCTTTTTCCACCAAGGTAAAGAAGTTTGGGCTTTCGACTAAGTTTTAGAGAACAGGAGACTGAGTCCCTGAATAGGACTTGTACATAAAACCTCACCCACCCATGGCTCAGGGACCATTGTGAAAGAGGGGGCATAAAGATTGTAAGATCCAAGGTTGGTGCATAAACGTAAAGAAATAGGGGCTTTGGGGACTCTGGAAAATTTCTCATATGATCTTACAACAATGGTGACTGCATGCCTAAGACCCATGGCAATTCAATCAGACAAAAACCCAGCATAGAACTGGGGAAATGGGCAGCAGGGCCCAACCCTAGCCTAGGAGCTATTGGCAACTTATTACTGTGGGCTGAGGGAGAGTAGATCTTTAAGGGAGTGGCTCTACACAGGCTGACTAGACTCCAGTGGATGAACTTGCACCAAGGGACATCTGGTGCAAGGATTTAACATATATGACCAAATGCATGAAATCCAGTGTGTGGGGGGCTGTGGGGGAGTGCAGATGGGAGAGGGGGGCCTAAATTTGATTTAGATCTATTATATGAAATGTTACAAAACTCAATAAAAATATTTTTTAAAAGGTAGAGAAAGTTGAAGTTCAATAGGAAATTGGAGGCATGTTATAATGTCATGAGGTGGTCTTGATTTGTAAATGAAAAGAAACAGGGGAAAATGTCAAAACATGACGTAGTTCCAGGAGCAGTAGAGGAGGTCTAGCTGAGGCGTGGAATGTTTGGGGACAGGGCTGTGCTGTTCTGAGCCCTGGACTGCTGCTCCCTGTTAGGTCATAGACCCTCTAGCAGCCAGACTTCCTCTCTCCCAGGAATTGTGCCGTGCTCCCAGCGATCTTTGTCCTTGGACAGAGCTGATAATGCTTGCTGTGACCCTGCCGTTACCTTCCTCTTTGTAGCTGTGAACAGGCTCAAGACAACCTTGAATTACGAGTTTGTATTTACCAGTGCCTGGTAACTTCTGGTAGATAGGCAAGGCTTGGCTAGGTCATGTGGTATGGTGCCTGTCCACTCTCCCCTGAAAATCTATGAGCCAGAAATCCCTTTTGTTCTCAGGAACTGAATGATCTCTCTATCCCTTCATTATCACATCATGTTGTCTATCCTATGACACTATCTTTCCTAATGGCTTTTCCACTTCAAGACCCAATCATGGCTCCCTATGCTTATGGACCTTTCTTAATAAAACTCAGTGGAAGAGTAGTTTCATGTCAGTTCTCTTCTCCAAATCTGCTATTTATTTTCTAATTTCTACCTAACTTTGTTTCCATGTAATAGCCTCTGGCATTGCCTCGCAGGTGGATGGAACAACTGTCGTGACCACCACCATGCTGCATTTATTATAGAGGCCACATTATAGATTTTGTGAGGATCAGATGACATAAATACTACCAACTATTAATCATTAAGTAGAAGTTCAACCTTGAAATATTCCCTGTGAATTTTGATAGGTGTGTATGTGTTAGGCTCATAATCTCAAGCACCAAAGCAGTCACTATTCAGTAATCCAGGAAGAAATTTACTGAATGTATTTTGGCTAGCAGAATTGTTAGAAAGATTGGAAATGAGTTCTAGAAATGCCAAGGATCTAAGTAAGATGTATAAGAATGACCACTGAAATGCTATGGTTATTATATTGCTGTTGGTGTTGGTACATGGTATCAGTGCTTAGAGTAAAAAGGCACAAAGTTTTTAGTGAAGTTGTCAAATGGATAGGTCGGTGAAAGGCATAATAGCAGGTGATGGGTAAATAAATGTGGGATGAGGGATAGAAACCGAAACATGTACCATCACTGCTGTCATCTTGCTATTCCTGTTGTGAGCAATTTCTTAGTTCTGCCTAGGTCCTTAAAGCACTCCTAACTTTAAAGCCCTGGGTGGGAGAAGATAATTAGCGACATGGCTAAGTTGAGTAGGGAGGAGGAATGCCCGGTTCTAGGCTTCGATTCCCAGGGGCCTTTGCTGCCTCTACATTTACTGGAAAGGGAAGAGTGAGATTCTGAGTATCCAAAATAGTGATAAATGTTCATTGCTACAGTGTTGAATTCATTTTCTGTTAATTACTTGGAACTAATAGTAAGAAACCTATTGTCATTTTTATGCTTTAAGTTTTTTTATTGGCATATATGCACCATGCATAGTGTTGGGTTTCATAGATATTTCTATAGAAGTATCATAATTTTATGTATTTGATTTTGCTATAACAATGTAACTATTTCTGTAGTTTTCCTAGAACTGATATAAACAATGTTTTTGGATGATTGCTCAGTGTTATTTCCTCAAATCAAACATTCTCAAAAACAAGAAGAAATATTCAAATGTTAATTTCAGGTAGAAATAGGTTCATTTTTCTTTTTCTTTAAAATGCTCTTACATTGGTCTAAGGAAGTAGAGAAATAACTGCTGTGTTTTGACAGAAGTAGAAGAAAGCAGTGCTCGACAAAAGCTTCATCTAGTAAAATCCAGGTGGCATGCTCTCTTACATAATTTTGACACATTCTCTGGAATATTGCTAAATCTTGGATGAATTTTGGCAAATCTTCATTTGTTGGATATGATCAAAATACATGGTATGAAGTTCTCAAAGAAGTAATAAAATATTAATTTAAAAAATACTCAGAGCTAAATACCCAGTGACAAAAATTGACAGTAAACATCATCTCAGGACTAAATATAGTTCACCATGAAGTATTTTTTCTCATTACTAGTTAGTACCTAGTATAATTTCTAGTATGTAGTTGGCGCTCAGCAAATATGCAGAAATGTGAAAATTCTTTCAATTTTACTTACTCAGTTTTTCCCCTACATAATTCGACTCTTGCTAAAGCCTTTCACTATCTGGTGTGGTGTGTGAGGGGAGGGGGAAGGGAATTCAGTTAAGCAATTTGCAATTATACAAGTAGTTATTTCAAGCATGTGCTCACGAAGAATTTCACACTGGCTGTACTTAACTGTTCACAAACATTACACCTTAACATTGCTTAAGAAAGTATTTCATAAAGTTTTAAATGTAGTTAAATTGATGAACCTAAGTTCTGTCTGCCTTTTTTCCTGTACTTTGGCTCTTCAATCCTTAAGAATGAACTAGAAGGACTTGGGAAGTTATATAGTGCCCTCTTCCAGACACAGCATGGTCCCCTACCCTTAAGGATACCACTGTTATTCAGACATCTGTGTAGAAGCTTCTTCTTTTTTTTTATATTGTTTTATTTCCCAACTACAATAAACATTACATCCCTAAACATTTAGCCATTTTTAAAAAGACTTCTTAAAAAAGTATTTGGTTTCTCAAACATGGCTGCTTTCCTGTCCTATTTTTAAGTTATCTGTTGGAAAGAACCAGGTTATTTATCCTGTAGAGTCTTTCCCATAGTCTATATTTTGCTGATTATTTTCATGGTATGCAGCATGTTATTTCTTCTTTGTCTGATTTTTTATAAACTGAGAATTAGACTTGATCAGTCCCAGCACTCTCCCCCTCCCCCACCAGATTGCTCCAGAGGACGTGGTGGGTAGTTGACTGCTCTTCCACTGTGGGCACCTGAGTCTGTTTCTGAAGTGATAGCAGTGACTGATGCAGAATGTCTCAACCCAGGACTCATTAGCTGAAGTAGCATTGTATTATATGTATAATTTCCTTTTTACTGACATGCTGAGATTCTATAAAGATAAAAATTTCTTCCATTATTTATCCAGTGGCATAGTTAGAATCGAGATACATGTTTGATATTTTCCTTCATCTGTCTATCAGCTATTTATCTATTTATCTATCTATCTATCTATCTATCTATCTATCTATCATCTATAATCTATCAATCATCTATTTATCACCTATATCTATCTATCATCTGTCAATCATCTATTTATTTATCTATCATCTATCTATCATCTTATCTATTATCTATCTATCTATCTATCTATCTATCTATCATCTATCTATATATATCTATCATCTATAATCTATCAATCATCTATTTATCACCTATATCTATCTATCATCTGTCAATCATCTATTTATTTATCTATCATCTATCTATCATCTGTATCATCTATCATCTATCTATCTATCTATCTATCTATCATCCATCATCAATCCACCTATCTATCCATCTATCATCATCTGTCTGTTCATTTGTTTAATGTAAGTGTTTACCTGCATGTATGTATGTGCATTAAATATATGTCTAGTTCCTGCTAAAGACAGAAGAGGATGTCAGATCCCCTGGAACTGGAGTTACAGATGGTTGTGAGCTGCCATGTAGGTGTCAGGAACCAAACCTGGGTTCTCAGCAAGAGTAGCTGATGCTTTTAACCACTGAGCCATTTTCCAGGGCCCCTACCCCAGACAAAACAAAACAGACAAAATTAAAAAAAAACAAAATAAAAAACCAAAAAAGATTATAATTCAGAATTAAAGATAATACTCTATTCTTTACAAGTGTGTATATATGTGAGTCTCTCTCTCTCTCTCTCTCTCTCTCTCTCTCTCTCCCTCTCTCTCTGTGTATGTTCATGTGTAATACAGAAGTTAATGTTTGTGGGCCTGAAATTTAAGCTGAAGAAAGAAAAGGAGAGGTTCTGACTCTTCTTGTTTGACTGGATCCCAGCTGAAATCTGGGAGACCTCCTGATAAGTAGGTAAGTACCACATGCTAACCACTTTGTCTACTGGAACTCCCACTACTGATAAATAAAGTTTGCAGTCTGAGGTCTTAGCATATCAGCTACAGACTCTGGGATGAGCAAACTTGGCCAAGAATCCTATCCGTCTCATTTTTGTAGCCAAACTTTTGGGCAGGAAGTTTTCCTTTACCTTCTTAGGTTCACAAAGTTGTCAAAAAAAAAAAAAAAAAAAAGATAGATTTAATCATAATTATAGTAATTTGTTGAAAAATGTGACAGGAAGCACTTAGGATTAGAGTCATGTATAATATTTTTTAAAAATAGAAACATTGATTGATACAATAATTTCACAGTTTTTCAGGTACAGTGAGGAACTTCAGTACATGCATACTGTCAATGTAACAAAACAACCTTGCTTTAAAAGAAATAACTTTGTTCTGAGACCAAATACAAGTGACCATGGTGCCCCAGAACACAGATTCAAGTTACCTTGAATGAACTATTTCATTGCGGAAGTTCTGTGAAACTGTGTAGTCACAGAATAAGAGAAAGTCGTGATTCAGTATGTTCACTGCGCACATTGGTGGGGCTGTTGGGTAGTGGCTGTAGCAATGACCATTGGTGTTACTGCATGTTACTGCATTCTTAGCTTTCAGATTGATGGAAACCAGCGGTCCATCAAGATGCTGTAGTAGTCACGAGGATGTCAGGTCAGATACAGCAGTCAACAACACTTGAAAGGGAATAAAGGTAGTCCAGAATAACTGTGGCTTTTGATTTGCAATAGTCCATCTGTGCAAATGGATAGTTGATGGTCTGGTCAGTCTAGAGGCTCTTCAATATAGAGATGGCTTCTTAAGAGAGCTTTATTCATAGTACAGTGTAATTGATTGTGGTAATTGGCAAATCTGTCATCTTACACATTTATCATTTCTCTGTTTGGAATCATTCAAACTATGTTAACTATTTTTTGTTTGTTGATTTGTTTGAGACAGGATCTCCCCGTAGCCACAACTGACTTGGAAAGCACTACATAGACCAGGTTGGCCTTGATCTCACAGAGATCCACTTGCCTCTGCCTCTGGAGTGCTGAGATTAAAGCCACCATGCCTGGCTCTGGCTCTGCTAGCTATTTTGAAGTGTGTAATTATTGTATCAACTGTGGTTTTTGTCGGGAGCCACAGAACTTTAGAAACTTTTCCTCCCATCCATTTGCACCTTGTCCTTGTTAACTATCCTTTCCCCTGCCCTGGTACCACTATTGTACTCTGTACATTTATAAGATCAGCTGTTATTTTAGCCTATATAAACTGTGTCATTTTAAATTTACATTTAAATTCCTCTGCCTGACATTGTACTTAACATAATTTCCTCCACATTCATGTGCATAGCATCTTAATAGGGGAAGGAGAAGGAGCGAAAGATCATTTATGGAAAACAAAAAATGACCTTTTGTAAAGGCACATCATCTGTAGGAGAAAAATAGGAGACATGAGAGTTCTGTGGCCATGTAGACTCAGGCACGGTGTGAATAATTCTCTAGTGATTAGAGGTGATTTTTCTTGATTGCTATGAGGGGACTTGCTACAATTCTTTCTGTGTTTTGGAAAGCGTCAGTGCTAAAAGTCAGCTAAAAGATTTCAGAACTCATATCCTTTGCTCAAAAGAATGTTTATTTCATTTGTATTCTTCAAAAAGTGTTTGTTAAAAATGTTTGTGCATATGCATACATAAAGATGTATACATATTCCTAGTTTTCTTTAATTATATAACATTTGTTGTTGTGAGAGATATCTAAGAGAAACAACTTACAGAAAGACAATTCTGCCTAGTGATCTGAGAGGTTTCATTTCATGGTTTGCTGTGTCCATTGTTTATGGCTCATGGTCAGGCAGAGCATCATGGTGGAAGGGTGTGGTAGAGCGAAGTCGTTCACTTCTTAGCAGCCAGGAAATAGAAAGAAATAGAAACAGACCAAGGACAAACTTTATGTTCTCAGAGCTCCACTCCAGTGACCTGCTTCCTGGACTAGGCTCTGCCTCCTGACATTTCCATCAAGTCCAAAAATGTTGTGAAGCTATGAATCCATCAGTGAGCGGTTCATTGATTAGGTCTCATTTCTCATGATCTAATCACTTATGATACCAGCTGGGGACCACGCCTACAGCACATGAGGCTTTCGGAGTCATTTCATAGCCAAATCAAAAACACCCAAATTCATAGTCACATTTTAAATTTAGTGAATGTTCAAAGTTGTAGGAAGCTTATGTCAGCCTCCGTCTTAAGTTTTTATCCAGCCTCTCCACATTTTTAAGAAGACAGAGTCTCCATTCCTGCAGTAACTGTCAAGAGGCTGCTTACTGAGCAGAGCTAGATCTGCCACCCCATGCCCACCTCACCAGTGTATGCTTAGACTTGTGTCTTTCCTACAGTGTCAGAGCATATGGAATCTATTTTTCAGTATCTCCCCTCTGTCCCATCCAGGATTGAGATTTAAAGGAGATAAATGATAGTCTTAGGCTTTTCTGATTCTATTACTGTTGTATGAAAACTTTATATTACTGTTGTATGAAACTTCAGCTATGCCTATGGAGGAGAATAAGGATAGGAACCAGATCTGTATTACAGAAGAATAATTCTTCAAACAAATGAATGGAACATTAAGAAACCATCAGTAGAGCATTGTTGAAAATTTAGGTGGTTTATGTATGTATGTATGTATGTATATAAGAATACATATATATTTCATAAAAAGTATTTATGTATAAGAGGATATATATTAAATTTCCCCATAAATGGAACTTCCATGACTTTTTTTTTTCTTTTGTGATTAATAGAACATTCCAGTGTACCAGTAGAAAAAAATATCACTTTGGAAAGGCCTTCTGTCATGGAACTCCAGTGCCAATTCACAACCTCTGGAGACTTGAATTTAGTCAATGTGACTTGGAAAAAAGGTGATGAGCTACTTGAAAATAATTATCCTGTCAATATAACAGGAAACACCTTTTACACCCAGTACATGTGAGTATGCACGAGTTGACACTGTTCACCACAATCACTTAACTATGAATATTCTTACTGATTAAGCCTTCTTTTGCTTTGTTGTCACTTGAACGTTATGCTAATATTGTGATTTGCATGTTTATAGAATGTTTTCTATTTTTAACTTTTGATTAATGGCTGTCTTCATTTTCATTAAATGTTTCAGAGAACTAAGCTTATATTAATAACTTTAATTGTTTCTAGGTTCACCATCATTAATAGCAAACAAATGGGAAGTTATTCTTGTTTCTTTGGTGAAGAAAAGGAACTAAGGGGAACATTTAATATCAAAGGTCAGTATTAAAAACTTCAGCATTGTGTCCTTAGATTTCTAAATCCTTCAGGTTTGAAGTTATTACTGTAATAATACATGTAATGCAGCTGAAAGAAAACCCTCTGCTTTCCATAGAGTCCCAGAGGCCACCTTGAACAGGGTCTTGCCTTCCCCAGCCCGTGCCCTTCCTGTTTCATCTTTCAATTTAAAACACAATTTTTAGTCCAAAAGCGAGCTGCCAAGGTTTTCACGGATCAAATCACTCTCAAATTTATGTATTAGTTTAGCCCTTTAAACTTAGAGCTCTGAGAATACTACTCTGGATTCTGAATTGCTGCATTCCCAGACTATGAGATTACGGTTTGGTACTGTGTCAGTGGCTCCAGGATCTGGAGTTCATAAAATCCTCATATAACATGGTGGTACAGTGTTGCGCATGTTTAGTGTCACCAAATATGTGCACATAGGTACACATCTGTTAGTGACGGAGATGCCACTGGAGAACTGTGTCGCTGGATGATGTCATCACGTGTGTTCGTCACAAGCTCGGACAGTGTAACTCACCACACAGCAAGGCCATATGGCAGAGTCTTAGGCTAGAAGGATACTCAGGAAGTTACTGTGCTGAATACCATAAGCCAGTGTAACACAAAGGCATTTGTTTATCTAAACATATAAAATATTGCATAAAAAATGAAAATGGTCTGCCTGAGAGGGGTGCTTTCTGTGACTAGAGTTTGCTGCTCTGGAAGTCAGTCTAGGTGACTCGATGGGTGGGGCTGCCTTGACAGTAAAACGTGATTACTTTGTGTTACTCCAGTCTTTCAAAACACTGTACACTTAGGTGACAGTAAATTTAAGAAGATAATCTTTTTAATTTTATAATTTATTATACTTAGTCTACTGTAGCTTTTTATTTTGTAAATTTAAAATCTTTAACTTGTTGACTTGTATAATGGCAACCTAAACAAATTTCTATAGCTATTCAAACATTTATCGCTTTCTTATTAAGCTTTTTTCTTTGTATTGCATAATTTTTTGTTGTTGTTAAACATCTTCATGTTAAGCTCATCAGTACGGATGCCTTCCATCTGCACCTCTCAGTGTGCTGGAGGGTCTTCAGGGCCAGAAACACACAGTACTGTTGGCTCCTGAGAACAGCAGTCTCTTGTGGAATACCTCCTGAAGGACCTGCCTCAGGCTCCTTTGAGAAACATGCCCATGGTGCCTTGCTCCAATTTGTTTTTTGTGTTTGTTTTGCCAGCATAGATCCACCACGAACATTCCAGTCTCTAAATGAAGTCCTCCCTGTGTCAGTTTCTAAATGCTTTAGGGCGCTTATTGAAGCTTGTGAAGTTCCTTCACTGTAGGTTTTCACGGAGCTTCTGCAGTTCCTTTTTCTCTTGTATCGTCTCCAGTTACCCATCAGCAGGCGGTGGCAGTTACAGCTTCTTTCGTTATGTGCTGTTGGTTCATCAGTGACTGAAAATCCGTTATGTGGCACATTACTGTATAGAAATCCACACTATGACATCTGGGTCTCCCAAACAGAAACAAATTAGAGTATTTTACCATTGTTAACCAAAACATTAGAAAGTCTCAATCTCATAATAAAGACTAATTGAGTTGGATTACTGTCTTCATGAAATTTCCAGCATTCTGTGGTAGATTAGTGAACATGGATCACAGTTCCCGCTGGCATTAGGAAATGAAGTCTGTTGCCGTAGCAATTGCTTTAGACTTCATGTTACATTAATTTTCCAGGGAACTTGAAAATTGTTGTTTGGCCTAACAATTCTGAAGTCTGACTAGCTGCTCTGACAAGAGGTGGAAGACCTTATATGGAGCAGAACGGCTGCTTCCTCACCGCCTGTTTTTATTAGTCCACTCTCATGTCCCTAACCATGCTCCCTCTGCACTCAAGATTTCTTTTATGTGGTTTCATAATTATTACAGCTTGCAATGTTAATAGATCCCTGTATTTATCCCCTGTGGCCCATTCTAGCTACAGAAATTGCCAGCATACTTTGAGTATGTTATGGTGTTCTTTCTTTGGCTTCATTCTTCCCTTGCCCAGTGCAGCTTAGTGAAGGTGAAGAGGCACATGTTCTTTACTGCTTCCATTGCTTCCTTCATTTCCTTCCTCCTCTTTTCCTTACTTTGCTTTCTTTTCCAATTCTCTTCCTTCCTTTCTTGCCTTCGCTTCCGTCTCTTCCCGACATTCCTCCTCTGAACTTCCTCCTTCCCTCCACCCTTCTTTTCTCTGTTTTCTTTCTACTGAACAAAAAGAGTATAAAACATAGGCACTTCCATATGAATTTTAAGATTGTCTTTTTCAGTTCTGTGAAGAATGTGAGTGGAGATTTGTAGGGGTTTTGCAACTTTAGTTCTGCCTATCCAGGAGCACGGGAGGCCTTTCTGTCTCCTAGCATCTCCATTTGTTTTCTTTGGTGTCTGGAAGTCTTCATTGTAAAGGTCTTTCGCCTCCTTGGTTTACTCCTACTTTTTAAAATAGCTGCTGTCAATGAGATGGTTTCACTGATTAATTTTCTAGCATGTTTGATAATGGTATATAGAACAGTTCCTCGTATTATATACTGATTTTTAAATCCTGCTACTTTGATTGAAGTATTGATCACATCTAAGAGTTCTCTTATAGGGTCTTTTCAGGATGGGATCACATTATCTGTAAATGGGGATAATGTGTTGTTTTCCTATTTGCTTCCCTTTTATCGTATCACTTCTCTAGCTAAGGCTTCAAGTTTTATATTGAGTAACAGAGTAAGCACTCTTGTCTCATTCCTGATTTTAGTGGAAATGCTTTCAGGATTTCCAATTAATTAATTAATGAATGTTGACTCTAGGCTTATCATGCATGTAGCTTTTATTTTGAGGAGGTATGTTCCCTCTATTCCTAGTTTTTCAGGATTTTTTTTCCTAGGCAGATTTATTAAATAAACCAATTATGTAATTTTTTCTCATAGTACCAATATTTTGCTATTATAGAAATATATATATATATATGTTATAAACAAGTAAGTGAGCTGGTAGTACTTATAAGTTCAGAAAACCTTGGAAGTGTAAATGGTACTGCAAATAAGCATTATCTTTTCAGAGTCATGCTGGCTAAATTAAGATAGAGAAATATTGAACTTTGTATAAGGGAGAGGTCTAATCTAATGGGGGGTGCAGCAATAAGGGAAATGGGTTATATATATATGAGATCAGGAGAGACAATTTGGGACTGGAAAGAAAGGGGCTAGCCAGAAGGTGGGTGGGAGGATCGAGAGGGCAGCTGGAGTTGACAAGATCAAAGCTAATGGTGTTTATGTTACAGTGATACCTATGTATTCCATCGTGGTGGAAGACTGATGGGTCCAATCTTGTGCAGGTCTTCTGAACCTATGGCTTCTGTGGTCTCATGAGTACAAAGGCCAATGTCATATGTAGGAAGCAGCATTTTACTTTCCCAGTCCTCCCCAGCACTTAACATTCTCTCAGCCCTCCTCTTTCAGGATGTTCCCTGAACCTTGGAGGGGGTGATGTAGATGTCCCATATATGGCTGGGCACTCAACAGTCACTTTTTCTCAGTACTTTGAGCAATTATGAGACTCTGCATTAACCACTGTGCAGTGCAAAAAAAAAAAAAAAAAAAAAAGAAGCTTTGACACAGGCTGAGAACGCCCCTAACTCGGGGGGCGTGAAAAAAAAAAAAAAAAAAAAAAGCAGCTCTGACCAAGGCTGAGAACAGCACTAATCTGGGGGTGTAAACATGAATATTAAGAACAGTTTGAGGATGTGGCTGTTTAGCATAGCAGTAGTAGCTCCCCGCCCACCCCTAGGACCTTTGACCTCCCCAGCCATGGGCTTTTGCTCTTTTGAGACAGAGTCTCATGTAGCCCAGTCTGTTGTCAAACTTGCTATGTAGTGGAAGATGCCTTTGAACTTGTGAAACTCCTGCCTCAACCTCCCAAGTGCAGGGATTACAGGGGTGTGATAGCATGCCTGCCTCCAACACAAGTTTTAAATCAAGTCTTTTAGGAATGCAAATAACCACTGCTTATTTGCTTTTAAAATGTGCTTGAAACAGTGAGTTTAGTTCAACTCATTTGTTTTTAATGCCCACTTAACATTAATGTAACTTTTAAGTAAGTACTATATCCTAAAGATATTTATAAAATTAATAAGTTGAGTCCTTCCAAAGCTTCCTTGGTAAAAATAGTAAGTCTTCATAATTCATCTAAATTGAATATTGCTTGGAGAAATTATTTCATTTAAATAGACTTTAAAGGCATCTATACAACAATTCATATCTTAGTTATTATTTTATTAGGTCTGCAAGGCTTATATAATGGTGTATATTTTTGCATATCTCCTCCGTATGACTTACTTATAATTTTCCCTGGGAGAATTGTCTATTCTCAGCAGTTCACAAATGAATGGATGAAAAGCTTCTTTCATACTCTTTTTAAAACTAAGCCATATTTTATTCTTTTTCTTTTTTTAATCTCTTTATTTTACTTTTGCCAAAGACTGCATGGGTCGACCACATCTCATGAGCTTAAGCCCTTAGAACAACTTGCCCACAAAGAACCAGCTTTTGTCTTTATGGGAACTGAGTGACTTATGACTCTAGGATTTGAAAGGGCGTTGATGTTTCTGATTAGGATGATGGGGAAAATTCTGCTGACTCCATGCCAGACTGTTGAAGCCAGCAAGAGCAAGAGCTAAAGTCCATGCTGGAAACATGCAACTACTAATATGTTGAGGATCCCTTTCCACCCAAGAAACATGACATAAGTATTTCTTGATAGTAGGTTAAATATTGAGTGAATTGCAGAAAACCTCTTTAATAGTCATCAATTCTAAAATCTCTTAGTATGTAAAAATTTAATTGGTAAAAAAGTTTGGAATTCATGGTGAGATTTTGATAATACAGAATGTTTTGAGCCTTTCCATGGGCTCAGTCATGTTTCCTAGAAGTTTCCAGATGTGCATGTGTGGGAAAGTAGCACAATAATGTCACCTAGGACTTCAGCTCTAAGTGTTAGTGTTGAAGTCCAATTAGCTGTCCTGGACCACATGGAAACATCTTTTCCTCATATGATAATATGTAAATGCTCTTGAACTGAACATGATATTTAGGCCAACTATTTTAGCTTATGAATATGCAAATATAGATCTTCTACATTATAATTCAAGAGAGGTTTGCTTTTACTGGGTAGATCCAAACCCATCTTCCTAGATCCTAGCCTAGGTCAGCTATTCACCTTCCACAAACCTATATTATTCGAACCCCTAATGTGTCCTACTTTATCCAAAGTTTCAAAACATCAACACGCCACATTAAAGTGCTGTCATACTGTTCTTATATTATTAATGAATACTTTCAAAGATGAGTAGTGACCCGGAATGAACTGTAATCTCCGGTAGAGTAAAACAAACAGTATTCCCTGAATATAGTACATTTCATAATTCAGCTCCACACTGCTGCTATTAGCTGTACATGGCAGAGCAGAGACATAGACAGTGTAAAAGTTGGGTACCTTTAGAAATGAATTCTTTTAGCCAAGCTCTAAATCCCTGCTCGGCCTGAAGATCTTTAATCTAGGAGATAGTCAAGGACACAAAGAGAAGAAAAGAAAGCAATTATGAATTTAGCTTTTCCACATCACCGGTTGTCATTGGCTCACTGTCTACAGCCTTATTGTAATGTTCAGATGGGGTGCTTAATAGCATAGCTCTGTGTTTTTTACCCAGATTTTACAGAATATCCAAGACTTTCTTGAAAAGTCCCTTTTATTCTAGCTGCTAAGTTATGTGTCCCAAGCATCTGCTTCATAGAGCCTTACTGAGAAACAGCCTTTCTCCTACTCCTCCCCCATCTAAGCATTGTCTTTTCCCACTTTTGATTCTTAGCTTGTGGATAAGTGTCAATATTTTGATCGTATTTCAACACATATTTTCCTGCTAAAGCATAAACAAATCTTTGAACAAGTGTCTAGAATGTAAAACAGCCCGAGAAAGCAGAAACTGTGGCTTTGACTAGTGCCCTGCTTCAAAATTAGCCTGTGAGAGTGGTGTTGATCTATAGGTAGCTGACTGGCCTGAGAAGTCATTATACTGGAGCTGCATGAATATTCTTTCTGTTTTTCCACATGGACCCCCAGAAGTGGGGCTTGGATCCATCTGAGGTTTGGAGGGAGCCTGGTGGCTTCAGGAAAGGATCCTTGTTTTAGGGAAGCTCTAATCCCTGCTTGATCTTCAGGTCAGTAGCTGGTACCTCTTCTGCAGTACGGTTGAGCTCTCTGATCCCTCATGTGAACCATCAGCCCTCAAACATTTGGGTCTTCTCATTTTTCACTTACGTAATAGTGTCTCTTCAGATGCTGGGTAGTTTGAAAATAAGCACGATTAGAAGGCAGTGTGTGGTTTCTTGAACCTGCATGGGTCTTGTGCATGCTGTCTTCACAAGTGCTGTGGGTTCATATGTACAGCCGCCCTGTGGTATCCAGACAACATGGTTGGTTTCCTTTAATAAGGGAGGTGGACAAGAAGCCCCAGTCCTAGCTGAGGATCTGTTGGCAGTTGATATCTGTTGGGAGAGGGAAAGTCATTTTCCTTAAAGGTTGTGACTCTTGATAGACTGACCAAACTGCAAGGGATGGACCCATACCCAAGAGCATTTTGAGAATACAGATTAGAATCAATAGGCTGAAGGAAAAAAAGAAAAGACAAACAACAGTAGAAGACATGAAGTTGGTATGTGTGTCTGAACGTGATCCAAATACATCATTTGAAATTCTCAAGGAATCAATAAAAGTATTTTTTTTAAAAGAAGGTGGTGTGCTTTGGGAGAGTACTTGGCAAGGATGTTCAGGAGTAGCTTAGTCCATGCTGTTCAATCACTTCCTTACAACAAAACCACAGATAAGTGGCATGCATTAAAAGGGAACTAATATTGACAACTGATGGCTGCTGGGACTATGAGGATATTGTTTAAAGGTGAGTCTCTTGGTAAATTGACCAGTCTCCATTGGATGAACCCACACTAAGGCATTTGGAGACACAAATTAGACCTAATAGGCCTAAAATACATACATATATATATATATATATACATATATATGTATATATATACACAGTAATACTATATACATGTTGGAGTACATGAAATTGGTTGGTGGAGGGTAGTAAGGGAAGGTGCAGATAGGGGAGGGGATCTAAATGTGATAAAAATATATCCTTTGAAATTTTCCAAAAAAAAAATCAATTAAACAAGAATATTTTTAAAAAAGGGAACTAGAATATGTGATTGATTATTGGCTTGTCAGGGCCTTGCTGTGAAAGTCTTTGGAAGATTTAACAACATGGACAGTTGGGTTCTTTTTCCTGGCTGGGTCTTAACTAACCTCAAACCAAAGTAAACTTTGTGGGTTCCTCCACAACCCAAACTTAGTTTAGTAATATATTACTCCAGAGAAGAAGATACAGTCATCTGAACTGGGCGATGGAGTGGGGTGAACAGGGATGGAGTTATTTTTGCCTCCAGAGTCCTTATTCTAGAAAATAGAGACCCATCAGTACCCATTGGTATGACCATTCTTGGCTAGTTCTGTTCTCTAGGACTAAGAAACAGGAGTGTTCAATGAGAGAAAGGAATTTACAGAGTTCAATGGAGATCTCAGGCACAGACCCTTGCCCAGGCTTAGGCAGCCCCCACCATCAATATTTAGTGAAGACATTGGCTTTGCGATGAGAAAAACAATACAGAATAAAATGTTCTGGGATTCAGCTTAATTGAGCCTTTGACATTTTGACATTTAATCATTCACTTTTTCTCAATAGCTTAAAATGTACTTGTTATGCTAATATCAAGACAGATGGTCTACTCACTTGGATCTGAGCACTGCTTCCAGTTTTCTCACAGTGGTCATTTTCCTCCATTTCTGGGTCATCTGTGTTTATAAATGAATTCTGAGTGGGTAGATGCAGACTGAGGATGTTGTACCACACTAACTGAAGTGGCCTAAGGACGTTGCACTTGTGTGAGAGACACCACTCCACACTTTTTTTATTTGCGTACATTTAGATTGAAATTTTAGTTTTCGGTTTTATCTAAGTATTATTTGTCCCATTCTGTCTTTTCTCATTAAAACCAGTATGTTGTAAATGGGCTATTTTGTTTTTACTCCTAGGTTTCGTAATAACATAAAATGATGATTTCATGTATTCTTTCTGCTCCATATACTGAATGGGCCTAGAAACCATGTTGTTTTGAACTTTTAAACCAATTTCATTTTTTGTTATTGTTAAGGACCTAGTTAAGCATAGTGGTTGAAATCGTTCTAATTTATGCTGAAATCACAACGCAAAAGCACAGTGGTATTCGGGTGCCTTAGTCAAGCACTTGATGGCTGTGTGGTTGAAGCAGTGGTATTTTCTGGCTTCATGGAAGAGCTTTTTCCTGAACAGTATTCAAGGATGGCCCATTTGTCTCACCAGCACCTGTACTTCTGTTTTTTCTGCTTCTGGCCCTTCTCTCTATTCATCTCTCTTTGCCATTTTAAAGATTTATTTATTAGTATTTTATTGTGAATGAGTGTTTTACATGCATGTATGTATACATGTGTGGGCTGGGTACCTGTGCAGGCCACAATAGGGCATAAGATCCCTTGAAACTGGAGTTACAGATGATTGTGAACTACCATGTGGGTTTTGGGAACTAAATCCAGAATTTCTCCAAGAGCAGCAAGTGCTCTTAACTACTGAGCCATCTCTCCAGCCTCTCTTTATGTTGTTTTAATTTCCATTTCCATATGTACTAGGTGGTTCAAAAAGGAACTCAGTTTATATGCCTTTCCTCATTCTTGGTCACTTTCGAAGATGGCATAGTTCTGAGATGCCCCCAGAATTCCCTGTTCTCTGTCTCTTTTCCCTTAGGGTTTATTCCTTTTCTGATCCATAAGGCTGGCCTAAAACATTATTCTGTATAAAAATAGTTGTTCTTATTAAGATGGCTAATGATACTACATATAAAGCCCACAGGCATAAATTGCAGGAAAGCTTGATTAAGGAAGCTGTACTAGGGCATAATCCCATTAAAATTTGGAATTCTGTGGCATTTACCGAGCACCAAGCACTTTCCATTTGATAATCTTTTATTTAATCCTTTATAACAACAAAACAGGAGGGTGTGACCTACTATCAGATTCTCAAAGCTAGTTAGAACAAAGTTGTAATTATAAGTCAAACATTTCCTGGACCTAAATCTTACCTTTGTCACATTGTTATGACTTTGTTCTGACTCCTTGCAATGCTTTGACTTGATCTTTGAATTTAAGTACTAGGCTCTTTTGATTAGTAGGTGTAAATAAGGAGTGTATAAGAGGTAGTCAAAAGGAATGCTAAGGTGTTCTGGTGGGATCAGCCTACCAGTTCTTCTGGGTGGGATAACTGAGATTCTAGCACCTTGGCCTGGTCATATAGACTCACCTCCAAACATGTTCCACCACAGCAACATGGAAGTTTCTCACTGGTTCCTTAAACTGTATTGTACATTCTGATTGGTAGTTCACAGCTTTCGTTAATATAAAGTTACAGACCATTTGGTTTAATAAAAACATGTTTCTGTGGTTCTAAAAAGTGTGGGAACCACTGACTTATAGATTGCCCTGTCATCTTACGATTATTGAAGTGTTTATGTCTTCATGGGAGGCATTCTTCCTCTTCTAAACATCTCTTTACTACTGACAGTGCCTCATTCCATGCTGCCAGTGTGTGGTGCTGAAGAGGGTGAGGGTGATGTGTGTAACTGTGTTATTACCAGTGACTTAGGTTGCTTGCCTTGCTCACTCCAGCAGCATTGATCCCCTAAGAATAGAACCTACAGAGAAACCCTGGTTTTTAAAATTTAATTTATTTTTTATTTTAAAAATATTTTATTATTTTTATTTTATGTGTACATATGTGCACCTATGTTCTGAAAAACCTACAGAATCCAGAAGAGGGCATCAGATTCCCTGGAACTGGAATTACAGATGGTTGTTAGCCTCCATGTGAGTGGTGGGAATCAAACCTGGGTCCTCTGCAAGAGCAGACAGTGCTCTTACCTGCTGAGCCACCTCTCTAGCCTCTAATATTTTGTTTTTAAAGTTATTTTTATTTTATGTGTATGAGTGTAATGACTGCATGTATATAAGAGCGCCTGTGTCACACAGTGCTCGTGGAGATCAGAGAGAACATTGAGTGAGAGCTCTTGGAACTGGAATTACAGATTGTTTGTACCTGCCATGTGGGTGCTGGGAACTGAATCCAGGCCCTCTGCAAGAGCAACCAGAGCTCTTAACCACTGAGCCATATTTCCAGCCCCCAAGCTTTGATTTTGATCCTTGTCTGGTAGTTACAAAACTTGTAATTTCTTTTCTAATTATTACTACTTATTACCCTCTTTCCCGTCTTTACAATTCATACATTATACAAATACACAGTTGTCTAGGGAGTAGAAACTTCAAAAAACCCTTGGAAGATATACTTAATTAAGAAACTTTTACCTGTAAAAGTTAAAAAATAGTCTTTCCATTCTCTATACTGTATTCAATTATAAAATCTTGTAGATTAAGTGAAAATTTAAAAGTTTGTCAGCATAATATGACAAGTTTAGATGCTGTAATTTCATGCCCCCCTTGTTGATCAAATTATTACATAAAAAAAACCAGGAAAATACAAAATAGAAAACCTGCTAAAATTAGTACAATTTGTAATAATTGGAAAATCAGCAAAAGTAATCTTTGTCAATCCACCCTCACCTTCAGTGTGAGAATCGGGGGGAGCCAATTTCACTTTGTAGTTTTTGATAGAATGCTTGTGTTCTGATGTTATGAGTTGCTTAAGATAATTATTCAGACCTTTAAAATGTCAAGTTTTCTGAGTTTGGTGTTCCTTAGCATTGTTTTTAATGGTATTTGCTTCAAACATTTTTTCACTATTTAAAACTGTTTCTTCGAGAGCTTCATGGAATGTATTTTGATCATACTTCCCCCTCTTTCAGCTCCTCCCAGATCCACCTCCACTCCAGACCTCCCACTTTTTTTCCCCAGTCCAATCTGTGTAACTTAAATACTCTTGAGTGCTGCCAGCCCTGGAGGATGGTCCATCTAACAGGGCCCATGCCTTTAAAGAAAACTGATTCTTCCTCTGCTAGCAGCTCAAAATTCCTTAAGTAACAAATTTACTATAATGAGTATTGGTGTATGTACTTTTACAGACTGTTACAAATGAGTTTCCAAATCACATTTTCTTTTCTGCACTGGTTTTTCCTTTTTAAAAAATAAAAGAATTTGCTTCTTTTGTTTTTCATGAGTGTTTTGCCTCCATGAACCTAAGTGCACTATCTGCATGCAATACCTGCTGATGCCAGAGGAGGGCGTTGGATCCCCTGGGACTACAGTTAGGGATGGTTGTTAGCTGCCACGTGGGTGGTGGGAACCAAACCTTGGTCCTCTGCAAGAACAGCCAGTGTGCTTAACTGCTGAGCCATCTCTCTGGCCCTTCCTTTCTTCTTGACAGTGCTGGTGATCAATGAGTGCCTCAAGCATGCTAGGCATGCACGCTACTGTGGAGACGTACTTCAGCCCCGCTTCTCTTTTTCTTTTTCTTTGTTCCTATATGTTTCTTTGTCCTCTCTAACCCCAACTCTGCTGACTTTTTATAAATCTGTATCAATTCACCTCTGGTCAAATGTTCTGTAAGGGTAAAACTGAAGAAAATAATTGCTTTTACAGATTCGTAAGTGGGAAGAAAGAATAGCCTTGAAAGCAGAAAGTCTCTTTCTTATCTAAAACATGTTATTAGGAATTGTAACTAGGTTTAATCATAGAAGATTTTTCTTCTATGAACCTATTGTCCATTAAGCACAATATTGTATTGTAGCTATCTAACTATGGTCATGATTATTCCTGACGTCTCCTAATGACTATAACTTGATTTCATTTTATGAACAACCAAAACTCCATAAAGAAAGCTGTGCATTACTGAGAAAACAGAATGGAAAATGTCTTTAAATTAGGCACTTTTTTTTTTTTTTTTTTTGCTTAGACAGTATGAGTAACACATTTCTCTAATTTTTTCTTAGTACCCAAGGTTCATGGAAAAAACAAGCCATTGATCACTTACGTGGGAGATTCCACTGTCCTGAAGTGTGAATGTCAGGACTGTCTTCCTTTAAATTGGACCTGGTACAGTAGTAATGGAAGTGTGCAGGTAAGAGCATATTTCTATGGCTAGGAATTCGGCTCAGTTGACAAAGTGCTTGTTTTTCCAGCATGAGGACTGGAGTTCAGACCCCCAGCACTGACATAAAGAAAATAAAACTGGAAGAGCGGTTGAGGAAGACACCAGACATGAACCTCTGGCCTCCACATGTACTCACCCACATTCATGGGCACCCACATGCACACATGTACCCCCACATGCTAACATGTACCTACAGATACCACCACACACAAAAAGATCATAATGTTATGATTTGAAGAAAAAGCCCTTTTAGATCAAAAATATATTATATTTGGCTCAGAATTCCAAGGATGACTTCTACTTCTGTTGTAACTTAATATTAAGTTAAAGAAAGCACAGTGATAGATGGCATTGTCCTTGGATGTCAGCATGTTATATTATGTGGGTAAAGATGCTCTTAATGTTTCATTAGCTTATACTTAATATTTTATGTTTAGCAGTTTATTTCAGGTTTTTGAAAGGAAGTTCGAATTCATTTTTAGGATGGGTATGGTGGTTTATACCTTACTCTTAGCACTGGGGAAGCTGAGACAGGAGGATTGCCCTGTGTTTGAGATAAACCTGGGCTACATAGCTACTGCCAGCTGGTACAAAGGCTAGCCAAGGCTACCTAGCAAGACTATATCTCAAAACAAAACAAAATCAAAAATAAAAGGAGAGAGAACTTTTGTGGTGGTATGCACCTGTAATGCAGGCATGTGGGAACCCGAGGGAGGGTGATTACTGTCATCTTAAGGTCATATATAGTGACTTTGATGTCAACCCAAACTATATAATGAGACAAAAATCAAAACATTTTCAGTTGAGCAGTTTAGAAGTAATATCAGAAGAGCTTGGCTTCTTGTCATCCCACGGAGCTAACTAGGAAAACAAAACAGTGAAATTCTAGCCCTTTCCCAACTAGTCTGAAATGTGGGAGACAGGATGCAGTAGAATGATGCCACTTGAAAAAGGTAATGAAAATTCACCATTTAAATTTAGGTCCAAGTTGTTGTCTATAAATGTCATTGGCCTTTGGGGCAGTCCAGACATTGTAAGAAAGCTTAATGCTGCCTTTCAGTTAGGATTTGTCTAAGACAAGTGGCTTTATAAAGCTGATACGAAGAACAACATCAGTATTCAATGAAGAAATTATGTCTGACTTCCTTTCTTTTCCCAAATAGCCTCTAACGGTTGAGAAATTAGGATTGTTCTTCTTGGGGACACCCTTATCTTGTCCTGGTGCTAATATGTATTGAAAGTCCTATTAAAGAGAAGCTACAATTCTAGAATAGGTACACACGAAACAGAATAAATTTTATAAGGCAGTATTCAATTCCTCTTGAAAAAGTTAGTGCTTTGGTAGACAGCCGAGGCCAACAGAGGAAGCGTGTGGGACGGTGCATGTCTGGTTCTGTGATTACATTGTTCCACTTTAATGTTTCAAGAAAAGAGCTCTAGATCATGTAAGTGTCGACTTAAACCACTAATACTTCTGCTTGAACTTCTTGATGATTAGGACAGATGTGTGTCAATATTTTAAAATACACAAATTTGTAAAAACAAATACCAGCTCTGGTGTTTGTAATACACAGTCTTATTTATTTGTGCATATGTGACACCAGACAAACAGTGCCTGAGTCACTTTATATCAAACTTTTAAAAGGTCCTTTTCTACATCCCCAACTTTCTTTACTATTTATTATATGAATCACTGTCTTAATTTTGGCCCCGAGCCCAAGATGTAATTGACTGTGAGACAGGTGTAAGGAAGGAGGCACAGGTCAACACTTTAGTCAAGCACACTCTTAAAATGTAAGCAGCCATCTGCTTTGTTATCACCTGTACTCTTCTTTAAATTCAGTCCTTTGATTTAACACCTCTGACATAGAGAGGAACTTTTGTCCTGAGCATCCCAGGCCGCACTGGAGGCATCCCAGGCTGCGTTGGAAACAAGTCACTGCTAGTGTTGCTTTTTTTTCTTTTTTTCTTTTGGCAAATAATAAACTCACAGAGAGGTCTTCCTTTGAGAACATTTGTTGAACAGTGCTGGTTGAGAGATAGAGCAGGAAAGGCATCAAATGGCTTGAGAATAAAATTTAATTTAGATAGATTAAGGATAACAGCTTCCAAATAGCTTAGTATGGCACTTGTGAACCTGGGGAAAACTCAGGGGATCCTAGAAGCCAGCCTGCCTGAGAGAGAAAGAAACTGGGGCCTGAAAGGAAGGAAAAGGCTCTAGGCCATCACACAGAGCCTGCCACAGAGGTTCTACCTGTCCTTCCACGTCGCCTACGAATCCCTGAAGATTTTAACCTCAGTTTCATCATGAAGAGTTTGTGTCCTCAGGGTTAGTGACCTGTCTTTGTAGAAATCTTGAAGAGTGTGTGTCCTCAGGGTTAGTGATCTGTCTTTGTAGAAATCTTGAAGAGTTTGTGTCTTCAGGGTTAGTGACACATCTTTGTAAGAATGACCAGCATGCTCATTATCTCAGGGGTAGTAATTTTTCTCCTGGCTGCCTGTTTTTGTGCTTGTGGAGAGCAACTCAAATATTAGAATGAAAAACCCAGATGGCTGGAAATTTCCTGTCTGTAATTCTCATCTTCTATTTATTAATGATGACCTACACATATGTTTGTAGGTTAAAATTTTCATGCTAAATACCTGCAGCTGTATATGTTTTCCTTTGTTTTCTACCTGGAATAGAAAACTCCCCATATGATTTAAAAAGTATTTTATATAACTTCTCATTTTGATATGCCTTTTTTTTCCAGTAAGCAGTTCCCTTGGCACTGCTTTCTAGCTTTACTCAGAATTAGATCACTGGGGCCATGTATCCTTTGTGTACTGTGTAAGGACTTTAATGTCTTCTTGCATTAGGTTCCTATTGATGTTCACACGAATGATAAGTATGTTATCAATGGGTCATATGCTAATGAAACAAGGCTCAAGATAAAGCATCTTTTGGAAGAAGATGGCAGATCCTACTGGTGCAGTGCAGCTTTCCAGTTAGGCGAGAGTGAAGAGCACATTGAACTTGTAGTACTGAGCTTCTTGGTGCCCCTCAAACCATTTCTTGCAATAATTGCTGAAGTTATTCTTTTAGTAGTCATTATTCTGCTTTGTGAAGTGTATACACATAAGAAAAAGAAGGATTCAGGTAAGACTGTTGTTTTTTATTATATTATCACTTAATTTTGATATGTATTATGTCTTAACACATAGTCACTTTAAAGTTTTGAAGCGTAGCTGGGAGATAGCTCGGTGGGTAAAAAACACTTGCCATGCACAAGTGAGAACCTGAGGACCCATGTAAACATCGGGGTGCATGAGTGAGCACCTGTAACCCCAGCACTCCTCCTGGGAGATGGCAGTTGGAGACAGACTCTCTGGAAACTTTGAGGCCTGACATGCAGAGTGGAGAAGCATCAAAAAGACTTTTATCTCATAGGAGGTAGAAGGGAGGACTAACACCTGAGGTTGTTTTCTGATCTTCAAATGCATGTTGTAGCTGTGTGCATCTTCCTTCATTCACACATGTGAATGTGCACATACACATCATATGCGCACATGTGCTTACATACAAAATAAGTAAAATTTTTTAAAAAATTAATGTTTTGGGCCGGATGTGTGGTAGGATACATCTTTAATCTCAGCACTCGGGAGGGAGAGGCAGACAGATCTCTGTGAGATCAAATCCAGCCTGGTTTATGTAGTGAGTCTAGGACAGCTGAGCTATAGGAAGATACTGTCTGGAAAAAAACCAACAACAGAAGCCCCCAAACAAAAAATCCCAAATAAACAATAACAATAACAACAAAATAAAACAAAAAAATTTGGGGAAATATTCATACTTTTCTTACTTGAATTGGTATTCATGCTTATAATAATGGTGGCAATGGTCTCTGAGCCTGTATTGATGGCCTTTCTGTTCAACTTCCTGGAAATTTGGGAGTTAAAATTATCTTTTTTCTCTAACCACCAGGTAGGGAATGTGTGTTAACATTGGGATATTAGAAAAAGATCTGATTGAGTAATATAAATGGTCTCCACTTGAATTCATTTTAATAATTTGCATGTGTGCACTTAAGTGTATATGGGTGTTTGTGTATGCTGCTGCAGATGCATGTGTGTGTGTGTGTGTGTGTGCCTGTGCAGGCTGGAAAACAACTCAGGTATCATTCTCAGGAAGGCCGTCCACTTCCTTTGAGACATGGTCTGTCATGGGCCTGGTGCTCACCAATTAGGCTAGACCGCCTGCATTGTGCTCCATGGATCCTCTGATCTCTGTCTCCCCAGCACTAGTTACAAGCATGCCAGGCTTTGTAATGCAGCTTCTGGGAATTGAACTTGTGACCTCATTTCCTGCAGCAAACACCTTATGACTAAGATCTCTTCCTATCGTCACTTAAAAATCAAACATTCTGGAATTTTATAAAAGACAATGTTGTATTAGGGCTTTTTGTTTGTTAATTTTTTTGTAACCTTATGGACTAGGGGATGAAAAACCTGTAGTTTGTTGTGAAAATGTGTCATATATCTTGTGTTCTTTCCTGATTTTCATACAAAAATTTAAAAACTTCAATGGCATCATATTTTTGAAAATGTCAGAATGCTAAACGTTTCTTGATTAGAGATACAGGTTGAGTCTGGCATCCTGTTAAGAGGGAGCATGGAGACTGTGCAGCAAGTTCAGGTGGCACCTCTCCTCTCCATTCCATAGAAGTAAACTGCATTTTTAACTTAGAGGGCAGGTGGAATAGAACAAGTATGTCCCTTGAAGAACAATACAGCATACGTGACTGTCACATTATAGCATGCTTCATTATCACATCTTTTTTTGTTGTTGTTATACAGATGATGGGAAAGAATTTGAACAAATTGAACAGCTGTAAGTATTTTATTTTTTACTAATTTTCGCTTGAGTAAAATGCAGGTAAATGTGAAATTAATGGCAATGTTTGCAGTTAGAAACTGAGCCCCACAAATTATGATATGCAAGTTATTTTCTGTATGTATCTACGTGGTGAAAAGTGATTCCCAGCCCTGCCCTCCATCACTTACTGCTCTGTGCTTCTGTTTGCTAATCTGTATAAAACATGTTCATCATGGTACTATTACATAAATCTGTTGGATTAATAATAACAATTTATGCATATAAATGCTTAGGACAGACATTTATATAGTAACTACAAAGAAGTATTAGTTTGTTTAAATGATTTTCTACCTTGGTTGTGTTTTGATCACTGATGATGCTTTTTAAGAGTATGATGCCCAGATTTCACTGGATCCCCCAGATGAGAACTGCTTGGGTTGGGACTAGGCATCTATATTTTCTGTAAACATCTTCCCATGGCTCTGATTTTCTGTCACATAGAACATCTCTGGCTTAGAGTTCTATAAGAATGACTTTTGAGAGAGCACATGTTTTATCATGCATTCTTTGCAGCTCTCCTTAGAGTACAGCATGAAGACATCTGGGAATAAAATGGCCAGGGAAGTACTTCAGGAGGTGGAGGTGGCAAGATTCCATTTTTCCAAGCAAGAGAATAGAGCTCCCAAGACAGGGACTGAAATCTGAAACGAGACCAATGACCTTGAACTAAGACCAGGCAAAGGCAGCTGAGAGGTACCTGTGAAATGGGAGGCCTGACCACCTGTCACCAACACAAGATGACCGGAAGTTGGTCCCCGAGGGGTCTCAGAGGTGCAGTCATGTTAAAGAACAGGAAAGGTTCAGACCGTTTTCCTTCACATACTCAGCATTATTCAAACAGGCATTTTGACTCAGTTTGTACTTAGCAGGTAGGAGATAATCAAGCCAGGGTTCCATCAAACCAGGCAAGGAAACCAGTGTCACCTTAGACTTGAAGACTCTCATGATTGGATGAGAACTGTACCTGCTCCAAGGAAGTCTGTTCTATTCCTGAAGAAGTCTGATGTTTATAGCGATTTTAACTTTGAATCTCTCCTATTGATTCCCAGTTACTGGTCTTCTTATTTTAGACTCATAAAAAGTGTGACAGCCATTCATATACTTGAAGACAGTTATAATAATGCCCTGATTTTCTGTTTTTCCAGCCAACCATTGCCCAGTGTCTGACCACTCCTAGGATGTGACTGAAGGCCTGGGATGCATCCTTATTTGTTCAACACACACTCAGAAAGGATGCTGTCAGAACAATGTGGAATGAACTATCAGTTCTATATAATTTAATTTTCATTTACACAGCTTGTCTTATTCAATGCCGTTTTTTTTTGTTTGTTTGTTTCCCTAGAACTTCTTGTAAACAATGTCAGAGTGACTCAGTCTATAATATGAAAAAAGGAATCCTTCTTTCATTTTAAATTGAGATAGTAGACATCATGTTCTCTACCCTTTATCACCACAGAGATCGCTGAGAGGTTCTTACTTTTAGTTTCGATTAGTACTTATAGCAAGGGCATCTTAAGCTCATTTAGAGCAACCCTCAGCTACCATTCCTTTCAGATATTTTAGTTCATTTAGTTAGGAGGTAATTTTGGGGGTAGAAAACACGTATATGTTTTATGTGCATTATATTTCACATATGCTACTTAAGCGTTTAAGTAACTATGGTTCACTAGAGCTTCTTGGTAAAAATATTTTAAAAAAATAATAGTACACATCTAATATCAATACAAGTTACTTCCTTCAAGTACCTCAGTGAGGAGTTAGCTCACTTGTCAGATCCACTAAGACCTTTAACCCACCCAGTCCCACTCACCAGCACGTCCACACTCCAGTTTTGATATGATTTGGTTGTTGACTTTGTTGGTTGGTTCATGAGTGCAGGCCTGCATACAAAATCTCCAGTGAGATTCATTCTGTTCAGTTATCTTGTACAGTCATGCTTAAGGTCAAACCCACACTTGTTGGCTGTTTTGATGTGTATTTAGTAAAGAACATCTTTAACTTCTAATTTAATTATTATCTAGTATAATAACCACCAAAATATAATTCCTGTCATATACATTAGCTGAGCACCTGTTGCCTGTTCTCATGGTTTCAGAACAACATGGCAGAGTTCCAAGCCCAAGGCCCACTGTTGCAGGGAATGAAGCAGTTCTCTGAATGCATGATCAGACAAGCTTTTTCACCACCATCTGTAGCAGTAGGTCCTGTTTAAGCAATGACGTAAAAGTAAACTCAACATTATGAGTAGAACATTATATGGAAGAATGAATTCAGTTTGTACTGAATTTTTCAATTTTCCCTCAGCCTTGATATAAATGGTATATAGATTTAATTGTGTGCACTGTGTACATCTGGTGGTTTACCTTTTTTGTTTTTGACACAGGAAATCAGATGACAGCAATGGTATAGAAAACAATGCCCCAAGGCACAGAAAAAATGTAAGTTACTTCCAAATGATTGTAAAAGGTAAAATTCAATATATGTGGGCTATGAAACATTACATTTTTCAGTTTCATTCAAGACCTAGTCATTTACTGTGTGCATGAATACACTTATTTGCACTGTGGTAGGAGATAATATGGGCTTATAAAATAATTAGTAGCATCCTGGGGCTGGAGAGATGGTTGAGCATTTAAGGGCAATTGGCTGCTCTTACAGAGGATCTAGGTTCAGTTCCCAGAACCCACATAGTGGCTAACAACCATCAGTAACCCAGCTCCAGGGGGATCTGACACCCTCTTCTGTCCTCTATGGGCATTGCATGGCATGGGTGTGGGCAGCACACTCATACACATAAAATAAAAGTAATTAAAAAATTAATAGTGTCCTTTTCCATGAGAGAATAGGTGGCGATCCTCCTGTCTCAGTCTCCTGAGTGCTGGGATTGCTTGCACTCAATTCCCAGGTTAATTTCATAGTCTCTGTATATTTTTTTCTTTTATCTCTAAAAAGAAAGCTTTTGGGATTGTTGGTTTCAAATGTTTTCATGTAGCTTTTTATTCTCATCTAAAACATTCTGAATTCTTCTATTTTATTTGCATGTGTTACCATATGGTTGATGCAATGAACTAATCCATTATAACTACTTTCCTTTATTGATTCATAGTTTTCTTAGTTTACCGATGTTAGAACTTTCCTAGCTAGTAGATGGCAAGCTCGCGTCCCATCACTTCTTTGCTTTGCAGAAAATGATAGCAAATTCATTCTAGAGTAACAAGGGCAATAACTGTTTCATTATGCTTTGTTTGATTCAGGAATCTGCGAACCAGTGAATAAGGACGATCATGTTGCCATGGGAAGATGAACGAAGAGTCTGTATTTAGCTTTGCTTATCCTTCCTTTTATAAGAGTGTTTGGATTTTAATTTTTTAAAAGACAAACCATTATGCAACATGCACAGTAATAGCTTTATCTCTTATCTAAAGGTGTATTTTCATTTTGTAATTGTTTTACATTAAATCAAAGTAAATTGTTTTAAATGTGTCCTGTGAGCCATAGCCTAGTATAAAAAATGTCATCCTGGTCCAGACCAGAAGGTACAGAACAGACACCAGCAAAATTAGTTAATAATTCACAGAATACATATCACTAAAGCCCTGTTTGTTACCAAAGAATTTATTGAAAAGAAAGCTTTTGCCATTTGTCTCAAAAAGTGTTTTTTCCCAAGTCATAGTGAATATAATTACATGTAGATGTGTTTGCAACAATTTCCCTGTAACTTCCTGTGATAGTGAAACTGTTTTCACTAAGAAATAGACTCTACACTTTTACTAATGGTGGCTGCTTCACCACCTGTACACTAAGACGTGCTTTTACTCCATGAAGAATGTGAGGCAAGGGAATAAAATCGTATGCTTACCCCAGAGTCACAGCAAAACCAAATCTCCACATCCTGACCCCACCTCATTGCTTCTGCACCCCAAGCGAGGGTGCTTCTTGGCTTTAAGTAGGATGTTTTCATTGGTCTTTACCATGGGGTTTGGTCTTCGGTCCTCTGGGGTTGCTGTTTCAGAGTGCAGATTTGTGTAGTCATGATGCACCACTGCTGCCTGCATGCTTCTGTCGCCCTTGGTACAGAGAGTTTCACTGTATGTTCCTGACTGGCCTGAAACTCACTATGTAAACTAGGCTGGCCTCAAACTCACAGTGATCCTCCTGCCTCTGCCTCCTAAGTGCTGGGATTAAAGGGATGCATCACCATGCCCAGAGATTTCTGGGTATCTTTAATTTGATATCTAGTTTCTGGCTAAATATGTAAAAATGCATTATCAGTGCTTTACAATAGCGATGCCTTTGACTACAGTCCTGAAGTGTTAATGTCTTGTTTTTATTTTGCTGCTCATGCCTTAGACTAACCTTGAAAAATAGAATGTTTTCATTACATATATCACTGAAATAGTTCACAAACGCATGGGAACCAAATCATTTCAACTTGAGAAGGTATAGAAAGTTGTCATTGGCTTTAGTGAAGTATGGCAGTAATGCCTCAAGATACTAGGCAAGGTATCCCTGGTGTGGCAGGGTTTCTGTGCCATGCTGTTTGCAGGGGAAACAGGGTTAAGGACAATCCGAAACAAAGAGGAACTTGGGGTGGTAGTGGAAAAAACCTGCAGTTCTTGGTTGGCCATTAGGGGATTAGAGCTTGGGTAAAAAGAATCCAATAATTAATTTCACAACAAAAACATTGTAGAAAGTTATGCCATGTGTATCAGCTAAGAAAAGTGCAATTGTATCTTGATGTCTACTAATAACACTAGCAAGAATAATACACATAAAATAGTAATATGGCAACTGCTTCATCTTTTGTTATTTTTATTGAACTAGAGTACATCCCTTTTCACTAGACATCATGCCTTCTCTTAATCAAAGAACTGTGTATTTGATTTGCCTTAATTAATGATTAATTTGACAAAATAATCTTGGATAATATTATAGCAGTTAGTTTAATTAAACATTTTGAATTTAGTGAAAATTTGATAGGCATCATTTGGTGAAGTCCCACTCATAGTAGTGTACTTGTGACTAGGTACATACAACCCAAGCCAGTTACAGTAGCAGAATTCATGTTTTCTTTGCCACCACTGACAATTAGGTTGAAATAGTTTTTAAAGAAAAAAATAGCTGCCCAAAGGTAAAACCTGAAGTATTTATGTATTAAAATGAAATTCTAAGTGGTGATATTTTGTAGCAAAGACAGATTTTAGTCACTTTAAATAGAAATAAGTTGTCAAATATTTAAGTTGATTTTTAGCCTCTCTGGAGTACTCGGAAATTGTTCCATCTCTGTTAGATTAACAATGGAACGCTCCCATTAACTAACCTCATGGAGATGGTAAATGGATTAGCTAAGGACTAACTATAAATTGACCGCAAAGAGTAAACAGCAGAAAGGCTGTTTAGAAAACTACCCTGAGTTCTTATGTTAGACACCTGGGAAATTTGATTAATCTTTCCAGTTGGTGGGGTTTTTCCATGTAATAATTAGATTTAATGATGCCATAAATCTCCCAGATAATTTTATATGCAATTTACACTAAAGGGTGTTTCCTTTTGCAGTCTTTTTTTGCCCCAGCTAGCTAGTCATTCAAGCTCAACTCCAAATTCTTTATGGTATTTTCTTCTTTTCTTCTTGGCTATGAATCCCTGTTCCTTGGACTGTCTTAATGGTACAAGAGTCAACCCAGTACCTCCCTGGCCTCATCTTCCCAGCTATAACAGCTAAGATCTTGATTTTCCCCCTTAGTCTCATCATCCAGCACTCCATCCTCTATAGTGTGGCCTCAGTCTTCTTCCCAAAACACGAAGATCTCACTTAACACCTTCATGCATCAGTTTCAGGCCCAACATGCAGCTCATCTTTGCCGTTTCTCAGTCCAGCATCACCCAGTCACCAATCTCCCCCCAGTGTCTTGAATTAGCCCAGAATGCTCCCATGCTTCTCTGAATTCCACCAGCTCAAGATTAACTTTTAGGATGCTAACATCTTAGAGGAAACCCTCATATTGCTGGAGTGGTACCTTCTTCTGTGTTCATATGCCTCTGTATTTTTGTGTTTTTAACCTGTATTGTAAACACAGTTGTTGCTCTCCTTCCTGGATTCTGACTTTTCATTTCTGTGCCTTGTGTTTACCACAGGGAGAGTTTGTTACAGATATTGTAAAATGTGTGTTGAGTGGTAGAATGTTTAAATATAAAAGAAACATAAATCTGTACCAGTTCTTAGAACACCATTTTAATTTGTGACAATTAGAGTTGAAAAAAAAATTAGAGAGAAAAGCAGGTTTTCTAACTTCCTAAATTGTTATAGAGAATGCATTATATTGATTATTCTGTATTTTAATTCGTATTGTCCTTCAAGTTTCCTGGTCAGTGCATGAATGAGCTTTATGTTTACCTTTTATTTTAATACAATAACACACTGACTGCAAACACACAATTTTAGTGATTGTATTCCTTTGAATGGCACAGTCGAGAGCTGGTGTCTGCTCACCCTTCTGTGCTCCAAATTCATCTCCCCTGTGTGTAGATACTGTTGAACATCCTAGAATAAACTTCAGATTTAATATTAAAATAAGTATTTTACAAATGGTTTTATTATAAATTTTGATCACTAGAAGCATATTTTTCATCAGATTAATCAAAAATAAAAACCCTGTTATTCTGCTTGTTTATATGGTTTTTACCTTTGAGGCATTTAAATAGGTTTGTGCACAATTATTTACCATCTACTATTCTTCCCTGTAGGAAAGCGAATCTTTTGTAATTGGGCAAATCAAGACAAGGAATTAAGAACTTCCTTCCCTTTAGTGCTGTTCAGCTTTGGAAAGGATAAGTTCAAATGTCTATTCCAGTATTAATTGTAAGGCACAGCGCCTCCTTGTCTGAAAATATATTTATGGAATGCATAAAAATAGACAAATAACTCAGTTATTTTGGAATCTTAAATTACACATATTTATATGCCTTCTCTTTTGCTTATGATTTGTTAGCCATGAGCTTATCCTAGTTGTCATAGGAAGAAAACTGAAACTACTTCTTTACTGCTTCGGAGTCAGTTGCATGCTCTTTTTACCAATCAACAGAGATGCATCACATTACTTAAAGCTAATAACTGGCGTTAGTTGAGTGTGTGGCATATGATAGGCATTACTTTGAAATGAGTTACCTTACTTAATCCTTGCATCATTTTATGTTATAAAATTAGTTCTCTGCTTTTTAATAGATGCACAAATTCAAGTGTAACACCATTAAATAAACTGCTCAAGTCACTATGTTGTACACAGAATTACATTAAAAACTAAGCTAGCCTGGGCTGACTTGACCCATCTTGTTGCTTTGAACTGCTAGTCACACACTTCCTAGAAAATGATACTGTCACCAATCATTTGTCTATTTTTAAAATGTCAGTCTTTTAGGTGGTTAGTTATATCACAAGCCAGAATCTTTCAGAGTTTAGGGGACCTGTGCTTTGGCATTCCTGTGTCCCTGCAGTGGTGCTGGGGAGTCAACACATATTTAAGGTTCTTTTCTTCTAGTTTTTACTTGTCAGTAGTGAGAATGACCATAAAACGTATCATCTAGACACTGAAAATAAAAGAAGGTGCTATTTATAATTTTACCAAGACAGGTGGAAAGCAGACCCTTCAATTATACATTCAGCCTGCAGGAAGGAGTGACTGCTTTGTGGATGTTCTGTCACAGACACAGCCCCAAGTTAGAATGATTGACAGAAATTCACTTTCAGGGAAATAGCCATTTTCAGTAAATGTCAGGTGAGTGTCACTGTGGAGAAGTGCCTATAATGACATCGTTTACCGAGCTTATTAAAGTTTTATGACTTTCCACAAGTTTCTTACCATGACTAAAGTTTGTTGGCATTCAGAAGTGTGATTTACAAGTTGTAAGAGAAGGTGACAAAGAAAGTCATGATTTTGCAAGTGTGTGGAGTGGACTGGAGAGTTCTTGGGATTTGTGTATTTTCTGCTAAATGCATTGTATTAATAACATGTGATCCCTGTGACCCAAGAATGCTGATTATGCCTTTATTATAAAATTTGCTTATGAAATAATTGAAATTCACTCACTATAGAACTGACAGAATTACTTTTAGTCCCATGATTAGTCTGTAGTGTCCGTATTTCTTACTCCCTTGTACCTCAGCGGGAAAATGCTATGGAAACACGCTTAGAGTGGTTAAGATCTCTAAATATTATTTTGGTCTGTTGTCTTTTATGCTTAAAAACACTTTTCAGAAACATTTACTTTGTTATATAATTTTCATTTCTTAAAATAGTTTATCACCAATTATTTTTCTAAAGTTTATTTGATAATCATGAACATTTTAGATTTATTACATGTCATTAAATTTAATGCTGCAAAAAGAAGAGCTGATTATATTTTGTACCTTTTAAAATAGAGATTTATCCTAAATAAGTTTTATTTAAATCAAAGACCATTGATCTATTATATTTTTCCTAATAATTGTTTTCTTAGCATATGCATTTAAATTCTCATCGATACCTTTCTATATTATGTAAATGGCACAAAACTGTCAATACTGGAATGTTGTAAGAGTGTTTGCTGCATATATATTTATTATGCAATTAAACTCAATAAAATATACTCCGTGAATTAAATTTTTAAGCATTGGGAAATACATTTTCAAGTTTTTTGTCTTTTAAAACAGATTTAAAATTTATTTATGCGTATGTCTGTGTGTGTATGCTTACATGTGTGAGAGTGTCAACAAAGGCCAGAAAAGGGTGTCATTCTTTGCAGCTGCAATTACAGGCAGTTGTGAGCCACCTGATGTGGGTGCTGAGAACTGAACTCCAGTTCTCTGCAAGAGCAGTAAGCCCTCTTAACCACTGCAGAGCTATCTTTCCAGCTGAAAATTTTTACTTTTTAATAATGACTTAAAAGTGGACATTAAGGCACTAGACAATAGAAAGCAATTTTCAAAATATATTAAAATATATTTTTAGAGTCTAAATGACGACTATGCCCATGATTAAAAATGGCCATTTAAGGGGCTACAGAGATGGCTCAGTGGTTATGAGCACTGATTACTCTTACAGAGGACTTGGGTATGATTCCCAGTACCCACATGTAGGCTGTGAACCATCCTTAACTCCAATTCCAGGGGAATCCGAAGCCCTCTTCTGAACTCCACGGCATTACATGATGTGGGTGCATTCACATACATGCAGGCAATATACTCATACTAAATAAGTAAGATAAGTGAATAAATAAAATGGCCACTTAAAATGAAATTGACACATGGATTAAATTTTCTTCTTTTGCTGGATAATTTCTTTTAAATATTTTATTGTCATTTTAGGTTGATTCAAGAAAAAAATTGTTGTAAAATGCAAGTTTTTTAAATTAATATTTTACAGTATTCTGTGAAGATATCTATGGCTACAAAAGAAAATCAGTACTCCAAAAGGAGCACTTTAATGACTCTAATAAGGAAAAACAGGTATTAAGCAAGACTTACATGATTTCATTATGTGTTATATTTGATTTTTACCCCAATCAAAATAACTAGACACCTACAGACTGATTAATGGCTAATCAAGAGCTATTTATCTTCTACAACATGTAAGTCCAATTTAATGGAAGTGAGCAGTTGTATTTCTTTTTCAATTGTATTTTTGATGACTGGTTTAACAAGCAATGGTTGGGCCCTGCAAAGTGATATGCACATTTAAACCTAGCACTGAGAGGGCAGAGACAGTTGTATCTCTGTGAGTTCAAAACCAGCCAAGGCTACATAGCAAGACTGTGTCTTAAGAAACAAAGCTGGAAAGCAAACAATAACAAAATTCCCTAATTGTTGGGAGGTCAACATCTTGACATGTGAAGCAGACACAATCTTACTGTTCTGGTAATTATAGCTGATAATGTTAGGCCTTATAAAATAAAGAATAAAAGATTCTGACTTAAATCAAACACCACCACCACCACTACTACTGCTACTACTATTACAATAATTTCCAAAACTGGGTGTGGTGCCACATGCATGTGATCCCAGCAGTCAGGGAACTAAAGCAGGAGGATCTCAGGTTTGAGGCCAATCTAAGCTTCATAGTGAGACCCTGTCTCAAAAGACTGAACTAGACTATTTAAATAAGTGAATTCACTGCATTTGGAAAATACCAAACAATAAACAGTGAAATCTATGTCAAGATACAAGGTAATCAAAGTTGTGGAAGCTAAAGACAATTATTTTAAAGATTTATATTTTATTGATGTGTACATGTGCATATCTGTATGTACACATGCATACAGATGCCCATGGATTGGTTATGGTTCATTATCTGTTTAGGGATTTTAGTTGGGTTCATTTTCTCTACCAACATTAAAAGGCAAGAAAATTTTCAGATATAATAGAGACTTTATTTAGAAGGAATGAAGAGCCACACAGCCATACATACAGACAGACAGACAGAGAGAGAGAGAGAGAGAGAGAGAGAGAGAGAGATCCCAGAACCAAAAATCCAACTTCCCCCAGAGAGGACCTGGGTTTCAAGTGTTTCCCCACCTCTAATTTTGGATTGGTTAACTTAAACAGAGAAGAGACTGCTAATAAGTCAAGCTCCTTGCTGAGATATGTCCACTGCTATGTGACTTTCAGCAGGTCAGTTGAAAGGGTCCTGTTGGAGTTAAAAATAAGGTCTTCCTGGCAGACCAAGAATCAGTAGCAAGGGTGCCATCTGTATTGCTCTTCTGGGATCCTCTCTCCTTATTAGAGATTTAGTTTCTTACAAGAGTCCCTGAAGCTGGAGTGAGTGGTGGGTAGACTAACATGGGAACTGGAAACTGAAATCTGATCCTGAGGAGGAACAGCAAGTATTCTTAACTTCTGAGGTCTCTCAATCCCAAGACAACATTGACACGGTGATATCTAATACCTATTGTGAAAGGACAAATTGAACAACAGTAGATTTTTCCCAAGACCATGGACTAACAGAGGTGTTGCAATGTTACAAAAAGGTTCATACTGTCAGTTCAGAACTCTGTATGGTTCTTTAGTAATGCAACAGAAATGAGGACATTTAAAATGAAGGACGGCAGGGTGAAGCTCAGTGGTAGAGCACTAGCTGATTGGGTAAAGTGCCCCGAATTCAATCGCCAGCTCCACATGAAAAACAAACAACAGAAGTTGAATAAGGGACAATTAAGCAACTGTTGTCACCAATAGACCCACTATAGAGGAATGTCTAAAGAACATTCTATAAAAAGAAAGGGAATGATAAGTAATTTTGTAACACCAGGAAGAAAGCATCACAATAGAGTAATGGTAGCAAAAGATAAAATAGATATTCTTCTCTTGATTTTCCCGTTGTGTTTGACTGTGAAAGCACAAATTACAGTACTGACTTACTTGTCAGTGTAATATAAATATAAGCAAACATTTAGTGTTCTTACAGGTGGAATCAAAGGGACATATTTGAAAAGACGAAGTTCCTACAGTTCATTCAAGCTGATAAAATATCAGCACTTGTAAATTTTAATAAAGTGTAAAATTATTTAATAAGTTGTGTAACCCTTAGAGCAACAACTAAGGAAGCTGTTAAATATCTGTAGCAGTAATTTCCAATAAAATGAAATTCTAGTTGATGGGGATGGAAGGGCGGTAAAAGAGGATGTGTGAGAGAGAGTAATTAGAAATATTATAAACAAATATGCATGAAATTGTCAAATAACATCAATTAAAAATGAAATTCTAAACAATGTTCCAGCTACTCTAAAGAACACACACACACAAATAATAGCAAGGAAAAGTAAGAAACAGAAGACAAGAAAAAGTACCAGGCTTAGGTCTTAATGTCAATAATATTATAAATCTCAATAGACATATATTAATATCAGACATTGGTAAATGTGTATTTAAAAACTCAACCGCAAGGCTGGAGAGATGGTTCAGTGGTTAGGAGCACTGGCTACTCTTGCAGAGGACCTGGGTTCGATTCCCAGCACCTACATGGTGGTTAACAACTGTCTGCAACTCCAGCTCCGGGGGACCTGATGCCCTTTTTTGACATCTGCGGGCAATGCACAACATGGGTGCACTTACACACATGCAGGCAATACACTCATACACATAAAATAAAAATAACAAATAGTAAATTACTTAAAAACTCAACTTTCTGCCTCTTGTGAGAAGCTCAATTCAAGTACCGCAGCATAGGTAGATTAAAAGAAAAATGCTGGAAATATATGCAGAGTAAACCCTAACTGAAAGAAAGCAGAAGAATCCATGTTATTAAATGAAGTACATGTGAGCGGGAAGAAAATTACCAGAGACGGAGGGGTCATTAGACCGCGATAAAAGGATCAACCCACCAAGAAAATAAAGACCAAGTAAGCAAGTTGCAAAGTATGTGATAAAACTATGAGCAAATATTTGATATAACTGATAGGCAAATCCACAATTTCAATTAAAGACGTCAACATTCACCTTAATAGCTGACAGAGCAACTCAACAGAAAAGCAGCAGGTAACGGTGACGCAGCCTGTAATAGCAACAGGGAAATCTTTGTGGAGATGGATTAGGTTCATATTTTGGTGATTGTGTGCATTTATGTGATTAAAGAATTGTGCACATACATTATGCCAATGCCCATTCCCTTCCTTTGATGTTGTCCTATAATTACACTGGAGGAAGAAAACAAGTTGAGGGCAGATGGGGCTGATCTGATTCGTCTTTGCAGCTTCCCGAGAATCTGTAGTTTTTCAAATCTAAGTATTAAAACAAAATTTGAGTCACTAAAGCACTAGATATCACATGTGTTAGAAAATAAATGTGATACAGAGTCTGGGGAGATGGCTCAGCAGTTCAGAGTGCCTTTTTGCTCTTCCAGAGGACCCAAGTTCAGTTCCCAGTACCCATACGAGGCAGCTTACAACTGCCTGTAGCTCCAGCTCTAGGGGATCTGACACCTCTGATCTTCAAGGGGACCTGCACCCAAGACTGAAATAAGTCTTTAAAATGTGATTTACATTCTTTATTTCTCATTATGATTCAGGCAGAAAACCAATCTCGAAGATTAGTTAGAACCATTGGTAAAAAACAAGATATTGGGTTGGTCAAAAGTCCCAAATATTTAGATTATAAGACCTTTCCAGATCATATTTGTAAAAACAGTTTGCTATTTCTTTTTTGTTTGTTTCTTTGTGTTTTGTTTTTTTTGAGATAGGGTTTTCTATTAGCCCCAGCTGGCCTGAAACTTGCTGTGTAAACCAGGCTAGCCTAAATCTCCCAGAGATCCCTTTGTTTCTGCCTCCCAATGCTGACATTAAAGATGTGCGCCATCACATCCAGCCTGTTTCTTATTTCCACTTAAGAATGTGTTTTAAAATTCTGCCCTATCACTGAGTTATTGATAATACTTATATGTGAACTTGGTAAAAATCATCTGTGCCAAGGATCTTTATTCTGTGTTACTGTAGTTACTTTTGAGAGGAAAATGACCTGTACCGGGTCTCTCACTGTATTCTATCTTAACCATAATAGACATTTTGTACTGAAAAAAGTGTTATTTTATTTTGCAAATAAAGATATTATCAAGGTTGAATCAAAACCTTGTACATTAACAGAATATAGCTGTGCGCAAATGGCATCAGCGTAGGTATTGATGTTCATGTCACTTCTCTGTCACAAGTGTATTCACTCACATGTCTGCTCTTGAATAGGATTCTACAGCCATCATTACAGGCACAGTATGAAGTAGGAGATAGAGCAATCAGTCAGGGATCACAGTGGCTTGCAGGGGCAGGACACAGTTCCTGGGTGAACACCACATGCAGCAGTATGTCATTAAGAGGGGGACAGACACCTACTTGATATCTTTGTGAGCTAGCCCAATGGCTATTTTATGACAAGTACTGAAGAAATCATTTAAATTCTATGAAATAAAACTTTTCTATGCTATAATAATTCCAGAGATTCTAGAACTGATTATGAATTATACTCTAATTCTACAGTTTCTTGAGTTAGAATAAAAACATTTATTCAAAGCATATGACATAGTTGTTTAAAATATTGTAAATATAAGCATGCTATTTAAAGAGAAATCAAAGTTCATTTATTTTTATTTTTTTCCTTATTTTCTTATGATAATAGGAACACTTAGCTTGAGCTCTAACTTCTTGTTTCAAAGTGCACAATATAGGGTGGGACAGATGGCTCAACAGTTAAAATCACTGACTGCTCTTGTAGAGGACCTGGGTTTGATTCCCAGTGCCCATGGTGGCTAACAACCACCCATAACCCCAGTTCCAGGGGAATTCAGTGCTCTTTTCTGACCTCGATGGGGATTGCATAACATAGGAGCACTTACATACATGCAGGTACTACACTCATACACATAAAAATAAAAAAAAATAAATCAAATATTTTTAAAGTGCACTATATAGCTTTAAGTATGGGTATAATTTGTACAACAAATGTTTTTTATTTAGTTATCTGTAACCTGAAGTCCCTCCATCTGACCACTATGATGCAAGCTATTGTCCTGCCTCCTTCCCCATGCTCTTCGGAAGGAGTCAAGTAGGCAGAAGTCCATCACCTCTCCCACCCAATCAGTTGCTCAAAGGGGAGGAGCAGCCACCATATAGGGGAATATGGAGGAGCAGGCAAGCAGGCCAGAGGCCTGCTCGTGAAAACTGAGAGACTCGGGGTGAGACATGCAGATGGTGGTGTTTCACCCCTTTGTAAGTCACCCCCTCCCTTATGTCATAAACTATGCAAAACCCAAATCGACAGTATTCTGTTCGTTTGTCAGCCCTGGGACCTCAGAGGGTGTGGGCCGGCACCAGTCTCCCAAGAAGGGGGAGGAGAAAATATGACAAAACATTATCTTATCAAATGGAAAATATATACCGTTGAACAACAGCTTCACACATGTCCATCCCTCCAGCTCCATTTCTATGGGATTATTTTTTTAGATGCGTCATATAAGTGAACCACATGTTATTATAGAACTTGCTCTTTTGTGATGGTCTCACTTAGCATAATGTTCTTCAGGGTATCATGTTCCTGTATGTCAGGATTTACTTTGTTTTAGTCTTAGTTTCTTTTCCAGTTATTATAATAAAATACCCTGACAGAAGTAGTTTAGCTCACAGTTCCAGGTTACAGCCCATCATAGCGGGGAAAGCACAGAGGCAAAAGCTTAGGGAGTTGGTTGTATCACATCCATAATCAGAATCAGAGCAATGAATGCAGGCTAGTGCTCAGCTCACTCTGTCTATACATTCAGTTCAGAACCCCTACCTAGGGAATGGTGCCACCCACAGTGGGCAGGTAATCAAGATAATCACCCAAAGACATGCCCACAAGTCAACCTAAATCTAAATAATCCCTCATTGAGGCTCCCTTCCCAGATAATTCTACACTGTGTCCAATTGGCAATTGAAACTCACCATCACGGGCTGGCAAGATGGCTCAGCAAGTAAAGGCACAAGACTAATAACCTGAGTTCAATTCTGAGGACCTATATAGTGGAAGTAGATGGCCAACCCATGCACGCTTTCCTCTGACCTCTGCATACATGCGTAAACACACACACACACACACACACACACACACACACACACATGCTAAATAAATAAAATGTAATTAAAATTTTAAATTAAAAAAATTAAAGACTAACCACAGTTTTAAAAGCTGAATAAGAGTTTTCTCTCTTTTTCATATCCCTTTGGTATTTCCAAAATGAATCTTTCCCCTTTTGATAAGGTCCTATAAATATTTATGTTTGCTTAACTCTTTTGAAATATTTTTCCTTTTGCTTTCTCTGATAGAATTTAGTTGTTTTTGTTTGGTTTAGTTTTTATTTTTTTGGTATTGGGGATTGACAAGAATTCTCCCCATTGACTTACATCCCTAGCCCTTTTAGATATATTTTAGTTTGAGACAGGGTTTCATTAAATTGCCCGGGCTAGACTTGAATTCACTCTGCAACTTAGCAGGTCTTACATTTGTGATCCTCCTTCCTCAGCCTCCTCAGTAGCTGGAGATACAGGCCTGCACCACCATTCTAGGTAATGTCAGGTTAATATTGAATGGCCTCTCTTTGAATTAATTGATTCTTTCTTCTGCTTAATTAAATCTGCTCTTGAAAATCAGTGATGCATTTTTAGTTTAGTTTTTGTATTTTTCTGCTCCAGACTTTCTGTTTAGATTTTCTTTTCAAATCATCTTCATCTGTTGGTTGATACACTTATTTTTTATGTGCTATTTTCCTAAATTTATTATTTTTTTGTGTTCTGTTGTACCTCACGAGCCTTTTGAAGATGATTATTTTGTATTCTTTTGCAGTTATCCATAAGTCTACATTCGTTTAGGTTTGCCTACTAGAGATTTGTTTTGTTCCTTGATTATGTCATGCTTTCCTAAGTCTCCCTGTTTCTTGTCCACTAATGTGTCTACAGTTGAAGAAACAAGTACTACTTCAAGGATTTCTCCATAGATGGGCTTGCACTAAAACTGGGGTAGATTAGAGGCACTCACCTCTCATGACACTGAGGAGAAGTTAAGCATTGTTAAATATTGCTAATGTCATTATTGTAAATACTCCTGAGTGTTTATTTTTCTTTTAAATAAGCTTTGTGCTTATTTAAAATAAGCTTTGTGCTTTGACTTCTTAGTTGACTACTATTTAGGCCTGTCTTTGGTATTCCAGTTCCTTTGAGCAAAAGACTATCAGCCAAGCAGCCAGCCATATTGTCCTTATGCCCCTGGTGGATTTAAATAGTCCATGGATACCTGGGGACAGCTATGCTGCAAGCACAGCTGCTTGGTGGTGAATCATAGGTCCAGCTCTAGAAGGTTAAAACCCAACCATGACTGTTTTAAACAACACATGCCAGACTTTTGCCATCACAAGTTGCCGTGATCTCTAAATGATGTTGTAGCTATTTTTTTAGCCAGAGCAGAAAGGGAGCACTTCCCTTGGTAGACCAGCAGCAGGCCTGCCACTGGTGCACACACAACCTACATTGGCATGAGACTGTGCTGTGATTGGTACAAGCATAGTCTTTCATTTACATAAGGGACTCAGCCATGATTGGTGCAAACATAGTTCTTCATTTGCAAGTGTGATTGGGCCAAACGTACTTGCTATACTCTTTTTCTGGCTGTGTAAACAGTCCATTTCACTTGCTTTCCAAGTTAGTTGGAAGATATTCTCCTGTACTGCTTCTACTGTCTTCTGTTGCCCTTTGGCAATGTTAGATCTAATAAAACGCTTCTTCCAAATAAATTTTCTTGCTTATTTTAACTATGACCTTAGAAGGATGGCTTGAGGCTGCAGCATGAAGAATGGACACAAGCAGGAGTGGAGCAGCAGCAGCGGTGGGGGCATCAACAGAGGCAATAGTCAGGAGATGGCAGCTGCAGACTTCCGGGAAGTGTCCAAGGCAGAAATGATGAAGTGTGGGGGCAATAGAGGGTGGAGAGCTGAGACTGAAAAAAGAAGATGGTGAAGTCAGAGGGAAACTGCAGACCCAACCGTCTGGACACACTGTAGGGAGCCTTAAGGGTGACAGGTCTCAGAACCCCTAGGACAGAAAGCTGTAATATTAGCTACTGAAAGGCTGAGCACTCTAGTACCCCAGGCTCAAGAGCTGTAGCACAGCTGTTCCAGCTGTGAAATTTATTGCTGTAGGGTCAGAGTTCCAGCACCAAAACCATTTGAAAGCCTAATACCACACTGACAGTTGCTACCGTTTGCTGCCTGCTGCTGTCTGCTGTTGTCACTCAGATTATTGAAAATCAAGTGCTACAATAGTGGCCAAGCACTTGGGCCACTGGTGATTAAATACCGGAACAATCATTTTCCAAGCTGAGCACCTCTAGGCTGGAGCAATAGGCCCTACCTTGAGAGTTTGGAGCTATAAGCCTGTGCAGCCTGTAGGCCTTGAGTGTTCCAAGGCAGCTCAGAAGTGCCAGCGCTGGAAGAAAGTTGCTTCACCTACTCATGAAAGGGTACAATAACAGGAACCCAGCCAACCCACTGATGTCAGACAAATCCTTCATTGATCAATCTGGCCTACTTCTGGGCCTTTGCATTCAGCTGCCCAAGGCATCCAATCTTTTATTTATTTATTTTTCCTTTCTTGATCTCTGGCTCCCTCTGCTGTTTGACTACATTAATTCCTCAGTGCTCAGTAAAGGTAGAAGGAAGCCCCTTGAATGGGAAGGCCCTGAGAGACTGTGGACATTGGAGTCATGAGTTAATCTCCTTCTTTCATAGTGTGCATGGTGATGGCAGGGGGGAGGAGTCTAAGTTTTGTACATTTTCATAACCTGGAAGATCTGTGCCAGGTGCAGGGTGGTGCCCAGTCTCTTTGTTACCACCTGTTCCAGGCATTTGGATAATGGCAACACTTTCAGGACTTGGTGTGAGATGCCACTGATGAAGGACACTGGGAAGCTGGGAGCCCAGGGACAGATTCACTCTCTGCCTCCTTCAAAGAAGTCAAAGACTGATGTACATAAAGTCAACTGCTGCCAGTAGCCATTTCAATGTGGTTGTTCCCAAATTTTTGATTGTCTAGGATGCTACAACATCTTACCTACATTCAGAAAAGTATGTGATATATACTTCATTGTAGTGTTTCTCCAGGGGAATAAGGGATAATGACTTCTGCCTTGCTGATATCCCTGTCCTAATTTTTTTCAGTGTTATGAAAGACATGACAGAAATGATACACATTCACTTAGGCAAAATTACAATTAAGAATATGAATCTTCAGCCATGAAACAAATCACCAATTCTGACACTTGTTAAGTAGTAGACTGCTATGTTGTATGGTGTTATTCTAATGAAATCATTGAGTGAAATACTGTTTGAGCTCGTAATCTCCAAACTTGTCCATTAAAGCCAGCTGTAGGAAGAAATGATGGATGTTCCATGTGTAACGAAGAACAGGCATTGTCCAATTTTTGGCTTTTAATCTACTGAACCATGTGAAATTCATCTGTCACTCTAAGTTTTCAGTTTTAATTGTATCAATTTGTTCAAAGTACCGATTCCTTTGTATTTGTCTCTACCACTGTGCATGCAGACTAAATGTGTTCTGATTAATGTAATAGTATGTTTCAGAAAGGCAACCACTATTCATAGGATTGTACTTAGGCTGGAAGCTAAGATAGTTGTTAAAAAGGCAAGAGCTGAATGCCTCTGCTTTGGGCTGGGTTAAAAAGTGTGATGCCAAACAAGTGAACCTTCATTAGACAGTAAGTTTTGCAAATTCCTCACACTCCTGCAGCAAAATGTTTTAAGACCTTTGACCTGAGATGATAAATAAGAACGTCTATGCTCATTTTCTTTCAACTTTCCTTTTATACTACATTAGAACATGGTAAAGTTTACTAAGTTCCATATGAAAAACACTAACCAGTATCTAATGATAGAGAGAGTTGAGTGTGAGCCAGGGAAAGGGCATTAAGATATTTAGAGAAATCATGATTTGAAGCCAGCTTATCTCCTTGGAATTAGGTAATAATTGGACTGAAAGAGCAGGACATTTTATTCCACATTTCTTCCCCAATCTCTTGTCTACCCTAAATCCCAATTTTATAGTTTGAAAAGTAGACTAGGAACTGCAAAAATGTGAGAAGGAAATTCTTGAATTGGAACTATACAGAGCTTTTTCTCACTTCATTTAACCTCCATTCATTGGCCCTACCTAAGTATTTTTGCAATAAATATAATCTGAAAGCTTCCTTGTTCAAAATTTTAAACTTTTTTTTATATAAGACCCTGAACACCACTTCAAATTCAGTTGACACAATTAAGATATATTTTGTATGTGCTATTTCATCCCTACCAGGAGGATGATGATAAATGCTGTTTAAAAACTTTATGTTTTTCACAAATATTTATTGTCTTATTCTGTTTAGCAGTTAGTCACTGCAGATACATACATAAAAGAATCACTTCTGCCTTTAAAGAATTTAAGGGGATAGTGCTGGGTAGAAAGATGAGCAACCATTTTCAGTACAATATGGAAATGCTTTACTTTTAATGAATAATCTCTGGAATAAAAATAAGACGAGTTCTTATATAGGTAGTCTCCCTCAAATGGGAAGACTTTCCACTGACTTTACTGCAAAATGGACACCTTCTTAAATCCTCAAGTTCAAACTACACCTGACACTTTTTCACTGTCTTGGCTCCTAAGTGTCAGGTCCCTCAGGCTGACCCCTAAGACCTCTAAAGGGGACTATTTGACATCTTTATTATCCTGTGATGCTGCTGCCTCAGGTAGGTAACTGACTGCCAGGGCCTGGATCCCTGAGCTTGCTGATCAGTCACCAGAATGTGATGCTGACTCTACCATCACCTGTACATTCCAAACACCAGAAATTTTGAGAAGAAAAGAGAAGCCTCTACCCGTAAAGCTATGCCTTGGAACTTGCTCAAGACATTTCTCCTTATAGTCCATTGAACAGAATTGGCACATAAGGCTGCCTCTACCTCTGACATAGACTAGTAAATGTGGTTTTCACTTTAGTCATTTGTGAGGACATCAGGGGATCAATCTCTAAGTGACTAGGAATTGTTGGAAAATCAGTGAGCTCTTAAGCCACGAGAGCTCATTGAACAGGGTTGAGTAAAAGGCTGACATACAGATTTTTATTATTGAATGATCCTTTTGATTGCTGTGTGCAGAAAAGATTTAACAGCCAAGGCAAGGAAACCAGCTTGGAGTCTGTGTCCATAAACCACATTCTATTAATATCATCCTAGAAATTGTCTAATAGCTCTTTAGTTATAAAGCTCACCCTGGTTAGCCACATAATCAGATGCTTCTTCCTGAAGATTTTTATTTCCTTGATTATCCACTTAATACTTGCTTGTGAAAAATTACAAAGTCGCTTGAGAATATAGAAACCTTTTTCTCTACTCCTACTTGGATGAGATTCTCATCAAATCTCATTAAGAGGAAATTCTATCTGTATAGTAAATATAAGGCTTGCACAAATTTATGAGTAAACTAATGTATGTTAGGTATGTTAACAGTCTTAAGAGAAATTATTGAGATCAGTGTCACTGATGGCAAGACATAATCTCACGAGAAAACATTGTCCATCATTCTCTTGACTGCCTAAATAGACAAGAGTTTGAAACACAATTTCTACTTAATATAAATATCTCTTCAGTGAGAAGACAGAACTGAGATACAGAGAGAGGGGGCAAGGGAAGAATGGAGAGATAGATCATAGGTAGATGGTTGAATGGATAGGTAGGTAGATAGATAGATGTAGAGGACCAAAGCTGAAGGCAAAAGGAAAGAGAATATTGAGAAATTATACTTTATACTTTTGATTATTCTTTGAGCATCCAGAGCTTTCCTCCACCAGCTTGTCAGCACAGGCCCAAGGAGACAGGACACAGGCTTAGCATGTGTCATCTTCCTGTGGCCTTGCTTCCTTCCATGTCTCGTCCTCCTCCTCCTCCTCCTCCTCCTCCTCCATGTCTCGTCCTCCTCGTGTCTCCTCCTCCTCCTCTCTTCCTCCTTCATGTCTCCTCCTCCTCTCTCCTCCTCCTCCTCCTCTTCCTCCTTCTGCTCCTCTTCTCATCTCCTCCTCCTCTTCCTCCTTCCATACAAGGTCTTATTATGCAGCCATGACTAGACTGGAACTTACTATGACTAATCTTGAATTCACAGAGATCCACCTGCCTCTGCCTCCCTAGTGCTAGAATGAAGTTTTGGACCACTACCCTGGCCCCAACATTCTTAGTAAATGTACAGAATGTTTTCAGCAAAGAGATACCAATTATGCTTTGCTCTGGAAAGATACATCTTCCAGTTTGGCTATGAAAATGAACTTTGTGTTACACATGCTTGAGGGAAAAGTAGAGAGGAGAAAATATAAGAAGAAAAAAGCCATGAAATAGGTCAATATTTTTCATCGCAAAGTTCATTAAATTTGATTTCTAAAATGACTTGATGTGTTTGCATCTTGGTATGAAGGCCAGTCAATTGTGCAGTTTCCTGATAAGAAGTGTTAGAAAAGTCCATCTGATTATAAATATTTACTTCAACCATCCAATGAATTCATTCATTTAGGAGAGCACTGTTTAGAGAGTCAGTAGCACAGAAAGGACTCTGAACATGTTTTTAGAGGACAATATAATAGATGATGAACAATTAATAATTATTTCATGGGAAATTTCTTCAGTGAATAAAAGTGACCAGATCGACAACATATTTCTCTATGTGTTTGATGCATAAGTGGCATGAATTTAGTTTAACTGGAGTAGGCCAGCCTCCTCAGTCTAAGAATGGTTAGGAATTAAATGGAACAGTTGCTTCAGAAGTTGTCGGTAGGTAAGTGAATCAGATTTTCTTCAGCGTTTCTTTTTCTCTTATCCTGCTGTAGCTACTTAGGCAGAATTGAAAGAACATCCCATCTATGCTCATAAAACATAATGTACAATGAAATGATAGAAGTTACTCTTTGGACGTGTGACCTGGAAAGCATGAATATCATCTCTATTAAAAATAATAACTTCTTTTTAAACTTGAAATTTATATCCTCCTATGTATATCTAGTATGGTAGTTAATCATGAACAGAAAAACATTGATATTGCAGGAACTGAAACTCAATAATCAAAGTGTTTACCCTAGAAAAGTTTGCCATATACTACCAGAATGCTAAGTAGGAGTTCAGTTTTAGTGAGTCATAGAGATGGATTTAATTGAATTCATTTCTTCCATAGTAATTACTGTTTGAAAGAAAAAGTATATTCTCTTGCCTATAGTTATCCCCTAAATGGTCCTACTCTCAAGAAGGGATAATTTTTGCTGTTATTTCTCTCTACACACCCACAGACTAAGAAGTTAAGACAATGGGGAAAGGCAGCAATATACTGGACTGACAATATTTTGGACTAGTGAAGAAGTTAATGGAAGGAATTTGGGAAGGACAGAGGACAGAGCCAAACCACAGAATGAGAATCATTAGGCAAAACTAAGGAGTGTTAAAAATTGTGACATTTATTAAAATGGAAGGTAGAACTGCAGAACTCAGAGGTATTTGTTGATGGTGAGGTGAACTGCAGAAGTAAATAGGAGCTACATTGTAAAGGATTTTGAGTAAAGTCTTAAGAAGTTATTTTTTCAACCTTTATTTTCATAAATAAAGCACAAGTATCATCTTTTAAAAGGTTTATATTGATTCTGAAAGTATCAATGGTCACCCAAATTCAAATTCTACATCCTACAGCCTACAAAACAATGCAAATGAATAGGAACAACAAAGACAGCCATACACCTGAGAAGAACTCCAGTGTAAGGAGAGAAAAGAGACCACCACCACTTCAAATTACCCTAAGTCGAAAATATAACATCATTTTTTGGGGGCATTGATTTCTTGAGCAGACGGTAATGGGTAGACATCTTGACAAAACCATTTTTAAGGCAAGAGACAAAAATGGAAGGCCTAAGGTTGGGGAAAATTTATTTCCAGGGCAAAGGAAGTCCACATTAAGTGTTAAATATTGAAAACAAGCCCTGCATGTCAATGTACTGACTACAGGCCAGAGACTTAAAAAGCTTTAGTCGTGGAAAGAATTGGTTCTAGCATACATAGGATGCAAAAGGAAGTCATAGACTTGATTTGAAAAGTAGAGTTCAGAAACCTTGAAGGGCTAAACAAGGGGTAAGCAGAAATTTAATAGACTAAAAGAAAAAAGAAAAAAAAATCACAGGGTGCAAAAGGTAAAGACTGTGTAAGTGTTGCCAATTGAAGAAACCACACTTCCCTTCACTGTCTGAGGAGAGAAGTCTTTCTTCAAATTAATATTTGAAACCACCTCAAACCAGTAGTTCTGTTCATGAAATACAAGAGAAAAGTAGTTTTGACCTCTAGAAACTACTATAAGAAGAAAATAAAAAATGAGAATATAAATGTTTTAGTTGATGAAAGTTCCTGTCTTCCTACCCAGAGCAGAAGGAAACTACGGTCCACATTCTGATACAAATATTCTCAAATGTTTGGTGATAATAATATCAAAGCCAATCATCTTGAATTATAAATTGAAAAAGAGATAGGAATGTACCTACACTATAAATAAACTGGCTCTTGCTTCACCTCAGGAAACAAATGAGAAAAAGAATCATGTAATAAAGAAAAATTAGAATATGCTTGAGAAATACAAATAGAAAAACATCAAAATGAATGAAAACTTCAAAAAGAATAAAATAAAATTGGCTAGAGAGATAGTGGTTGAGAAGAGAAAGAAGACTTGAGTAAATACATTGAAGTTACTGAAGAGGAAAGAACAGCACAAAAGAGAAATAATATTTACAATGGGAGTACTTCCCAGCAATAAAATAAACAAAGCAACAGGAATTCCCAGTTACCTGTGAAAACTGATTCAGGACAATCAAGTTATCCACAGAGTTTAGTAAAACTATTTACTTTAAAGGTAACAAAAGTAATTACTGACAGCCTAGGTCTAATTAATAAGCACACCAACCATCCAATAAATACACAGATCTATTTCATGAAGTTAGCCCAGCAGTCTTCTCTAAAGCAGCTTATAAATCAAAACAACAAGGAACATTTTCAGGACACTCAGGCAAAGAACATAGGAGCAAAGGCTGTATTACTTAGATAAATTCCTTTAAGTGTCAAGGCTGTTGATGAACAATCTTAAACATCAAGACACTAGGGATTATTTCTTAATCGATTTAAGGGAGGATGAGATTTACCTGACCGAGAGAGATGACTAAGGCAAGAGATTTGTTGGCACTGAACATTTTTAATTGATGAGCTAAGACTAAAACAGAGGTGGAGATGAGGATTAAAGACCAATATACAAGCATTTCACCTTTGATAGCAGAAATCACAGAGCTAAAAATGAGAGGAGGGACACAAAGAGGAACAAACTCAATCATTTACATTGCTAACGGCAGTGGTCAAACAATACTACCACAAACTGATTGACACATAGCACAATGGTAAATAAGAAGACCAGAAAGACACAACTGAAAAAGTACAAGAGGAACTATTAAGCCAACACTAGAAAGTTATTGATGTTTTAAAATAAACATGTACAAAGGCATAGCATATAAAGAAAGTAAATATATAAGATACAGCAATTATAAATAGAATAGAGACTATAATATGTGATTCACTTTAACAAATGTCCACAGACTTGTAGAAAAGATTTTCAGTTTAATTGACAATTAATACTCAAATGTGTGATGTTTTCAATAATACATTTAAACAAAGGGATTTAGAGAGTTTAAAAACTAAAGGATGGACAGAAGTATACTGGACAAATGAAAACAAAGAGAAACTATGAGTTGCTACTGTGACCGTGGACATGTAGCGTTCAAGTCAAAATGTAGTAGGCACTGAATAGCTACAATTTACCTGAAATGCACAATTCAAAATAGAAGTACCTTGGTTATAAACGCTGGAGCACTAACCTACTGCCTATATAAAGAAGACACAATAGGCAACATGTAATGTTAGTAGACACATGCTAAGAACTGGGCAATTTATAAATTTTTCTAAGATTAAAATGACAATAAGTATATAACGGAGCTCTATAAAAATTCAACTAGGTAGAACTTAGTCAAACAGCATTTTATAACAATGTAATAAAACCATAATTGGTTATAGAATATATGAGGCCTTTCCAACAGAGATAACAATCTTCTGCTGTTTTAAAATGTAGGTTTATTACTATTACTATGTGGAAAGCCCAAAAGATCAATAAAATAAAACAAAATAAATAGAGGAAAAGTAAATTTGATCATTATTGGTAAAATCTTACTAACAAAGCTACTTTAAGATAGAGTATCAGAAAAGTCTGTAAAACAAATGTCTCACATCACAAGTTAATATTTGCTGGAAATAGTTTAGTTCAAAGTTTGACTTTTATCTGCAAGTGATAATAAATTTCTTTTATCTGAAAGAAAAAGATCAAGAGCAAATTGCCACTGGAAAGTTAAGTTTTTTAAGTTTTGCATGTCTCAAGAGGAAGAGGAAGGTGCACGCTTTGGCACAGAGTTTCACACATGAAGTTCAGGCCCGATAAGGAGGCAGACAGGGTAGAAAAACACAAGCTAGAACCTTCATTGTGGTTTCTGTGGTGAAATAAGGGAAAGTAGGTTTAGGACAGATTTATTGGAATAGCTCTTCATGAGTGCTGGACTGTTCCTGCTTGTCCTTGGGAAGATGAAGGCAGGGGGATGAGAACTCAAAGTGTCAGAGATGACACAGGGGTGGTTTGGGTTTAGGTGGAGCAGGTTGGTTGGTTTGCATGTAAAAGGTGAGCTCAAATGTGAGTTGTGGGCTATCTTCAGGAATCATTCCAGAGAGAGGCAATTCCTGCTAGAGTTAGCAAGTCCACAGCTATCAAAGCATCGAAAAATGCAAGATGACGTAATTAACAGAATGGTGAAATGGGATATAGAAACTAAAATTGTAGAATTTGGAAAAAAATAATAGAAACATTATAGCCACTGCAATAAGTCAAGGAAAAAGTGTTTACAGGTGGGAAGTAAGGAAGGAAGTATCCTCACTTATAGTATCCTCACTTATAAATGATATGATTATATTGTAAAAATTTTTTAAAAATTTAAAAGGAAATTCTTGGAACTAGCAAGTAAACTCGGGTCATAGGATAGAAAGCAGACAAAGAAAACTAAGAGAAAATCATAATACCATTAAATATAGAGAAGAAGGGAAAGGGGAAACAGGCAGCAAAAAATAAAAATAAAAAATAAGGAAAAGAAAAAATATTACCAAATGACGAAAAAACGCAACCCCCCCCCCAAAAAAAAATACCCCAACCATGAATAGATGAAGCAGAATAAAAAATAAAGATATAAAATTAGGAAGAACAAGGAAGTAACAATGGTAAAAGGGTAGTAAACAGGAAAAGAGGGATTTGTGAGGAGTCCAAAAGGCTGGATTCTCAAAACCTGGAGTGTGGATAATATTCAATGGGGTGGGAGGGTCAGGTGGACTTTGTCTTAACTGTGGTTTTTGTGGTTGATAAAGTCTGTATTGAAAAAGTTTCTTCCGTACCAGCGCCACCTGCTGGACACATTCAGCTTTCCCAAGTCTCCCTAGATTGTACCCTCCTGGGGTGGCCAATGTTTCAGCTCTTTTAGCTTAGTCTCCTAAACTCCTTGGACGTGTGGGAAGCAATCACAGGCAGAGGATATGTTTTGTTTTTTCAGGAACTCTGGAGTATTAATCACCCCACTGGGAAAGTGCAGCTGTGGTTATTAGGCTCTACCCTGAAACTGCAGAGTTCTGAAACCCTCAGTGAATGGCAGATAGGCTTCAGAGGCAGATCCACCCGCTGGCCTCAGGCACTACACTGTCAAATTCCGTGGACAGTCTCAGTTGATGAGCTGTTCTTCCAGTCTAAAGGATGGGGCAATCTCTCTAGGCACTTGCTTGCCTGAGCTAAGCCACCTGTACCCTCAGTTCCTTAAATTCTGCTCCTCCTGCTGCATGAGTCTAAATGGAGGATCCCTGACCTATGGTTCTTCCCAGGTCTCAGACACTCGGGGCAACTCAGTATTTAAGACTACATTCTCTCTCAAGATGGCACCCGGTTACTGCTGAGCCACATAGAGTGACAAAATGGGATGTCGCGCTTCAGGTGACCCATCCTAGGAGGAATTATTGTCTAACCAAAATCCTCAACTGAGTTAGAGTCTTGGGAATGCTGTGGTCTGGATCTGAGAGCAGGACTGCCTGAGTCTATCCGGTTTTACTTCCTGGAAGCAGCTCTGTGCCCCACCCCCAACCTGAACCACTGGCGCTGTGTTTAAAAGCTTCTTATCAGTGAGTCGGCCTGTCAGCCTTTCATTTTCCTGTGGTTTTCCAAAGCTCTCTCTCCCTGTTTGAAAAAAAAGCATCAAACATCTTTAACAAATATTTTTTTATGTGTATGTGTATATTGCCTGCATGTATTTAGGTGCACCCATATTATGCAATGCCCATGGAGGTTAGAGGAGAACATCGAATTCCCTTGGAACTGGAGTTACAGAGAGTTGTTAGAAGCTCTGTGGATGCTGGAAATTGAACCTGGGTCCTCTGCAAGAGCAGCTAGTGCTTTTACCTGCTGAGCCATCTCTCCAGCCTAACATTTTATTTATATTGTGTACGTGTGTGTAATGTGCCCATGCCATGGTGGATGTGTGCTAGCCAGAGGACAATATGTGGGACTCAGGTCTCCCTCTCCACCATGTGGGTTCCAGGTCAAACTTGGGTCATCGGCTTGGCACTTACACATTGGTTACAGTAGCCAAAGAAGCCCCATAAGAGAATAAGAATCTCTGGCCTGGGTGGAACCTGAACTTTCCAGTTTCTCCAGGTCAATCACCTGGTCACAGGACTGCCCATAGGAAGGTGGGGTTCGTCATACTAAAGAGATGACAAAATATGCACTAAGGTGCATTAAGGAGATGGTGAACTTCCCCTGCTTCAAATCCTTGCCCTCAGGGCAGTGCTTACAGACCAGTGCACACACAGAGCTCTTTGTAATTACAGTCTACCTGCTTAGCCTCTCCTTTTCTTCTTCATATGTTTGTTTTAATCATGATTTCCTAATGCTCTGGGCTTTGTTACGCGTTCTTTAAAATTCCCCACTGTAAGACTGCTAGTCTGACACGTCTGACATCCATGTGGACTCTGAACTTGCAAGGCTTTATGGCTATTTTCCTTCTCCCCTCCATTCAGCTGCTGAGATTTTGAGGTTCCCTGCCCTGAAGATTTTTCTTTAAACTCTAATAAAATTGTCCTAAGCTTCTGTTTAGTCCTTTCTTAAATTCTTTTGTGAATGAGACTAAGAACACTCAAAGGGGACCCCATTTTCCCAAGTCACATTGAACCATCTTGCTGGCTCTTTGATTTTTATTCTGACCCCTTCAGTAGCCACTATGGGGGCAGCTTCTAGCTCACTATCTTGCCTGGTATTGAACAAATAAGTAAACGTGTTGGCAGTAATCAGATTCTGACTTCCGTGTTTACAAGAAGAGTCATAGTGAATAGTGTGTGATGCCCTCAGTCTCTCTTCAGGACTGAAGGAACTTTTTTTTTTCCTGACAACTGAGAGTACAGTAGGCCAAGGTGTGAGTTTGAGGACAGCCTGGTCTACATGGTGAGTTCTAGACCAACCAGGGCTACATAGTAGATCCTGTCTGAAAAAAAGAAAAAAAAAAAAAAAAAAAAGGAAAAGAAAAGAATATGTTCTGGATTCTTCCAGAATACAAACACATATCCATATATGTATTTCTTTAGATGTTGTTTTAGAGAAAAGAGTTCTATAATAGATGTGGTTTTGCACCTTGTTTTCTGTTTGAAGACATACTTCGGAGAGTTTTTAGTATCAGTGTTCACTTTCAGTTTCTGTGGCGATCTATTCTCAGCTATGTCTCCAAACTTGCTTAGCCAGTCTTCTGTGCATAGAGCCATGGCTTTCAGTACTTGTTGTTCTGTCGTTACTGTTTGTTTATTCATATTTGAAATGACAAAAATGTTGAAATCAAATCCTGTTACACATGTTTGATAAAGTTATATCTTTAAAGAAAATTCTTGATAGCAAGATTTCTAGGAAACATGTAAAAATGTATTTATATTTTCTTTTATAAAAGTTGAATAAAGAGGACTGGAGAGATGACTCAGGGGTTAAGAGCACTGGCTGTTCTTGCAGAAGATCTGGGTTTAAATCCCAGCAACCACAAAGCAGGTAACAACCACCCATAACTCCAGTTCCAGGGGATTCAATGCCCTCTTCTGTCCCCCAAGGGCACTGAACAACATGGGTACACTAACACACATGCAGGCAATATTCTCATACACATAATAAAAAAGTTGAATATAGAATACATTATTTGTTCTCTACATCTCTACTAGCAGTAAAAAACCTTTTATTTGAAAATGGCTTTAACTGTGATATATTTAAAAGTAAATATTACAGAGCTGTTGTGTTGTGCTGTAATTATTTCTCTTTTTAAAAATGGTACCATACTTCAGAAATAGGCACACAAATAGTATATATATATATGTATTTTATAAGGTTAGTTTGTAAAAGTGTATCATGAATTTAAGAGACATATAAATTGAGCACATTAAAAGTAGGAAGCATTTCAGCTGATTATGAAGCAAAGCCACAGTTATTATTATGTGATTATTAAACTCATCAATAATTTCTCCTAAGCACTTCTTCCCTAAAGTCAGATAGCTCAGATATTAGAGGAGGTGCACTAGTATCCTGTAGATGTTATTTTTATAATTGCTTACATTTGTTTGCTGGCGCCAAATGGCCAGGGGATTGAAACCTATCTAAATGAACTCCATGTGTTTTCCTGTTTGTCTCTATTGTTAGGTAATAATCCTGTTGGGATTTTAGATTTCTCTCAGGACTCTCAAGTTTATATTAACCAGAGTTTGACAATGAGAGATTTAAGCAATGGAAAGAATCAGGAGTGTTGGTTGTGTTTTCACAAAGAACTTTTCTCACCTGGTGGATCTATAGCCTCAGGTCTGCAAAACAAATCAGTGTCTTTAAAGTGAGGCTCTATGGTTTTGAGTCAACTAAATACATTTATGTGTGGCTGCTGGATATAACATAATAAAAACTTATACCTTTAAAAGACTGAAAAAAATTTAGGTTGTGTCCATTGAAAAGCTGGTTTCTTGTCACTTTGGAAAATTGGGGCATTTCTGAACTGAAGCAGATAAACAAATATGCTCTTAGTGCCTTCTCTTTCTGTAATCTTGTAGCACAGTAAATCTGACAGGCAATGGCTGCTGTTACTTTTAAAACTTAATTCCTTCTGATAAATTACAGACCCAGAGTCAAACATTATTTAAAATGGATTGGAAAATTCTGTATTTTCAATTGATAAAGGAGTAACAGTGAAAGGCTCCTTCTCCCCTTCCTCCCTCCTCTCTCCCTCCTCCCCCCTCTCCTCTCCTTCTTCCTCCTTCCTCCTCCTCCCCACTTCTTTTCCTCTTTTGCCTTCTCCTCCTTTTCCTCCCCCTCCTTCTAAGTTATGCCAGGCACTCTTTCTTATTCTCAGCTATGAGGCTTGTATATGATCCACTTATTCAAATTCTGATACATTTGTGTCTCTCTCTATCCCCATTGATTAGTGTGCCAAACCTGAATTGGTGAGATGTGCAGTGACCTTGGTTAGGATGTGGGTAATGAAAAATATCTCATTCTCTTTTTAAGTAAGAAGTGAGACCTGCAGCTTTGACAACTGTTCCAAACATTGGAGAAAAGCCCAGGAGAAATAACTAGGTAGAGTCTGAGGAGTAAGAGAGACAGGAGGAGACAGGAGGAAAAGAAAGGAAGAAATATAGGCTCAGCTAGTTCAAGCTTTGCCTAAAAATATTCTACTTCTTATTTATTATACAAAACAGCAGCTCTCATTTTTTAATCAAATCACTATGAATTATATGTAAATAGCTGTGAATTCTATATATGTTATATATTATCACATATACACATATGTTACATAAAATTCATGACAGAAGAACCCTAATGTTGAAAGCTTGAGGGGAAAGAAATTAAAGTTAAAAATGCAAGCCTGAAATTTAAAGTGTGGCAAGTGTAATTAAAGCCATACATTGCAACTATTTTGAGGAATTCCAGGACAGACCTTTGGATCACATCATCTCAGGAAGCAGTGGGTGTAAGAGGAGAAAAGACGCTAGGGTGCATCTTAATTCTTTTTCCATTGCTGTGATGTTACTCTGATGAATGCAGTTTAAAGGAGAGTTTATTCTGGCTCACAGTTCAAGGATATTGTTCGTTATGGCAGGGAAGTCAAGGCCGAAGGTTCTGGTCACATCACATCCATGATCAGGAAATAGAGAGATGAATGCATGATAGTGCTAACTTTGCTTTCTTTTATTTTATTTACTATTTTTATTTTATGTGTATGACTGTATTGCTTGCATATAAGTGCACCTGTGTTGTGCAATGCCTGCAGAAGTCAGAAAACGGTATCTGATTCCCTGGAACTGGAGTTACAGATGTTTTTTAGATGCTATGTGGGTGCTGGGAATCAAATCCAGGTCTTCTCCAAGTGCGTCCAGCACTCTTAACCATGGAGCCATCACTCCAGCTCCTGCTTGCTCAGTTTTATACAGTCCAAGTTCCCCTGCTGAGGGAACAATGCTTCCCACATAATCAAGATAACCCCCACAGACATGCTTAGAGGCCCATCTTCTAGGGATTCTAGGTTCTGTCAAGATGACAATCACTAACCATCACTGGGTAATAAAAAGACACAGTTCAATTTAGCAAAAGTGAAGAGGGAATGAAGAGGGATGAGATGCCAGTGACCTGCGTAGTTTTTGAACTCTTCATCACTAAGAATGAAAAGCTGATATCTACATGTTTGAGATTTACTCTCGCCACAGCCAAATACGATATATGCCCACTTTCCTCTAAGACCTTGTTCTGCACATGGGCCAGCAAGGGCATTACAGGCTAGCATGACTTTGGCTTCTATTCTAAACTTATAAATCAGATTTTTCATTTTGGTTAAATACCCAGGTGAATGAATCTGTAGCCTAAATCAATTATTTCTTACCTCTTTATCCAAAAATGACAATATTCCCTCAAAGCATTCTTTTTCACCACCTGATTGGTCCTATAATGTTCTCATCTGTCCTCTTCCTTGATCAATCATTTCTCCAACATTAGATGCCCCATTTTGAAAAGCAAGTCTTTTGATTTCTTCAGTTCATTGACATATAATTAGAAAAATTATATATATATGTTAAATATGTGTAAAAATCATATTTTGATATATATTTGATGTGAAATGATGGCTATAATCAAGCTAATTAACACTCTATTATCTCAATTATTAATTTAAAATAAAATCGATAATCTACCTTCAGCAAATTTCTACTATATAATACAGTATTGCATACTAATTTCATTGAGCTATACACTCAATTTCCAGAGCTTATAAACTTTGCACAACTGAGCTTTGTACTTGGCCATCATGGCCATTCTTCACTTCAGCTTTCCTCCAACCTTTAGCCCCAGCCAGACGCCATTCTACTTCCCCATTCTGCAAAGTTGTCATTTTTAGATTTCCATAAGTGAAATTATAAAACACTTTTTCTCTGTGTCTGACATTTCATTCAATGTAAATGATAGGATTTCTCTCTTTTTTTAAGGCTGAATAATGTTCCAGTCAGTACCTAGAGACTGTATTTTATCCATATTTACCCTTTCTTTGATGGAGCAGTTAAGCAGATTACATATTTTGGCTAGTGTCAATAATGCTACAATGCGTCTGTGAGATAATTACTTTTGAGTTGCTATGCTCAAATACCTGAGAGAACAATTTCAAGGAGGAAAGGACCAATGAGATGACTCAGCAGGTATAGGTGCTTGCCACCAAGTCTGAGGACCTGAGTTCAATCTCTGGGGCCCACACAGTGGAGAAAGAAAACCAACTTCCACAGATTTTCTTCTGACCTTCACACATGAGCTGTGGCACATGCAGGTGCACACATGCACACACACACAAATAAATATACCGGTTAAAAAATATTTTATTTATTATTTTTATTTTGTGTGTATGCATGTAATTGCCTGTATGTAGGTAAGTGCACACATGTCGTGCAATGCCTGCAGAGGACAGAAGAGATTGTGAAGCCCCTGGAACTGGAGTTACATACAGTTGTTAGCTGCCATGTGGGTGCTGGGATTCAAACCTGGGTCTTCTGCAAGAACAGTCAGTGTTCTTATCTGCTGAGTCATCTCTCCAGCCCCAATAAACTAATTTTTTAAAAGATAAAAGATTGATTTTTAAGGCCCATTTGCAGAGGGTTCACTTGGTTGAATAGTGTATCTCTCCCCTCATATAGGTATCAGATTTTTAATGATGAAAATAAGTCTTTAGTGTCCACTTAATGGCCACATGGCTCTGTAATTCTCATGTAATGTGGCAAAACAGCATGGTGATGGAAGATTGTAGAAGAAGATGATGTCTATTTCATGGTAGACAGGACGCAGAGAACACAAAAAGGACCAGGGGTCAAGTATAGCTTTCAAAAGTGTGCCCCTTGGCACTTACTCCAGCAATATCCTATTTTCTAAAGTGTCTGCAGCCTCCTACTGGCATCAGTGCACACACACACAGACACACACACACACACACACACACACACAACTTTAATTTTTGGTGACATAGGATAAGAAAATTGAGACTTAGTAAAATTTAAGAAACTTGACTGTGCTGCAAACTGGCAAGAGTGAACTTGAATGGAGATCTTCTAACTCTTGTGAAAATATTTAGAATTATATTGTTCTGTTCTAAAATTTCTAAAATAAACTTTCAAGGACAAAATAATATTTCAGTAAAAATTATTAATAGATAAAAACAAACTATTGAGCCGGCAAGACAGCTCAGAGAGTAAAGGCACTTGCTGCCAAGCCCAATAACCTGAGTTGGATCTCTAGGACCCACATGGTGAAAGAGAACTGACTCTGACTCTTTCACATTGTCCTCTGATCTCTACACAGACACACCATGGCAATTATTCCCACATACATAAGCCTAAACATACACATACTAATAAATAACTTAATTAAAAATATGAGTTATTAATGATAAATGCTCTAGAAGTTAACCTGCTAATAAATTTGAATTAAATTAGATTTGTAAACTGAAGCATCACATTAAAGTGGCCTTTCTTGAAATTAACAATATGTAGAATACCACTTATTAATTCAATACATATTTGTTAAAGGACTTTAAGTGGTAGCAAGGCAAGTATTTCATAGGGTAAAGCAGATTCCCAAGCCAAAAAAAAAATAAAAATGCTATTTAAACTATTCTTGTTAGACTATAATTTAACTTAATCTTTATTTGTTAGAAAATTAATTCTTTCAAAAATCTTTTCAGACAATCAGTATTCTAGATATTGTAGGAATGATTTTTACAAATTGGACATAATCCAGACCAAAGACTTTTACCTAATCTTGCAGTCAAAGAGCTACTGTTCATAATGTAAACAAACTCACTGAGCATGTGCTCCTCTTGTGACCTAGGTACCTAATCTTTATCCCTTAGGACCCCTCATTGTCCTCCACCCAAGATACTGTAAGATATGAATGTGCTTGCTTTCCATAGCAAAGTGCAAACAATAAAATAAATTGAATGTGTGTTAGATTCTAGGCCTGATAATCAAATCAAGTAAAATAAAAATTAAATAAAACAAAGGTGGGTCCAGACTTCTACTTCTCCATTTCATTCTGGAGACAATGTTTTAATGAAGAATGAGCAAAGTCCTGGGAGCACAGGTCAGTAAGAAACATTGAATATTATTCTTTTCTTTCACACCCTGTAAAACTTGGAACTTGGTTTATGACAAGAAAGTCTAATCTTTTAATCCCACCATATCCTGTAAGACTTTTGTTTAATGAAAGGCCTTGATGCATTCCTGAACCCGATAGCCTGGAGCGGTGGAACTCTTCCCCTGGCAAAGATTGTGAGGTTGGTCCCCAGCCAAAGAGAAAAAGACACAGTTCTCTTGCATTAGGGATAGAAGCCCACCAAGTTTCAGGGTCTCAGAGCGGGTGTGTGCTTGCTATATCTGACTGAGCATGCAAGTCACCCTTTTGCAAGAGTAAAATCTGCCTTCCTGAGGTACTTTCGCTTAGTCCATGTATTGTTTGTGCATTATTGATGTGATCCTTGGACCCCTGAATTTTATTTGTAACATTTCCAAGAGACATCTGTAGGAACAGGCACTGGCAGTTAGGATCTACTTTTGGCCTTATTAATGCTAAGAGTCGGGTTCTTTCTTTATTCAGGAATAACTATAGTGTGACTTAAAAATGCTGTGAGGTACTGTTCTAGACATTGTTCTAGCAACTAGGTTTGCACCATTGAACTAATTGAAGTCTACTGTCTTTCTATGACATACATTCCAGATGGAGAGACAGAAAATAAACACAAATTACTTGCATAAAGGTAGAAAGTGATGAGCATTATGGAAATTTATATCTTTGGTAAGAGGGTGGCTAGGAAGTATTAGGAGAGTCAGGATGTTGAAAGTATAATCACGGAAGCCATCGATGAGATTATGATGCTTGAGTGAATATGTAAAGGAGTTGAGGAGCTGTGTGAAGATCTATCCAGGCACAGGAACAATAGAGAGTTCAGAGGTAGGCATGTGTTTGGCATATTCTGAAAACAGAAAAGAAGCCCATACTGATGAAGAAGGAGAGTGAATGGAGGGCCATTGTTCACAGGGTAAAATTCATGATAAAATGTCAAATATTTAAGAAAATAGAGAACAAAAGAAAATGCCATATTTCCCAGCTTATTCTATGAGGTTATTGCATTAATAATAAAACTAGACAAAGACAGCATAATAAAAGTACAGATCAGTCTCTCCTGAATGTTGGTGCAAAAATTTTTA
>NW_008338118.1:2693179-2698188 GCF_000622305.1 Nannospalax galili | reverse complement strand
GATGCAGACAGCTCTGGCTTCTTCCATGCTGAACAGGGATGCAGGGTGTGGCAATTGGGGTACCCCTTCAATGGGTCTATCTAAAAGACTTTCAAATTGCATAAGTTTTAACTGTAGGGAGACAAGAAAGTCCTTGAATCATGAACAGGAGATATGAAGGAGAAGTAAAGGCAAGCGTAATTAGCATTAGAAGTTCTAGAAAGGGAACCAGAAAAAGTCAGAACAGGACAAATTTCAAATGTCCATATCAAAGTCCATTGGAATTTCTTGACGAGAGCTTCTAAAAGCATCCCTCTATTGGGTTCCTCCTCATTTTTCTTTTGTCTGCCAAGGCTGGACTTGAGAGTGATGGACTCAGGATTTGTTTTCAGGCACTTTGATAACTGTTGGAGTGGCTGGAGTCAGTGTCAGTTCCCTCTCAAAGGCTTCTAGAGAGGGGGAGAAAACAAATTTATCCATCATTTTAGAACAATAGTGGATTATCTCACTTAGCTACAGGTGGGCACTACAGTATTGGAGACCAAGAATTCAAGTCTTACATCTGGGCAGGAGTTTCTGGTTAGGAACAAAATCATCAATGAGAAATAATGGTCTAAATAACTTTTTATATAGACTTAAGCCTACTGTCTGGAAAGTGTAATCCCTTGAACTCTCAACCAAATATACTGATGACTTTACTCTTTGGTTATACTTTCCTTTTGGGTGTTTAAGGCCATACAGTAGGTCCAAATAAATCAATTTAGTTTTACACTGAAGGTCACATGGCTTGGGAAGAGCACCTGGCTCCTTTCTTTGACCAGTTCCATCTATGTGAAGATAAGTCAAAGGTCCTGCTCAACCTTGTCTGTCTTCACTTGGAAGCATGAATGAGATGTTTCCTTTGAGTTGAACTTCCTCTTTGTAGACTGGACACTGGCCCAAGTCCATCTCGTGGGGTCTCCATGTCCTCCATGAACAAGAGGACAGGTGACTCATCATAGTTACAGGGCATTTTGAGAGATGTTCCATAGTCCCCTGGAACCTAGTCGTCCTTAGAGGGCAAGAGGCAAAACCTGTTCTTTACATCCTTCTGGCCACATTAGTGTAGGGCTCAAACCATGGCTGTTAAATATCCAATAAGGTTAGTCCCACCAGTCTGGTACTTTTAATTATCATGTGCTATGTAGATAAGGCTTGCGTAAAAAAACCAAATATTCTCAGATAAACCTTGACTAGATATATATATTTTGTTTCTTAAACTAGTTGACTAAACTATGACCATAGAAATTTTATGATTATTTGTATATTATTTTTGTCTCTTTCTGTAAATTCTCATTTTATTTATTTTTAATAATTATAAGACATAATTACATTAACAAATAAATTTTCCATGTGTTGTGAGAATTCTTTTCCTGGGCCTGGGAATATTAAGCAATGCTTATCACCTTCTAAGGTTCTAGTGTCAAGCCAATGTTTGATTAAAGTTTTACTGGGGGAACCATTGAATTGATTGAGCTTATTTACCAAGATAACCGAGGGGTTGCTGAGGTGTATGTATCATCTAAGGGTATGCACACTGGAAAGGCTTTACCGAGCATGGGTCATGCCTTCTCTTCCTAGCCTTCCCCAGATTGTATACTGTAGCTCTCCCCAAATCCAGGAGACCACGTGTGATTAGGGCCAAATTACATACTGTTGGTTGGGAAGAGTGACTGGATACTCCGGTGAGGGTCCAATGACCCTGCTTGGTCCTCCTTTTATGTGTGAGCACAATGGTCAACAATTTTTAATAAAATTTAACCATATGTTAAAAGGATCATATGTCATAAACAAATGGTGTTTTCTCCAAGAATGTAAGATTTGTATAAAACAGTGAACTCAATTCATTTAATGTACTTATTAAAAAGCTGAGAAAGGAAAAAAAATGTTTATAAGCATCTCAATAGATGTTATAAAAGCACTTTTAAAAAAGCCAACTCTCTTTCCACTTAAACTAATAGAAGGAACTTTTTCAACTTGATAAAAGTTATCAATTAAAACTTATACTTTATAGTGAAAAACTGAATACTTTAATCTTAAAAGTATGATTACAATTTCTACTCTTTGCTCTTCTGTACAATAGCAAATAGAATGTTCTAGTTAGAACAATAAGGAAGGAAAAAGAAATGAAAAGATGTTAGATTGGAAAGGAAGAAATAGAGCTGCCCTTGACTGTAGGCAAGTTGTTGCTCGGCATAGAAACCAAATCTGAAACCAAACCAAACCAAACCAAAACAAGAACTCCTAGATTCCAGGAATATTGGTTGTGAGGTAAGTAAGTATGATGGTTAATGATGAGTAGCAACCTGACAGAATCTAGAATTACCTAGGAGCCTAGCCTCTGGGTATCCCTATGGAGGATTACCTTGATTAGGATGAACTCTGAGCATGCCTGTGAGAGATTATTTTCATTAGGTTAATTAAAGCAGGAAGAGCTACCCTGATAATGGACAGCACCATTCCCTAAGTGTCTTAGTTTGCTTCTCTGTTACTGTGATAAAACACTCTGGCCCAAAGTAATTCAAGGAGGAAGGGTTTATTTGGCTTACACATCCTGATCACAGTTTGTCCTTGAGAAAGTCAGGGCAGGAACTCAGGGCAAGAACCTGGAGGCAGGAACTGAAACACTGACCATGGAGGAAAGTTACTTATTGGCTTTCTTTGGTCTGTACTCAACCTGCTTTTTTATACTCACAACCACCTGTCCAGGGGTGACATCACCCACATTGGGCTGGGTCCTCTCACATCATTGATAATCAAGTGACTATTTCACAAAAATTCCTATAGATACTTCCTATAGAAGAAATACCCCAATTCAAGTTCCCTCTTGTCAGGTGAGTCAAGCTGCTGACTGAAGCTACGCAGCACATGAGGCTTTGATCCTGGACTCCTTAAAAAGGAGAAAGGCAGCTGAGCATGAACATTCATCACTCTCTGCTTCTTGACTGTGGATGCAATGTGACCAGCTGCCTTGAGCTCCTGGTGCTATGACTTTCCCACCATGGTGGACTGTACCTTCAAACTGTGAGCAAAAATAAACCCTTCTTTCTCTAAGTTGCTTTTGTTAGAGTGTTTTTATTACCCCCGAAAAGTAACTAATATAGCAAGTTTATAACATACAAGATTATCATGCAGAATTAATTGTACTTCTTCACACCTTCAGAGACTATCAGGAACATATATGTGTGGTTGAACACATTAGCTTTATTAATCATTATAACAAGGGGATGGACCATAGAAAAATGTGACCCATCTCAATAAAACCATTTTGGAAGATACACAATATAGGTTTTGAGCTTTAATCAGCTGATTTGAAGAAGAATAAGAATCCAAGCAAAAATTTCTTCAGCATGGGTACTTACAGAAAGTGAGTACAATTCCATGATCAAGCATCCCACAATATTTTAGCTAAATGAAGTAGCAAATAGAATATATTACTCTAAAGTACATCACTACAAAGAAGCAATGCGATATATATATATACTCATATTATCCTAGAAAGGCAGATACTGGTTTTTTTTTTGTTGTTGTTTACTCATATCCATGCTTCTTGCTTTCTTAGGAACAATGATGAGCTAGTATTGTTTGGTCACACATCATCATCCTTGCAGATGCTGGTGTTCTATGATATTGTTTGTGTCCAACAGGACAAACATGCCTATATCTGAGCACCAGAAACGTGTCTAGAACACTGTCATCTAGAGGGTGAAGATGTAACTCAGTTGGTAGATTTCTTGGTCAGCATGCATGAAGCCCTGTTTCCCCAGCACTCAGGAGGTAGAGTCAGGAGTGTCAGGAGTTTATGGTTATTCTCTGTTACATAGCAAGTTTCAGGCTAGACTGGAGAAACAAGACTATCTCAACAAAACAAAGCAGAACAATTCTATTGTCACTTGGTTGTGTCATGTGGCTTCTTGTATGCTAGAGAACACTTTTTTCTTCCTAATGTATCTTCACTAAGGAAAAATGAAGCAAGAGAAGAGATAGAGTTGGGTTAGAAACAGTCCTTTTTGTTTATTTATTTTTAAATATTTCATTTATTATTTTTATTTTATGTGTATGAGTCTATTGTCTGCATGTATGTGAGTGCACCCATGTTATGCAATGCCACGGAGGTCAGAAGAAGGCTTCAGATTCCCCTGGAACTGGAGTTAAGTACAGTTCATAGCTGCCATGTGGGTGCTGGGAATCTAACCTGGGTCCTCTGCAAGAGCAGACAGTGCTCTTAACCGCTGAGCCATCTCTCCAGGTCCAGAAACAATCCTTTTTTAATAGGTTCTCTTTACCACTGTTTAATACAGTAACTGAAAGTTTAGCAGATTTATATATGGAACTTTTTAGTTACTTAAAATGTTTCATAGTGTGTATGTTTAATATATCTTGAAACATAGATATATAATATGTGGATATGTTAGACTGAGAAGGCAGACAGATCTTCAGAGCCCAGCCTTGTTAAGATTCTTTCCATTGCTTTATGTTTCATTTTTTTTCAGATTAGTAGGAATTTATGCAGTAAATCCGAGATAATGTCACTTCCACATACAGCAATACAGTATAGGCTTCTTATACTGATGATCCATTGCGTGCTTGAATTTGCGAGGTGTGTATGTGCAATGCCACGGAGGTCAGAAGAGGGCTTTGGATTCCCCTGGAACTGGAGTTAAGTACAGTTCATAGCTGCCATGTGGGTGCTGGGAATCGAACCTGGGTCCTCTGCAAGAGCAGACAGTGCTCTTAACTGCTGAGCCATCTCTCCAGGTCCAGAATCAATCCTTTTTTAATAGGTTCTCTTTACCACTGTTTAATACATTAACTGAAAGTTTAGCAGATTTATATATTGAACTTTTTAGTTACTTAAAATGTTTCATACTGTGTATGTTTAATATATCTTGAAACATAGATATATAATATGTGGGTATGTTAGACTGAGAAGGCAGACAGATCTTCAGAGCCCAGCCTTGTTAATATTCTTTCCATTGCTTTATGTTTCA
>NW_008338118.1:2649881-2692882 GCF_000622305.1 Nannospalax galili | reverse complement strand
ATCAAAGCATTATGTTTTATAGTGTATATAATTTAATAAAACTTCTATTTTTTAAAGTTGTTATATTACTTTACAATAGTTATTAGAGTATTGAGTTCAAATCTGTTTATTTTTAAAAAATAAATTTTCAAAAATATTTTATTATTTTTATGTGTATGAGTATATTGCCTGCATGTATGTAAATGCAACCATGTCATGCAATGCCTGCACAGGTCAGAAGAGAGCATTGAATCCCTTGGAACTGGAGTTATGGACAGTTGTTAACCACCATGCAGGTGATGGGAGCCCAATATGGGTCCTCTGCAAGAGAAGCCAGTGCTCTTAACTGCTGAGCCACCTCTCTCACACCAAATCTGTTTCTTAAAACTTCTATTTTAAGACTAGAACCATCATCCTTTTAATGATTACAGATATAAAATTATAAAAATTATTTTAAAAGCTAGAAACAAAAATGATCACAAAAGACCATTGATGATATTGCTTAACATAGCATTATGACACTGGGTCCTCCTCTTTTCATAAAAGGAATTTAAAGTAAAAAATTCTGCTGTAACAACTGTGCAACTTCACAGAGAGCCAGCAGGGGTCACACTTACACTACATCAAGATCAACCCAGTAGTTTTGCAAGGTTTTGAAAATATATATTCGATATATTGAAACAAGGACGAAAAATGCAGTACTATTCTAAAGATTGGTAGAACATTTGAAATATCCCTCTAGGTAAAAACTACTTATCTACTGGTGGTGAAATGGCAATTTGAAAAGAAATCTGACATTATTTTTTAAATTTAAATCAGTTTTATTTAAGAATTTCTGACAATGACAACTCTCATGGCATTTGACATTATAGAGAGATAAAATTTGATACTGAGAGAATTTTAAAATGAGGCAAAATTATGCATAGTGTATGAAAATTACTTTCTAAACTATTGGACACTGGAAAAGGACAGTAAATATTTATGGGGTTACATGTATAATAAGTCAGGCATGCATCTCCTGCTCGCCACAATGTTTTATTCAACGTGTGCTTTACTCTGAAGCACAGTGGGTTATAATTTTTTGTGATGCCAAATATTTTTGCATTTTATTTCTTGTTTCATTCCTTAGGTACTTAAACAGTGTAAGTATTAACTTATTGTCATAGCAATCTTACATGGTAGGTACTGTTTTCACAACATTAGGAAAGTGAGGCACAGAGTGGCCAAGTGAATCATTCAGGTAAAAAGTAGCAGAGAATGGAGGCAAAAATCAAGCAATAAGTTGTTGTGCTTTTTCTTTTAAATTACATTTGTTTATGTGTGTGAATGGGTATGTGTACCACAGTTTGCCTGTGGAGGCCAGGAGACGACTTGTCAAAGCCCGTTCTCTCCATCCACCATGTGGGTCTTGGAGATTGAACTTAGGTTGTCAGGCTTGGCAGTAAGTGCCTTTACCCACTGACCCATCTCTCCAGTCCAGGATGCCATGCTTTAACTCCTCTGCTAAACCTCCAAATGTCATATGGATGAATGATAATATTTTAAAATGATAAATACTGAGAAAATTAGTTGGATACAAGTCTTAGTCTATAAATGCTAGTTGTAAAAGAAGAACAAATTAATATTGCTTTGGTTTTTAACAGTACTTTGAGCCTAGTGGGTGTTTCTCAAAGTCCCACCAGTATGGGAGAGCCTCCAAGAATGGAATTTCCCTGCCTGTGTGTTCTGGATACACAGTATACTCTTTCCATGGCCTCTTGCTATTTCCCACATAGGAGGGAGTGGGATGTTTTACTTCCAAGGCAGCAAACTGATGCCAGTCTGACCTGTCTGTTCCTTGATTCTTTCATTTACTCCCCTTGAGTGCTGAATGCCTGCCCCTTTCATAGCTACTCCACTTGCTCTTACCTAACTTTTCCCCATCTTGAGAAGCAAACCTACAAAAAAATACAAACAAGAAAAAATAGCGTGAACATGGAATAACAAAAGGAGTATATGGAAGAAATCTAACATTGATATTTCACAAATGTAGTCCAACATAATAAAATATTAAATGGAGAAACCCAAAGTCAGTGGTTGCCTGTATATTTTCTACATTAGCATAATTGTGGTGGGTCTCTATTGAATTACACAGGTAGTGCTTCTCACAGTTTTCTAAATGAATGGGAATTATTTTATTTACATAAAGATGAATGATAGCCACATGGAGACTCAAATTTTAAAAATATTCTTTTTATTCATGAAGAAGTGGGGAGACGGAGAGGGAAAGAGGTAAGAAAGGAAGAGGAAAGGATATTAATGCATTTATTTCATGACCACTTCAGGGCAAGTTAATCTTGTTCCTGATGCTGCAATTTCTGAGTTCTCCACTGCTGGGAACCCTTGCTTCATATACACTTAGTCCCATTACTGAGTTGTGTATTCTTTAAAAATATTTACGTCTTCTTATCAGTGTCTCAAATTTATTTCTACTCCCATTGGCACATGCCTTTTTAGTGGAATTTCTGTCTAGTGCATTGTCCCTTGTAAATAAATTCTGTCAGCTTCCAAGGATGGCTTTACTTTACTCTTTGTTTAACTAAATTGTGTAGACCAGTACAGAAATTCTTTAGGAAGCTGACATGTGTGAAACACTAAGCATTTCAAAGCTTGGGCAATACTTCTCTTCTTCCCTTCCCTTCCCTCCCCTCTCCTCCCTTACCCTCCCCTACCCTCTCCTCCCTTTCCCTCCCCTCCCCTCCTCTCCCTTCCCTTCCCGTCTCCTCCCTTCCCTCCCTCCCTCTCTTCTCCTCCCTTTCTTCTCCTGTCTTTCATACTTTATTTTCTTTCTTTTGCAGGGGGGTCATCATCTCATTATGCAGAACAATGCCTCCAGCTAGTGAATTTCCTGCCTTAACTTCCTAGTTAGCTGTGACTAAGCATGCACCACGGAGGCTGGCTTAATGTTTCTAATTATTCAATTATGTTACTATACATGTGTAGAAGTCAACATAAGTATGTACAATGCAGTGTCTGTTGGTGACAGTTTCATTAATTCTCTTGCTCATTTTTGAGGTGAACAGTTCAGACATGATCAGTACATCTGAAATGAGAGGTGAACATTTTGCGGCTGTACAGGACTATTGTACCCAATTGCTACAGCATATTTTCTGAGAAGAGAATATGTATTTATGTGTAACACAACAATACAAAGGAAGTTCTCTAATAAGGTTTACAAGAGTGCTGATTTTTTTTTTATTTTCCCAGTCTTTTTTTTTTTTTTTAAATAAGAAATACCATGGATAAAACACTGTTTATTCTTGTATCGGTTAATTTCACACCTCTGTAACCAAAACAACTGAGAAAACAAGTTAAAGTAGGACAAGTTTGTTTTGGTTCTCAGTTTCAAGGGGTTCAGTTCTATCCACTTGGCTCCATTATCTTTGGTAGAACACCAAGGTGATAGGAGTTGAAGAGGCTAATCAGTTCAGAGTGGACAAGAAGGAACAAGTAGACAGAAAGGAATCGGGGACAAGACACTCCAAGGTCCTTCCCCTAGTGACCTATCTCCTCTAGCTATGCCCTGACCCCTACAGTTCCTTCAGTTTTCCAAGGTGGTCTCACCATCTGGAAGCCATGCAATACATGAGCTTGAGACATTTCATATTCAAACTATAGTGTTCTACTCATCACTCCCAAGAACTCATGGCTGTCTCACAATGAAAAATACATTTAGTTCATCTCCAAGGGTCCCCATAAGCTGAACAATTCCAACATTGTTCAAAAGTCTACATTCAAAGTTTCTTCTGAGACTTAAACTCTGTGATCCCTTATGAATTAAAAAGAAACTACACAATTCTAAGATACAGTGGCACACAGTAAATGCTCCAATATCAAAAGGGAGAAAAAGGAGGTGCAACAAGGAAGGACTGACCAAAGCAAGACTGAAAGCCAACATTGCAAGTACTAAATCCTGTAGCATCTGGCGTTACAATGTGAATTCCAGTGTAATGTGCAATGTGGGTTTCTTTACAGCTCACATTGCCTTTCTTTGGTTAGCTACATTCATGGTCTGATGTTCTCCTAAGCAGATGTCCCATGTTCCTAGTACATAAAGTTGTGGGGTTTCAACTGCAGCTTAGGCTGCATCATTTCTTCTCTCTTGTTCCTTTTCTGGCCAGACAGATTGCACATTTTTCAAATCTTTACACTTAACTTTTTGCTTCCACTAAGTTTAGCTAAAGCAGCCAGCAATAACCATGCCACAATCTGAACATTATGCTGTCATAAAGATTGTCTATTACTTTCAAATTCAGCCTCATCAAAGTTTCTCAATATAGATAAAATGTATACAAATTCTTTGCCAAAATATAATGCAAATAGTCTCTAGTCTGAATCACAAAGGGTCCTCACCTCCATGTGAAATTCCAAGAGCCTGATATTCACTGTCACATTTTTATCATCATTCTAGTTCCCAAACAAGACCAAATATTAAGCAATGCTTACAGTATTTCATATTTTCACCCCAGTCTTATTTTCTAAATTTTCCAAATTCCCCCCACAAAATAGTTCCAAAGGTTTAAGAAACCATGAACAGGTTGAATCACAAAAAGAATTCTACTATTCTGGAATCAATTTTCTTTATTAGTTATTTTTCTGCCACTTTGACAAAAATACTTGAAAGAACAACTTAAAAGAGGAAAGATTTATTTTGGTTCAGGTCAGAGGGTTCAATCATGGTGTTCGAGTTTGTTTCTCCATTACTGTGACAAAATACTCTGACCAATACCAACTTGCGGAGGAAAGGATTTATTTTATCCTCTATCTCCTGAGTCACAGTTCATCACTGAGGGAGCCCGAGGTAGGAACTCAGGGCAGGAACCTGGAGGCAGGAGCTGGAGCACAGGCCATGGAGGAATTGTGTTTACTGGCTTGCTCCCCTGGCTGGTGCTCAGCCTGCTTTCTTATATAATACAGGATGATTTGCCAAGGGATGGTACTGCCCACAGTGGGTCGGGCCCTCCCATATCACTCAACAATCAAGAAACTACCCCAGGGACATAGCCACAGGTCAGTACAGTGGAGACAATTCCCCAACTGAGGCTCCTTCAACCCAGGTGTGTCAAGTTGACACTAAAGCTATCCAGCACACATGGTCACTTGGTCCCATGGTTTTAAGCAGAACATCATGGTAGAGGGATTGTGTGACAGGAGGTTCTCAACTCAGGACAGCAAGCAGGAGAGACAGGTAGAGGAAAGGCTCAGGAACAGTATGTCCCCAAGGCCTCAGTAATCCACCTTCCTTCAGCTTGCTTACCTCTGAGAGTTTCTTCAACTTCCCCAGAATGCTGCCTGCCGGGGACCAAGGATACAACATGTGCCTGTGTGAGATGTGTTGTATTCAAACCATAACAATTCTCTATACCTTTCAGAAATGGTTGCCCAGTTGAGCACATTTTGTATTTTCCCCTAAATAAAAATTGTGACAGAAAATGTTGTAATTACTGCCTCAAGGGATCTTGGAAAAATTTTACCTTGTAAATAAACTTATGTAAAGAGCTGGCCATTTGTCAAAATGAGATTTTAAAAGTATCTCAATTGTGAGATCATAGAGAAATCTTCTAATAGGATATTTTCAGCTCTGAACATTAAAAACTGCCAGTCTATTCAAGCATCCATCAATTATCTACACAAACGGCTTTTAGCCTCCTATAAACGCAGGCGATTGGTGCAAGCCATTATGTACAAAATTCCATTACAAATAGGAAGCACATTTGAGACAAATTTTCATTTCTGCACTAATACCTGTGGAGCTTTTTGTGAGCATTGCTGCTTTTTACAAAAATTAAGCTTCCTTTTGAAAATTTTAATCATGAACTTTATTCTAAATGAGTTAATAATTAATAGTTATTTCAGGAACTTAAATTTTACCAAAAATATATACTACCAATGGCACTTACATTTTTTTCATCATAATATATTTTGTTCAATTGCTTCTGATGAGAAATAATTCTACCTGAAAAGAATATGTTGATAAAGATCAGGAGTAAAAGGAAGAAGAAAACAAAAATTGAGTCTAGGCATCAGAAGTTAACCAGGAGTTAAGGGTAAAGAATCAAAGAGAAAGGAAGGGAAACATTTGTTTGGAGAAGGCTAACTGAACTTGTCAAGGTCAATGTTTCAATTCCATGAAATGAATCAGAACAAGTGGACACCGGTGCTTTCTATATGACAAGCAGCTAATGTGTGGAGTCATCTGTGGGACAAGACCAATGTATGTCATGACAGGCCAGGACCATTTGCTGATAGCCTGGAGGGAAGATTCAATGAACATTTGGTAGAATCCATTTTTCCATTCTTCTGACAATCAGTCTCTTAACATTTTGTCAAGGCTAGATGAATGTATTTATTATTTCTACACAGCTGTTTATGTATTTTTGAGAATAAGATGTATAAGATGCTATTGGTAAAATTATTTACTTTTCATTCAAAGGACTTACCAGCAGCCAGACGTTCCAAAGCATGTTAAACACTTATTCATTCTCCAGGAAGACGATCTTATGGATTCTACTTCTGTGCCATTTTCAAAAATGTTTTCTTAGTGCTGAATAAATACCAAATATTTTTGCATGTCTAAATGATCTTATTTTCCATAAATAAATAATTTTTGCCCTTCTAACTGTACCTATAAATATGGAAATTTCTATACATAAAAATCCAAATGAACACATCGTAGGACCTCCTAAGCAGTTGATGGAAATCTCTTTCCTTAACAGTCAAAGTTGGCTCAGAAGTTGACTCAACTAGTTGAATTGTGAGGCTCTAAAATTAAGAACTGAATTGCTATGAAACTGAAAGAGTCTGCTGTATTTATGAAGCTGCCTTACTCTATCTCCTCTTTTACTTTACACAAGAGCCCATTTTAGAAATGTTATAGAAGCTTCCCTGCCATGAGAACATACTGTCTAAGCCACTTCTCCAAGGCCCTTGTATCTTGAATCCAGTTTTGGCTTCCCGCTGTTTCCATTTATTTTCTAACTTTCTAGGATGTAGCCATCAAGCTCTGCATTCTTGTTCACAATTTCTATGGATGCAGATTGGATATGAGCTTATGGTATATTTGCTAGGACCAAGGCTAAGTTTTCACTAAACCATCCAAATGATTTCTTCATAGTTTGCTTTCTAATAATGGTATAGCATTTCAATTCCTTCCTCCATTTTTTTTCTTTTGATTCTTTGGATTTTCCTTACACAATTCAGCCAGGTAACACCTGGAACACAGTAAAACAAACAAACAAGCAAGAAAACAAACAAACAACAGCAACAATGACAACACACACATACACATACACACACAAACTAAAAACAAACCAAAACAAATGAACAACCCCCTCAAAGAAAACAAAAAACATGCTTTTTTAAGGCAGGCCGCTAAGGGAAACATCAATGGATAGTCTAGCCCCAGCTTTAAGGCCTAATAAGCACATCAATGACTGGCACAACAAAGGGCATTTGTGCAGTAGTGGCACTTTTATCTTGTAATCAGCAGCTACCTAATTGAACTTAAAGCCCACTCAATGGGAGGAAACTCATGTGTGGTACTGTAAATGTAGCCAAATAACACATGACTGGAGAGGTCATAGATCTTAGAGAAAATTCCAAGGCTGTCACATCCTTAGACAAATGTAATTTCTTATTATTGAAAAATATGGATCCTTATATTTATAGACAAGTATCCCAGTCACCACTCATCAAAGAAGTTTCTTTTGCAGCAGATGGAGATTATTACAGAGTTCCAAAACTGGTCATACACAAAAATTGTCTGTGAATTGCCAAAGCAATTCTACACATCTACGAAGCAACCTCTACACCTGACTCATGTAACATAGAGCAAGGGATGAAGAGAACTCTACGCATTTCTCAACTCTCATCAATGAAGCTACCTGATGCAACAGAGGGGCAGGAACACAACAGGTCACAAATGACCAAAGCATAGAGAATAAGAGTCTGTGGACTATGGGTCCTAGGACAGGACTTCTATACTAAACCTCACCCACCCAGGGATCAGGGAGCATTTCAGAAGATGGGGTGGAAAGATTGTAAGAGGCAGGGAGGAGGTGCATGACCATATGCAAATAGAGTCCTACAGGCTCCTGGGACCTGGTACATATGAACCTACAGCAGTGGTGTCAGCATGCACAAGACCCATGCAAACGCACACAGATAAAACCCCATCACAGAACTGTGGAAATGGACATTAGGCCCCAAACTTAGTTGAAGAATTATTGGCAACTGATTACTGCTGAGTGAGGAAAAGCTGATCTTCTTAAAAGGAGGGACTCTAGATAGACTAACTAGACCTCAGTGGATGAACTCGCACTGAGGGACACCTGGGGACACTGACTTGATTCCATAGGCCTTAACACAAATTACAGAATGTATGAATTCTAGTGAGGTGGGTCGTATGGGAGGGGGTCAATAAAGAAGGGCCTAAAAAGAGGATTAAGATGTTCTGTATGAAATACACAAAAATTCAATAAAATTTTTACAAAAAAAGCATGTTGTATAAAATATAACACTAACCCTTTCAAGCACATTTTTCTCCTTAGATTGTGATCCTTGGCCTGGCAAGTACTAAGCACTTAATAAGTGGTTTAATCAATGGTTACATACAAAGTCTGGATGAGGAATAGAAGAAGCTAATTGGTTCCTAAGAGAATTGAACTTGTAACCTCAGCTTCATTAATATAAACCTCTATATCTAAATATAATTGCCAGAACTGTGTATATTTAAAGAGGAAGCATGTAGAATCAACAATTCAGATGGGATACTTCTCAAATATCACTTTTTCTTTCTACCACTTAGTAAACAAAAATGTAGGGACATGCTAAAATCAATATTAAGCACAGAAGAGAGGAACTAAGCCTGCTTATCAGGCTGCTGAATTAAGTCTGCACAAGAAGTCTGACAGAACAAGTATTCTCTTGAGCCCTGGTGTGGAAGGAACTGAGTCACCACAGGAGCACACAGCCTCCTGGGGAGAAACAAGCAAAGTAGTAATATGAGACAATATGAATTTTCAGTTTTATTGTTTACTGCTCTTAGACAAACTGAACTATCACATGTATCTAAACTTCTGGGATAAGTGTGAAGGATTCTTCCAGTTCTAATGTTTTGTGATTCTAAGAATAGAAGGATATTAGTTAGTGGTTGAAATATTTGATGACAGTGTTTACAGAACAAACCATGATGACTAGTGTTTCAGTCCCACTGAGCATGCACACTCCAGAATGTCTTAATAAGCACAACTTATTTCATTTCATTATCAAAAAAGTTCTGTGAAAAAGGCAGCACAGTCCCTCTGTCGCATTGACAAGCAGGAGAGTGAAATTTGAGGAGCTTGAGCCTTGCCCAAGTTGTCAGGCAACAAAATGCTGAGCTATGCTTTGCCTGGGCATGGCAGCACATGCCTGCCGTTCTACCACATGGGAGTCAGAGTGGTAGAATTGTGAGTTTGAGGCTAACTTAAGTCACAGAATGAGAGCCTGTGTTAAAATTCTCACAGTAGACTAATCATTAAATCTAGGCAATTTGACTCCAAGTGCCCAGGTTTTGGAAACTCTACATCAAATCAATGCATTGAAAATCTAGTACATTGTCATAAGATTTTACTGGAGGCAACAACATTCTAATTATTCACAAGTCCACAACTTACTTGCCATGTACTCAATGAATTAGGCTTTCTAAAGAAAGGTGGTATCTGAAATAATTTTATCAGCATTAGATTTAATAGAAATTATAAAGACTATATTTATAACTGGTGATGGTGATTCCTTTGTCTATAATTTCAGCACTTGAGAAATGAAGGCAGATGGATCAACAGTTTAAGGGTAGGTAACCTTGGCTATATAGTGAGCTCAAGGTCTGGGTTACATGAAATTATGTCTCAAAAACAACAGAAATTATACTTACGGAAGAGGAGAGATTCTAAGATCTTTATGGAGTCTATTCACTCTACAAAACCTGAGTCATGAAGCCAAAAAAAATCTAGAAATAACTCAATACATTTACTAAATCTATTCAACTAGGCTAAATAGCCTGTCAATAATAGTAATAAAAAAGTTAAAAGAACAAGGAAAAAAAATCTTCCACTAAAGAGAAAATCTTTAACTTCTAAGCAGAATGTAAGAAGCACAGACTGGCATTGTTCCTCCTTTTCTGAAGTCCAGAATTTCTTTGTGTAGGCAGAATTTCCATTACTGTCTCCAATCTTGACAGAAACAACAATGTTGATCTCTAACTTTCCCTTTGCTATTAGAAGAAATGAAAGGGACAGGCCTAGTGGACCTTTGGAGATGAATTTATAGTGCTGCACTCCAACAGGGGTGCTGATCCAAAGTGTAATGGTGTTTCTCCCACAAGGATGGGCTGACCCTCTTCCATTCAGAGAATTCTGGAAGCAATACAAAGAGCTGAAGAAAGGAATGACTATACCCAAGGGGTTGCAGAAAGAAATTCAATGAAGGTATAACTGCGGCAAAGTATAGCTACATCATTATCAGTACACATCTTTCATTAATAACTTTAAATATCAATGGACTCAACTCCCCAGTCATAAGACACAGACTAGTTGAAAGGATTATGAAACAAAACCCATCTTTTTGTTGTCTGCAAGAAACTCATCTCACTTTCAAGGACAGGCGCTACTTTAAGGTGAAAGGATGGGAAAAAAATATGCCAAACGAATGGTACTAAGAAAAAAGCAGGCATTACAGTTCTAATATCTGGTAAAATAAACTTTAAAACTAATCAGAAGAGATAAGGAAGGCCACTTCATTTTGATCAAAGGAAAAATATACCAAGAAGATATTACAATCATGAACATATATTCACCAAACTCTGGTGCACCCAACTTTATAAAAACAATATTGCAGGACATTATGACCCAGATTAATCCCAATTCATTAATAGTAGGGGACTTCAATGCCACACTGTCTCCATTAGATAGGTCAACAAGGCAAAGAGATAACAGAAAGACAGCTGAATTAAACAATACCATATATCAAAAGGAATTAAGAGACATCTACTGAGTATTCCAAAGGACATACTTTCTACTCAGCACCCCATGGGACCTTCTACAAAATCTACCATATATTGGGGCACAAAACAAACCTCAACAAATACAAAAAGATTGAAATAATTCCATGCATTCTGAGAGCAGAATGCTCTTTGCTTTATCACAATGCAATAAAGCTTACAATCAACACTGGAAGAAGCCCTAGTCCCCACATGAACAACTGTAGATTAAACAACACACTCCTGAATGATGAATGGGTCAAAAGAGAAATTAAGAAAGAAATAAAAGTATTCCTGGAACTAAATGATAAGGACAAAACAACACAACAAAACCTCTGGGACACACTGAAAGCTGTCCTTAGAGGGAAGTTTATAGCTCTAAGTGCCTACATCAAAAAATTGGACAAATAACAAATAAATGACTTAACATTGAAACTCAAGACAGTTGAAAAGCAACAGCAAACAAAACCCAAACCCAGCAGACAAGAAGAAATAACAAAAATCAGGGCAGAAATTAATAAAATCAAAACAAAGAAAGAACACAAAGAATCAACGAATCCGAGAGCTGGTTCCTTTAAAAGATAAATAAGATTGACAGACAGCTATCCCAGCTAACTAAAAGAAAGAAAGAGCACCTCCAAATCAACAAAATCAGAGATGAAAGGGGAAGCATCACAAGAGCCACCAGAAAGATACAGAACATTATAAGAGAATACTTTAAAAACCTATATGCTAGTAAAATGAAAACCTAAAGGAAATGGATGGATATCTAAAGGCACGGGAACTACCAAAACTAAACCAAGAAGAGATTAACAGCCTAAACAGACCCATAAAACAAAAAGAAATTGAAACAGTAATACAAACCTCCTGACTAAAAAAGCCCAGGACCAGATGGATTTACAGCAGAATGCTATCAGACATTTAAAGAAGATCTACATCCAATATTACTTAATTTATTCAAAAAGATTGAAATGGAAGTACAACTTCTAAATTCTAAATTCCTTCTATGACATCCACATCACTCTAACACCAAAGCCAGGAAAAATATATAACCAAAAAAAATCTACAGACTCATATCCTTAATGAAAATAGATGTAAAAATTCTCAAGAAGATACTTGAAAACTGCATACAGACACACATCAAAAAAGTCATCCACCATAATCAAGTTGGGTTTATCCCAGAGATGCAGGGATGGTTCAAAATATGTAAGTCAATAAACGTTATAAATCATATAAATGGGCTAGAAGACAAGAACCACATTGTTATCTCAATAGATGCAGAGAAGGCCTTTGACAAAATTCAACATGCATTTATGTTCAAAGTCCTAGAGGAACTTGGACTGGAGGGAGCATACCTCAACACAATTAAAGCCATATATAAAAAACCCACAGCCAACATCATTCTAAATGGAGAAAACCTGGAAGCATTCCCATTGACATCAGTAACCAGACAAGGCTGTCCACTCTCTCCACTTCTTTTTAACATAGTGCTTGAAAATCTTGCAAGAGCAATAAGACAAGAGCAGGAAATTAAAGGAGTAATTATTGGAAGAGATCAAATTATCCCTATTTGCAGATGATATAATATTATATATGAGATGCCAAAAATTCCACCAGAAAACTCCTAAAAATTGTTAACACGTTCAATAAAGTGGCAGGTTACAAAATTAGCCTACAAAAATCTGTAGCCTTTCTATATACCAATAAGAAGCAATCAGAGAAAGAGTACATGGTAACACACCCCTTCACAATAGCTGCAAAAAAAATTTCTCAGAATAAATCTGACCAAAGACATTAAAGAACTCTGCAATGAAATTTTTAATAATTTAAAGAAAGAGATTGAGGAAGACATCAGAAGATGGAAGGATCTCCCATGCTCATGGATTGGAAGAATTAATGTTGTGAAAATGAACATCCTACCAAAAGCCATTTATAGATTCAATGCAATGCCAATCGAAATCCCCATGACATTTTTCACAGAACTGGAAAAAACCTTCCTAAGTTTCATATGGAAGCACAAAAGATCTCAGATGGCCAAAGCAACCCTGAGCAACAAGAGGAATACCAGGGGGATTACTATACCAGATTTTAAGCTGTATTACAGAGGTATAGTCATAAAAACAACATGGTACTGGCACAAATATAGACCCATAGATCAATCGAATAAAATTGAAGACCCAAATATGAGTACATGTAATTTCAACCACCTGATATTTGACAAAGGAGCCAAGAACATTCACTGAAGGAAAGACAGCTTGTTTAGCAAATGATGCTGGCAAAACTTATCTCCACCTGTAGAAGAATGAAACTAAAGCCATATCATTCACCTTGCATAAAAGTCAATTCCAAATAGATCAAAGACCTCAGTGTAAAGCCTGAACTCTGAAACTTTTAGAAGAATACATTGGCAAAAACCTAGAAGATGTAGGTGTAGGAAAATATTTTCTAAACCGGACATCAATTGCTCAGGAAACACGGTCAAGGATCAACAAATGGGACCTCATTAAACTAAAAAGCTTCTGTACATCAAAGGAGGCAACCAGGGAAGTGAAGAGAAAACTCATAGAATGGGAGGAAATCTTCACCAGCGACACATCTGACAGAAGTTTAATACCCAGAATATATAACAAACTCAAAAAACAGAGAATCAATACAAGAAGTCGCCCAATTAAAAGATGGGCTAAGGAGCTGAACAAAGAGTTCTCAGAAAAAGAAGTAAAGATGGCTATGAAGCATCTTAAAAGATGGTCAACATCACTAATAATTAGGGAAATGCAAATTAAAACCACTTTAAGATTTCACCTTACCCCAGTCAGACTGGCTGAGATCAAGAGAACAAATGATACCAAATGTTGGAGAAGATGTGGGGAAAGAGGAAGACTCATGCACTGCTGATGGGGCTGCAAACTTGTTCAACCCCTAAGGACAGTGTGGAGAACTCTTAACTATAAATGAACCTACCATTTGACCCAGTTATACAGCTCCTTGGCATATGTCCAAAGAACTCATCCTATTGCAGAGACACTTGTACATCCATGTTTGTTGCTGCTCTTTTCACAATAGCTAAGAGATGGAAGCAACCTAGGTGTCCCTCAATTGATGAGTGGATAATGAAAATGTGGTTCATTTATATGATGGAGTTTTCCTCGGCAGTAAAGAAAGATGAAATCATGAAATTCGCAGGTAAATGGATGGAATTAGAAACTTATACTAAGTGAAGTAACACAGACTCAGAAAAATAATCAACGTATGTTCTCCCTCAAAGGTGAATCCTAAAACCAAATCTTGATAAGTGAGTATGTAACCAGACATAACTAGAGGAACCAGGATAATGGAGATGAACCTGGAAGGTAAAGGAAAAGAAAGAACCTGAAAGAGAAGAACAGTAGGAAACAGGCGTTAATAAGGGAGATATTTATAAAAATTGGGTTAGTTTAAGGGAGGGAGGAGGGAAGGATATACAAGCAACCTAGGGGATAAAAGGAAAGAAGGAGCTCAAGAGAGGGAGGACCATAGGAGAAGGGTATTATTAAGGGAGAAGGGGAAAATGGTGGTCACCTTAATTGGGGAAACCATGATGGAGGGGTGAGACAATGTGAGAGACAAATAATGGCTGGCTAGTTTTAAAAACCAGAGGGAACCATATTAGCCCAACAACCTACTGACAAATTATACATACTAGATCAAGAAATATATGTCTAGGTAAGGTTTATCTGAGAACAATTGGTCTTTGCCCAAGATTTATCTACATGGCACACAGTAATTTAAAGTACCAGGCTGGTCTGGTGGAACTAAACTTCTTGGATGTTTAACAGACATACTTTGAGACCAATAATAATTTGGTCAGAGGGACATAAAGGACAGTTTTTGCTCCTTGCCCTCCTAGGTCAACTAGTTCCAGGGGACTATGAGCATCTCTCAAAATGTACTGTAATTGTGATGGGTCACCTGTCCTCTTGATCAAGGAGGCTGAGGAGACCCCATGAGATGGACATGAACCCGTGTCCAGTCTACAAAGAGGAGGATCAACACAGAGGAAACATCTCCCCCATGCATCCAAGCAAAGCCAGCCATAGTTGAGCAGGACCTTTGACTTATCTTCACATAGACAGAACTGGTAAAAAAGAAAAAGGAAAAAAAAAAAAAGAGCCAGAGAGGCTCCTCCCAAGTCCATGTGACCCTTGGGGAATAGATCCTCTAATGGCCTTAAAAGTAAAAATAAATTGGTTTATCTGGGGCAAATGTATGGCCCGCCCATGTGACCCTGAGGAACAGATCCTAAAACATCCTTAAAAGTAAAAATAAATTGGTTTATTTGGGCCAACTCTATGGCCTTAAACACCCAAAAGGAAAGTATAGCCAAAGATTAAAGGGGGCCAATATAATTTTTAAGAGTCCATATGCATAGCTAAATGCTACATAATAAGTAACAATGCCAGATAGGAGATACCTTCTTTTGAAGGTATCTGGGACTCCCAGATAGTAACCCAGCATAGAAGTGGGAAAATAAACAGAACCCAATCATATCTAAAGAAATATTGACAACTGATTGCTGCTAGGTGAGGAACAGCTGACCTTCCTAAAACAAAGCCTCTATATAGGCTGACTAGATTCACCATATGGACAAGTAGTGGGGAACGGCTGGGGTTGTCAACCACACAGTGGACAGTAGCAGGGATAACAGAGTATAAGGGCTCTAGTTGGGGGAGGGAGGCTATGGGAGGGTGCCATCTGGGAAATGGTGTATAGTTGAATAAGATGGTTTGGGATGTTCTGTGTGATATACACTGAAAAAAAATCAACAAATTAAAGAAATATTATATTTGTAGAGGAAGCATAAAAGTTTATGCCATGTTAATTAGTAGAGGTGATGAACATTACCATTTAAATCTACCCAATGACTGTATAGACATACACAGATGCAATAATCAGATACATACAAATTAGAGACGTATGTGGCAACATCTCAGTGTCAGTAGCAAAAAATAAAATGAGTCTTTCTGTAAGAAAAAGTATATTTTAGAATGAAATGGAGATCTTTTTTGATTGTTAAAAACTCATTCAATTTTATGTCTTACAGGGCTTATACTGAGTTCAATATTGTATAACTGTATTGATTCAACAGTGAACCTAGAAATTTTATAGCCCTTTTGAAGGAGCTGTGTCTTTGCTCTGGAAACTGTTATTGGGCATTTTAAAGCTGTAATGATATGCTTCTTCTAAAAAAAAATAATTAAAAAAAATAGGAAACAGCATATCTTGAAATGGAGACCTTCTTTAACGGGTAAAAACTCATTCAGTTTTATATTTTACAGGGTTTATACTGCGTTCAATATTGTATAACTGTATTAATTCAACTGTGAACCTAAAATTTTACAGCCACTTTTGAAATAGATGTATTCTTGCTCTGGAGTGTGTTACTGAATATGTTAAAGCTGTAATGAAATGCTTCTTCTAATCATTTGGTTATTAAATTTTTTAAAAAATTAAAAAGTTACTTCAAGACATAAAAATTTCCTCCTTAATAATTAGTATATATGAAAAGCATTACCACTGAAATCTACCTGATGAATTTATATCCATGCTCAGAGGCTCAGAAAGTAACTGACTGTGACTAGTAATAATCAGATATACAGAGATTAGAAACGCATGTACAAACATCTTAGTGTTAATTGCATTAAAAATGAACTTTTCTGTATGAAGCGTATTTTAATAACAAAATGGAGATCTTTTTAAAGGTTAAAACCTCATTTAATTTTATGTTAAAGGGTTTATACTGAGTACAATATTGTATGACTATTAATTCAACTGTAAACCTAAAAATTTACAGCCAATCTTGAAACAGAGGCATCTTAGCTCTGGAAATTGTTTTTGAATATGTCAATGCTGTTGTAATGAAATGCTTCTTCTAATTTTGTGGTTATTAAATAAATAATTAAAAAATATTGGAACTGTTTAAGCACAGAACTTATACTTAGCAATATGTTAGTAACAGCAGTAGAATTGAGAAAGAAACATCAGATGTACATTAATGTAAACCTGGGATGTATTGTGACAGAAGAATGAATGCAAATATTTGAGGTGCTTCAGAGAAGAATTAGAAGAAATCATAAAATAATAGCAATAATTTCATTTTCATCCAAGAAATTAATCTATAGTTTCATAGGGAAAGAGAAAATAACATATATTGGAAATAGAGAAAAAAATAGGCAGAAGAGACAATAAAACACAACATAAGAATAAGAGAAAAACATGAGCAAGTTCTGTCTTAGTTTCAGAAATTTTCTAGATAGCCAATTTCTCATTGTAAAATTATTTCATGAAATAATCCTCATTTGCTACTTATTTGGGGACTGGTATCATTCCAGCTGAAGGCAGCAACGTTTCCATCTGATCAGCCTCTGCTCATGGACTTTGCTTACTGATTAGAAAGGAGTGACTGAGAGCTCTTTTTCATACCAATTTTTCACTTTTCTTAATATATGCTGGGTATTCTCAGAATGAGCAATGAATGGACTTGTGCCCAGGGAAAGAAATGCAGAGGAGATTAATGAGCTGCAGAGGTCTGACACCTTTCTCTCCATTGTAGGATATTTGTCTTAAATTTCTTTATTGAATCTTGAACTAAGATTACATACCTCATCTGAAATACTACACATGTTATTTGAGGTCTAATTTATCCAATATGACTAATTAGATTATTGAATTTAGATAGGTAAGCCAGGAGGAAAAAAAAACTATTGAATTAGCTTCAATTTTTTTACTTTACATTCTAGAGTTAATTGTATAGAAATGTTTTGGAGCTTGTATAAGAACATAAAAATATGGGTGTCAGGTTTAGGTAACTATTATTATTTATTGTACCATGAAGACATAGGGACCTAGCGCACTTCCCTTTCAATACAGTAAGTGGATTCTCTTATCTTTAGGGATTCATGTTAGTCTTTTGCCTTATCAGCCTCAAAATTATTTTAACTGAACCATGGCCAAAATTTACAGCATATGTTTGACTTAAATAAAGTAACTTTGCCACATGACCACTAGGTTTCTAGTGTAAAAAATATATATCACATGCATTGAATTCAACTTTTCAATTAAACCAAATGATGATGATCCATAGATCACTCAACAAATTTGCAACTGACAGCTGTCATACATTTGGCTCCTCTATGTAGGATTAGAGGATATAGCTATAGCAGTTTGCAGAAACTCATACAAATCTTTCTGACTTTTGCTCAGTGATTTAAACATTAAATAGCTATAAGACTAAGTTTACTTTGGTCTTATTGTGATATTATTGTTGTCATCTTAACTCTAGGAATCCCCAGCAAGGCATTTTAAAAGCAACTTATATACACTTTGACCCCACGAAATAGAAGTTTCTTTTTATAATATGTGTTAGAGGAAAAATAACAGTAAAAAACTTAATAAAATAGAGTTTAAGACTTGACCTCTTCTATAGTATGAAGATATTTATAACGATCTGAAGGCTGATTACTGAGTTCTGGAGACAAGTCAGGACAAACTCATCAGGAAGTTGACAGGCAAATGTGTTCTTGTCTCAAGAACAAGTCAACTTGGGGGTTTCTTTTCTTTGTTTCCCTGACCATAGGGGCAGTCATTGTTTATTTCAGGTGGATTTTACTCATTCAGTGAACTCTGGTGTCAACAGGCTTGCATCTTAATTGTCTTCACAGTTCTGCATTTATATAATCAGAAGAGGTTCCAACAGGGCAGTGACCATCAAATTAGTGAATAGAATCAAAGCTAGAAATTCAAGGAAAGTTGGTTTGCATCATAGACATACAAACATTCATATGTATTGATGGGACTAATGAGAAAATGATAGCTGAGTAGCAGAAAATGACTTTTAACACACAATGCTGGATGCTCAGGTCTCTTTCAATGATAGGAACTTAGCCAAGTACTTTAAGAAAAGATTCTTCCATCTTCTGCTTACTGCATGCTGTCATTTAGATCTTAATTGTCTTTTAAAGGCCCACATACTGAAGTCTTAGTTTCCAGTCCATGACACTGGTGGGAGATGGTAGACCCTTCAACAGATGGGCCTCCTGAGAGGAAATTATGTCACTGAGGGCATGACCTCAAGGGGGATTTTGGGACTCTAGTTTTTCTTTGTTTTTCTTTCCTAACATAAAGTGAGCAACATTACACCACCATGGTTTTCTACCATGAGTGTAGCAATACCACAAACTCGAAAATGATGAGGCTAAAGAACCATGGGTGAAACCTCCAAAACTGTGGGCCCAAATGAACTTTTATTCATGAGTTCATCTCAAGTACTCATCTTCTGGTAGAGGAAAGCTGACTAACACACTCTAGAAAGCATTAAGCACAAGATTTTCCAAAGCTTACAGATTCTGTAAGGAGAACTGTTTTTTTATTTCTTCTATTTTAGTCTAGATTTTCAGCTAGTGAGTTAAAGGAAGAATACATAAACAGGTCTTGGTGATGATCACACTGCTTCTACCAAAATGGCAGAGAAGACAATTGTGGATTAACAACAACTTAGAAAGCCTTTCCCTTCAGGATCTAGACAGCACCACTAAATATGTAAAGTACTGTAAATTAAACTGTTATTATTTTTAGGATAAATATTTCATTATTTTTCAGTAATTTCAAAGCTACTTACTGTAGAGATGAAATGGAAGCTTTTTCTTCTATAATGTCAACAGAGGGCACATATGGCATGTTGTGATTTGTTCATCATTCAGTTTGCATAGGATGTTCTAGCCCACACAAGAGTGCAGTTCCAATACAGAACTATGCTGGGAAGCTTTGTTTAAGCTCAGGCTTTATGGCTTAATTTCCCATCCACCAGCTCTAGGAATATACGATTTTTTAAAGGAAGTTATTCATTCTTTCCTCTTTTTGGCGGGGCTCACTTGTTTGGTTGGTTTTTCCTTGTTTATTTTGCTCAATGAATCAGCCTTGATTTCTGATGCCTAACAGTAAAAAAACAAAACACAAAAACAAAAAACCCCAAAACTGACAGATGCAAAATGCCATACCATGTTTTACCTCCTCACCCCAAAATATTCTTATTCATCTATGTATTTATTTACTTATTTATTTTTTCTGTGTTTGAGATTGTATATGTGTACATGTTTCTGGGTGTGTGCACACATGAATGTTGATGCATGTGCATATGTATACACATACATGTACAGGTCAGAGGTTGTCATCAGGTGTCTTTCTCAGTTGCTTTCCTTCTTATTTTTAAAGTTTTTTTTCAATTTTCTTATTAACAAACTAAAATTATTGCTATAAGATAGTCTGTGATTTAAATTTTTGATTGATTTATTTTAGTGTTTATTGAATTTTTGCAAATTTCAAACAATGTATTTTGATTGCTTTTAGATCCCCTCTCTCTTGTACTACCTTGTACAACCTCCTGCTCAATTTTATGTACTCTATTTTATTTACACACACACACTTTTCTTATTAACAAACTAAAATTATTGCTATAAGATAGTCTGTGATTTAAATTTTTGATTGATTTATTTTAGTGTTTATTGAATTTTTGCAAATTTCAAACAATGTATTTTGATTGCTTTTAGATCCCCTCTCTCTTGTACTACCTTGTACAACCTCCTGCTCAATTTTATGTACTTTATTTTATTTACACACACACACACACACACACATACACACACACACTCGTGTGCACGCATGTATGCCTATAGAGTCAAACTTTTGTCTCCAAATGTCCTTTGGTGTGGGTCCATCCACTGGAGCTTGCTTAACCTTCCAAGAGTCTCACCTATTTATTTTAAGACAGAGTCTCTCACTAAACCTGGAGGTCACCAATCAGACTGGCTGGCCAGCAAGCCACAATATCCTATCTCTGCCTCTTTAGGACTGGGATTATAGGCACATGCTGCCATGCCCAGAATTTTGTGTGGGGGCTGGGGATAAAAATCAGGTCCTCACACTTTTACAGCAAGCATTTCACCCACTTAACCATCTCTCCAGCCACATGGAAATACTTTATAAGGACAATAATTAGAAAGATACTTCACTGAAATTAATTAGTTTCATCGGTGATTATGGGTCGTGTTTTCTGAATAAGATTCAGTTTTGTATAGAGAACTTTTCCTTGGTTAATCAATGGTTTTATGTTCAGTCATTTATCAGGGGATTATAGAATTCCTTGATAGACAGTCTTTCCAAGATTGTATCCTTAAAGTCTTCAATTCTTCCTTATAAATTGGGATATTGTTACCAGAGGAGAAGAAAGAGATCTTAGTCAGAAAACAGATTTTCACTCAGGATGAGTATTTATTAGTCCTAATGGCTTTAGTAACTATATTTAGTTTTAGTCATTTAATGGAACTTTGTTGGTGGCCATTCTTTATTTAGAAGTTTCCAGAGATTTCTCTAACTTAAAATATCTTTTCTTATATGAAAATAATCAAGGTCAATTTCTAAATGATAACATTTTACTACATTTTAACATGGATTTCTTTCTTAATTCCATTAACCACTTAAATAAATAATTTGGTGTAAAAAGAATAGATCGAAGGACTTTAAATAGCTATTTCTTGTAATATTTTAGAACTATGTGATCCACTGGAAAAAGTAAGAAATATCAGACCAGTATTGGCTACTTGGCTTTTATTGAATTGAAGTTTGATGTATTCAAGAGGAAAGAAGTCTTATTTAAGTCTCTTAGGGCTCTCATCCTCTGTGATGATGTCTATTCTCACTTATGATGAGGACCTCTTCACCAGGGCAGACCTTTCTTTTCCTGGTATTTTCCTGATTATTTGAAATCCTCACCTGTGTCTTTCTTCTGCCTCCCCTTCTTCCAGTGCAGAGTCTTAGCAAATGGCAAAGGTAAAAACTGCAGAGCCACCTGTGACTTTCTTCACTAATTGTACTGTTCTGATTTCTCCTTTCCTTCTTCATTGGCTTAGTTCATATCCTTATCTGTGTTTCATCAGGATTCAGGAAGTACCTGAACGGGCCATGTTCTCTGAATACCTCCTTCCTAGGCTTCATGCTGTCTAGGGTTTTCCTCCTGCTGGGAGAATGTTCCTTCTAATCAGACTGTATCATATTCAGCTTTGGGAAATTTTGGGTGACTCCTAGAAACGTAAAACCCTTACAAAGCCTTTTATGAGATGGTCTTTATTTGTTGGCCCATGACTATGCCCTTCCATTTCTGTTTAATACACAATGCTTGAGCAATCATAAATTATTTGCAAGTCCCCAAATTTACTAGGTTGTTGCTCAAATGTCAGTTCCTCAATGAAGCCTTCCCTGGCCACCATATTTTATGCTGTGAACATCTGCCCACCTTTCTCTTTCCCTGTTATCTTTTTACATCGTCACTGTTAATGTTTGGCTTATTTATTTATTTATTTATTTATTTATTTATTTATTTATTTTCTTAGTACGGGGGATCAAACCTAGGGTCTTGTACATGCTAGACAAGGAAGCAGTGTCCCAGTGATCCACATCTCCAGTCACATACTTGGCACACACCTTTATTTTACTTAGTTATGCCTTTATCATCTATCTTAGCTTGATTCATTGCACTCATCATAAGCGCCTAAATTTCTCATTGACATCATTAATGAACACTGCCAGTTCCTGAAACAGGCCTGAGTAGCTCTAGGCACTAATTAATATGAATCTGCACAGTTAATCTCTCCATGCAGCCATCCATCCCATCCTGCACGCTTTAACCCAAAGGTAACAATAAAGGGGAACACAGCAGGAGCTGGAACCTTGGAAGTTCCATATTTCTTCATTAAGTCAGTGGCTTGTTAGAGATATGGTCTAGGAATGTAGTGCAGTATGTTGTCTAAGTTGAAATATTTTTGTAACTCTCACAAACTGGCTTTAGAGTTTCAATTGAAAAGCATATTTTTTCATTATCTTCCTTCAGCGCTATAAAATTCCTCCTCAGAAGTTCAGACAGATGATTTGGTTGTCAGAGTAATTCTCCAAATTGCTCTTTCTCATCTCTTCTTCCAGACTGAGCAGGCTTGAGTCCCTTGGACCTCTCTGAATGTGTTCATTCACATTGTACACTCTTTGCCTCTTATAGTTAATCCTGAAGCTGTCTTGTGCCCTAATTGTTGTCCAGTCTGTCTACTTGAAAGTGGAAATACGCTTTTCTTTGTGAGGGTAACACTTGCCATAGATTGATTAATGAATTAATTAATACAGCGTGTTGCCTCTTCATTGAGGCATTCACAGTAGAAGATGCATGCCGTATTAGGATTCTAGTTAGGTGATAAACATTGTCATGGTAGTCTGAGTAACTGGATTACCTGCTCCTGGGTTGTGTGCAGTGATGGGGAAGGGATGCCACTAAAAGATAGTCCTAGATTTGAGTTATGTGTTATATGAAGTTGGACAGATAATATAAACTTTCTTGGTCTCATTTTCCTTGCTAATTAAGAGTGAGATAAAAGTATGACCTTTTGGGACTTGTACAAGCATTACCTATGGTTAAACATATATTGTATATACATGTATAGGATGTGAGATTCTTATGTTTATGGTTAACATGTATTTATTAAGAAGCTCTTCTTTGGCAGTGCTGTTATAGGGTTTATGTGCAATATAACACTTTAAGGATTTAAATTAGGGGAAAAGACAGTAAAACCTAAACTTTGCAACATACTTACTGTGTGCCTTGTATAGTTGTAACCTCAGTGGGTAATAATCCTTTTATACTGTAAGATAATTCTTTCAGATAGATACTGTTATTATGCTTCCATTACAGACAAAGATATTGAATCTCAGGACTACTTTGCTCAAGGCCTAGTAGATTTCAATGTGAATATGCTTTCCAAAGGAACTGGATAGGCATCTAGTTATGACGACTAGCATATCTCTCACAGCAGTTTCTACCTTCTATATCCTCTTGAACTAACAAAGTGAGGATTATTGTCCCACATGTATAGAAGTCAACATAATGGCACCAGATTTTTGCAACAGAGACCTTTATTGTGGTTCCACTGGCACTGAGACAGGAAGCACATGTAAGTTTGCCTCATAGATTGGCTGGTAGAGAAGGAATTCAGGCAACCAGAGAAAGGATAGAGAAGGGTAATGGCTTATAATTAGGAGTCTTGATGGAATAGTTTGTGGCCAGTGCCTAAGAACAAATGGAACTGGGGAATAATGAAGAGTTTCCAGTCTCTCTCCTTGTGGTCCATCCTGTAACTGTTGAGAAACCTCTGGATTCTACCCTAGACCTTGAGGCCCTGTTCTAATTCTTCAGATGTGTTTGTTGGAGGCTTTTGGTCCTACTAGACTCTCAAGGTCATTTTAGGTCAGCCCCTAAGTTTCTGCAACTATATCTTGAAAACCAATGTCTGTGCACAAAACATTTTTAGAAACAGATGATACCATTCTGGGGTCTGATTTCAGAACTAGCTTCTTTCTCTACAATTAACATTGTATTATTGACATGAAAATGAGCAAATTCATAGTAAATTCACAGTATTAATTTTCCTTCCTCCTCTGTTTCACAAGATAGAAGAGGCCAGAACTTCAAATAGCAAAGCTATGTAGAGTTGCTGGGTGCTGGACTGTGAGATGACTCGGGTGTGCCTGCACAGATGAAGAGTCGGGGTGGAGTGAGAGTTTCTTATAGCAGACAAAATATTGTATCGTGTAGAATTAATATGGCTGAATCAGAGATAGTTCACTATTTATTAATTTAGAATTTATAAGTGAAAGAAAGCAAAACGCAAGAACAATGTCAGTATGTTTGGAAAGGATAACATTTGAGTGGTGGGATTTTTCAGAGTAGATATTGGGTATATAAACCAATAAACAAAACTTCAGTAAAGGAATGAGTATTTTAAAGGAGTGTTCTTTTTAATTTTTTTTTATTACATCTATTTGTGTGTGTGTGTGTGTGTTCTCATGTGGAGGTCAGAGGACAACTTGAGGAACTTAGTTCTCTCTTTCTACCATCTGGGTCCTGGAGATCATGCCCAGGCCTTGGACTGGAGAGATGGCTCAGCAGTTAAGAGCAGTTGTTGCTCTTCTAGAGGATCCAGTTTTGTTATCAGCATCCATGTCAGGGCGGCTCACAACCACTTGTAACTAGCTTCAGGGTATCCCTTTTCCGGCCCCTGTGAGTACCCACACACAAGTGTGCATATCTTTATATGTATATACACATTAATAAAAATAAAATAAAATCTTAAAATCAAGCCTGGGTCTTCAGCTGAGCCATCTAACCAGCCCTAAGGAGTGTTCTTTGTCTCCCAAACTAATAAAGCCACCTATCTCTTTGAGACAGAGGAGCTAAAGGTAAAGTTTAGTGAAAATAGATAATAGTAAGAGAGAAAGATAGGGGCCTGGAGACATGGCTCAGTGGTTAAGAGAACTGGCTATTCTTGGAGACGACCAAGATTCAGTTTTCAACACCCACATGGCAGCCAACAACTGTCCATAATTCCCATTATGGGAGATCCAATGCCCTTTTCTGACCAATGTTGGTTTTGCATGCATGAAAAAAAAAAATAAAAAAATAATGATTAAAAAACAACAACAAAAAAAAACAAAAAACAAAAAAAAACAATAAATACAAAAATGAGTGAAAGATAATGGAGATAGGTGCTACATCTGTAGATGCTATTTTATTACAACTGTATTTAAATTAATCTTTTAGGAGTGACTGGAGAGAGGTTCACAGGGTGTTAAAAACTTATCTCAGAATTTAATGAATCCCATAGTTAAGTAAACTATTAGACTTAGAAGTCACAGAATGAGACTAACAATTTTATAACCTTAATACACTCCTCGAATAAAGCCTAATCCATCATATTGAATTTTATTCACAGCAGTGACGTTATCTACATCAATCTAGTCATTGAATTGCTTTGTTAAGGCAATTGCTTGCTTTGGTTGTCTGCATGTGGGAAACCAGCTTTGTTCACCTTAAATAGACTGTTACATCAACAAAATGCCTGAAGCTGGGCTGGGATGAGCGAGAACAGAATTTAATTATATATTTTTTTACCCTTTTCTACATGACAAGTGAAATTTCTCAGCCATATCTATCTTATTTTTATAGGTTACCATCCTTAAAAAACAAACAAACAAACAAACAAAAAACAGTCATGCTGTGAAAAGAACTGAGGAATCAATAGAAATTTCCCAGAGCAGGGGCTGGAGAGATGGTTCAACACTTAAGAGCACTGATTGCTCTTACAGGGGACCTGGGTTCTATTTCCAGCACCCACATGGTGGCTACGAACTGTCCTTAACTCCAGTTTCAGGGGAATTCAAAGCCCTCTTCTGACCTCTGTGGCATTGCATGACACGGGTGCACTCAAATACATGCAGGCAATACACTCATACACATAAAATAAAAATAATAAATAAAATATTTTTTAAAAAAAGAAATTGCCCAGAGCAAGCGATTCTAGTTATTCCCTAAGGAAGAGTTAGCTAACAACCAGTCAGGAACTGTACCTGCCTTGGCACAGCTCATACAGCATATAGTTTGGCAGGTTATAGTTAATTCATCTGCACTCAGTAAACATTAGTATTTAAAATGTAATGTTAAATTATAATGTCACATTATGAAAGAAGTCCTAAAGAATGAATTTGAATGTCTTTTGGATTGAAACCTGAACTTGTAAGTTCTGATCCACTGGCAGGTGCTTCCACGAACACTTGATACTGTTCTTTGACACTGTGTTGGACTAAAATAAACCTTTTGGGGGTTTTGCAGCTTGAGCGGGAAACTACAAAATATAAGGAGGTGCTAGACGCAAAGATCAGCAAGACTATAAAAGGACAAACAGCCCAATGTACCAAATGTTTCTGCTCTGCTTGAAATGTTACACAGAATCTGTGAAGACATTGAGATCAGGAACTAGCAAGGGCTGCTCAGTGAAAGACTTGCAGACTAAGGAAATGAAACAGCACGAAGGCTGGGGTATTGGCACATCATTGCTGTGGACCCTTCCACCCAACCTCAGGCTGCCCACACAAATGCTATTGGCATGCAAGTGTGTTTGAAGGAAATCCTCTGTCTTATCATCACTGGAAAAATGTACTGAAGGAAAAAAATCAAAGGATAGAATATATAGAATGAAAGTACTTGAGTTATTAAAATTTCTGTCAGGTTCGTGTGTTTTTTTTCAAAGCAGTCATTCCTCTGCATTTACAATCATGGTCATATTTTTTGGGAAGGGTGTATCATTTTTAAAAAGTTTTAAAAGTGAAATTAATTTAACTTGTTCAAGACACAGTTTCTGTGATATAAGCTGGATCTTTTACAGCACTTATAATGATTAGAAATGATTATTTTAAGAGAATATTTAATAGCTTTTAAAAGTGAGTTAGTTTTTTACAAAATTCCATATATCATGAGTGTTCTAGTTTGCCTTCAAGTGCTGTGACAAAACACTCTGACCAACTTAGGGAGGAAGAGTTTATTCAGCTTACATCTCCCAGGTCACAGTTTGTTGCTGAGGGAGCCCAAGGTGGGAACTCAGGTCAGGAACCCGGAGGCAGGAGCTGAAGCACAGGCCATGGAGGAACGCTGCTTACTGGGTTGGTCCCTCCCCATGCTCAACCTGCTTTCTATTATAACACAGAACCACTTGCCCAGGGGTGGCATCACCCTCAGTGGGCTGGGTCCTCCCACATCACTCAACAATCAAAAAAATGTCCCACAGACACAGACACAGGCCAGTCCAGCGGAGGAAATTCCCCAGCTGAGGCTCCTCAACCCAAGGGTGTTGAGTTGATAACTAAAGCTAACCAGCACAATGAGGAAAAAAGAAGTGAGACAGCTTTAGCTCTTCCTCATAAAAAGCAGAGCCATGCCCTCTCTTATAAGGCTTGTGTCATGGCAGGGAGGGAGACCTGCATTCCAAAGCACTGCAATCAGTTCCGATTTGTTAACTATTCAGTCTGGTCTCCATCCATCAGTGTGAAGTGAGGGATTCAGTTCTTGCCAGTGAACTATAAAGACCAGTCTGGTTATGGGTGAATTTTGGATTTCCCTGATGACAATGGCAGAAAAAGCTTTGTTTTCAACCTTGTTCTTCCAGGCTTAGGCAGGGTTTTGTTCCTGGGGTTGTGGGAGCGGTAGTTGACCAGGAAGCAGCACACGTGAGGATGAAAGTCAACAGAGTAAGGATAATGCACTAAAAACACAGCATGCCAGTGTCCTTGACACGTGACTGAGTGGCTAGTCATACAGGAAGCCACTTATTTCTGGACTACTTGTACAGGAAAAACCTTTATCTAATTACATCAACATTAGCTTGGTTTGCCAGTTGTTGAGGCTGAGTGCATCTCTGAGTAATGCCAAAATGCTTCTGAGTCAAGTAGATGGCTTGGTAGGCAAAGGTACTTGGTGTAGGACCCACAAGGCAAAAAGAGAGAGCTAACTCATCAAAGTTCTCTTCTCACCTCTACATGCATGCTGTAGTACACATGTGTCTCCAAATCCATACATAGGAAAGTGTGATAAAGAAACTTTAAGAGGTTTCCTCGGATCCCACTGTGTTAGTTTATTTGCTTGGACTAATGTGTAGGAACAGTATTTCTTTTCAAAGCACAAAAGTTATCTAGCCCCTGCTGTCCTGGAACTTACTATGTAGACCAGGCTGGCCTCGAACTCACAGAGATATGCCTGCCTCTGCCTCCCAAGTGCTGGGGTTAAAGGCGTATCTGTAGCTATAGATGTGTATTTTTGAGAATGTCATAAAAATGGAACTATACAGTACAAAACACCTTGAAACTTGCTCATTTCATTTGCTACAGTGTTTTCTGAGATTGATTCAAGTTGTGCAAATATTGAGTTTGCTTCTATTTATTATTGATCCATTTATGTATGTTCCAGTTTGTTCAGTTGCTTATTAAAGGGCATGGGATTATTTCCTGTTTGGAGGGTGTGGAGGTTGGTCTTAATTGTCAACACAAGGCAAGCAAGCATGGAATATACTTTAGTACCCTAGGACCACTATTTGGTTTTGGGTTATGAACACTGCCCTCTTGTAACAATGCACTTGGGCTGCCTGGCTCCTTCACCCGTACTTAATTTGCACACACACCCCTCTCCACACTATGCATCTAGCAGTTTTAGAGCTCCTCAGCTCTCCACCTGCATCAGGCTAATGTATTCTCATCTCTGATCAATGGTATAAGCTTTCTAACCCATGGTAACCAACTCTATTCAAATACATTCCCAATTTATGAAGAATATGAAGAATAGAAAGATGATCCTGCCTGAACTAGTTTTGGGTGCTTGTGAAACAGGCAAGGCAGTGTCCTCAAGTAATCTTTCAGGGAGAATTCCCTATTTACCATCTTATGCTTATACATAATTAGGTATGAATATGATTAAAGTCATATGCAGCACAGGAAGGAACATGTGCAGTAGAAAATGATTATATAACCTAATCTAGCAATCAAAACACAAATACATGGAAACTACAACCCCTAGTAACTATTACCCCCCTCAACCCCATAAAAGGAAGCCCTGAATAATAATTGGGGCCCTTGAGTATTTTCATTCCTGTGATTCACTGTCAATCTTGACAGTGTATTCCTTTTTAATCTGTATTATTTTAACTTCAAATAAAACTGTCTTGCTTCTTTGCAAATTTATGTTAGCCCTTATTTTTTTATTTATTTTTTATTTTGGTCTTTTTGAGACAGGGTCTCCCTGTAGCCCCAGCTGTCCTGGAACTCACTATGTAGACCAGGCTGGCCTTGAACTCATAGAGATCCGCGGGCCTCTGCCTCCCAAGTGCTGGGATTAAAGGCATGCGCCACCACGCCTGGCTATTAGCCCTTATTATAAATCATAAAATGCCTAGAACCTGGAAATATCCTGCCCAGACCCCAACTACTGGTGACAAACTTGATGGGATTTAGAATCAACATAGGAGACATACTATGTTGAATCACATGGCAAATGTGTTGTCTTTCAATGAGCTATCAAACCATTTTTCAGAAAGGCTTTGCATCTGGCATTCCAACCAGTAGTAGAGAACATTTTGATTGTTCTATATTCAAAACACTTGAATATGGTCATAATTAAAGATTTTTAAATCATTTTAATATAGAATAGTTGCCATAAAACTCTTTGTTTTATTTTGATTATCTTTAGTTTTCATCATGTTTAATTCTGCCATTCATGTGCCTTATTATATTCATGTCTAATTGGATAGTTTTGGAAATATTTTAAAGTTTATTGTTTTTAAATTATGTGTCCAATTGTCCTATTCCCAGTTGCTATTACATGAAAATATGGTTGATGTATGTTTTCCTTCTATCTTATGTCCTTGCTCAGCTCATCAATTATTCTAGAAGTTTCCAAAGCAGATTTCTCGGAATTTTTGACATAATCATGTTGAACAAAAAGGAGTGACTTTACTTTTGCTACCCAACCTTCATGCTGTGAATTTATATTTCTTGCACCATTTCTCTGGCGTTGTGCATCTAGTGTTGATGAGTGGTGGTGAGAGAGCACATCCTTGCTTTTTTCTCAGTGTTAGGAAAGCCCTGCAGGCTTTAGTTCATGCAAGGTATTAGCTGTAGTTTATTTAATAGATACTATTTATTAGCTTGAAAAATTCCTTCTATACTAAGTCAGTTGAGGGTTTTTAATCATCAGTAGATTTTGAATGCTGGAAAATGCTTTTTGTGCATTATGTAATTATTTGATATTTATCACGATGTATTTTTTCCTCAACTGTTAATGTGGTAGATAAACTCTTCCATTCCTAGTAAAATACTAAACTTTGCCGTCTTAGATTCCGTAGATAACACACACTTCATTATGGTTCCCTATTCTTTTACTACCTCCACAGATTCAATTTGTGAACATTTTTCTGAGGACTTTGCCTCTTTGTTTCTGGAGAATGATGGTAAGTGGTACAGTCATACCGTATTTATTTGTTTTCACTGTTGCTTTCATACTGACCCAGTAAAATATTAAGAGGCTGAAAAGAGTTTCCTACTCTTCTATTTTTGGAAGAGTCTTTGCAGAACTGGTATTTCTTTCTTAAATGTTTGGTGGAACTCACCAGGAAAAATATTAAGCCTGTAGATATTTTTTTCCAAAAGGTTTTGAATTATGGATTTAGTATCTTTAATAACTATAAAACTTCTCAGATTGTTTATATGATTTTGGATGTTACAGTAGTGTTCTAGTTAGCTTCTTTATTGCTGTGACAAATCACTCTGACAAAGATCATTTTGGGGAGAAAAGGGTTTATTAGGCTTACAGCACAGTTTGTCATCAAGGGAAGCCAAGGCAGGAACCGGGAGGACAGACAGTGGAGGAATGCTGCTTACTGGCTTGCTCCCTTGACACCTACTCAGCCTGCTTTCTTACACAGACCAGGACAGGGCTGGCACTGCCCTCAATGGGCTGGGTCCTTCCACATCACTCAACATTCAAGAAAATGCCTCATAGACATGGCTAGAGCACAGTCCAGTGGAGGCAGTTCCCCAGTTGAGGCTCCCTCAACCCAGTTGTGCCAAGTTGACAACTAAAGCATGACTTCTTTTCCCTGTGTTTACGTTAGTCCTTTTGCAACTTTGCTAACTCCACAAATCTACAGATCAAGCTTTCCTCAAATTGGGGATGGTATTAGGTGATATTTCTTTAAATATGTTTTTTGCTTCACACATGGTCCTAAAACCAAATGTTTGATCTTTTGCTTTTTCCCCACAGGTTCCTGAATCTATGTTCATTTATTTAAACATACAAAAGTCTTCTTTGTGTTTAGAAGATTACATAATTTCTCTTGCTGACTTTTCAGGCTTACTTATTAAACTTGTTTAATTTGTGTGGTGCTGAGGATGGACCCCAGCGCCTTGTGCATATGAGAGATATGAGAGATATGTGCTGTGCCACAGAGCTACATCCCCAGTGCTTATTTTTGTATTTCTGGATGGAGGTTAGCCTTGAACTCATGATCCTCCTGCCTCTGTCTCTCAAGAATTTGGGTTGCAATATAAATTGTTTATAACATATTTTGTTTTCCATCTCTTTCTATAAGTTCCTCCCTAACTTCCTGCAATATTAAAAAAAAATAGGGGAAGCAGGAAAGAAACCTTGGATGGAAATCTGCTGCTGTTTGAGCTAACTTAAAACAGAAAAATGACTATATTGAAGACTTTGTCAAACAGCTTCTGCATCTCTGTAAACATGATGCAGACATAGACATAGTTTTTTTCCTAGGCAATTTGAGATTTTCCTTTATAAAAAATGGTAAATAATTTGTGATTGTGTTCTGGACATTTTCCAGACTACATGATGAGACAGTTTGTTCAGAAACTCATTTACAGATTCATTTTTTTTATTTATACTAAAATGGGAAATGCTGGAGGGAAGTAAAAATGGTAAGCCTATCTAGTGACAGTGCCCTGGGCTTCTGCAGGGTGTCTGTTGCTATGTACTTTTCCTCATCTGTTGCTACGTATTTTTCCTATCCTAGGTCAGTTGCTCTGTACACTGCATCCAGTATTTGCAGATACAGTTAGTGGGAGATGTGGGATTCAGAATACTTGCAGCATCATACTTGGAACTTAAAATTACTATTGTATTTAGTAGCACCTACAATGACTGGCATTTACTATGTACCTGATACTATAGTGCACACTTTGCTTTTTTTTATATCATTTTCTCTATTTCTTAGCCGTATATACTTGAGCACTATTATTTTAGATGAGAAAATTGGAGCTCAGCAAATATAAACCATACCTGTACCTTCATACAACTAGAAAACAATGCCCTACCAAGGTCAATTCCATCCAAATTGAACTCAAACATTTATACTCTTATTCAATACTTCCCTATCTCCCATAGAATTAAGGCTAATCCACAGAAGAATACAGTTGTGTATTGCTAAAATTGATGTCCAGTAAACTTTTTGCTGAATAGTGTAGTTTTGGCAATTTGTACCATGTTACTATCCCATGTAATTTTCATGTTCTAGATATAATTAAATATAAAGGTATTTCCTTATAGAAGTTACACACACTGAATGTGAGTTAATTCTTCCTGTACAACCAGCTCCCATTATATTCTTCAGATCTTCTCCAACCTATTTTTCTTAAAGTTCTTATACTCATTTATTCTTATGCCATTTTCTGGCTATGTGTCATGTGTTATCTATCACATTAATAAGTAAGGCATTAAAGATGATTTCACACAACCTAGTGTGTTATAATGCAATTTGACATACCAGCTAAACTGATTCTGAAAGTTCTGGTGAACTGAGTGGATGTTTGATCATTCAGTTACTGATCTATTCAGTAAAATATAACTGGACAGCTTCTCCCTTGCCAAAATTTGCCTTTCAATAAGCTGGAAGAAAGGAAAACTTGCTTGTTCCCATAGGCCAAATCTGTTTCTCTGTGTTGGTCTCTTTCTACATACACAAACTAATACCAAGAAAATTTTTAATTTGTTTTATTTTTTGGATTTTTTTTAGAAGAAGCATTTCATTACAACAGCATTGACATATTCAATAACAATTTTCTGAGCTAAGATGCATCTTTTTCAAAATTGGCTGTAAATTTTAGGTTTACAGTTGAATTATTACAGTTATACAATATTGTACTCAGTATAAATCCTATAAGATATAAAATTAAATGAGGTTTTAACCTTTGAAAAAAATCTATTTCATTATTAAAATACACAGTTTCATACAGAAAAATTCATTTTCAATGCAATTGACATTAAGATGTTTGCACATGCATTTCTAATCTCTATATATCTGATTATAGCTAGTGACAGCCAGTTACTTTCTGAGCTCCTTGGCTTCTGAGCATGGAGATAAAGTCATCAGGTAGATTTCAATGATAATGTTTTTCATTTTTTTTAACACACTCCAGAGCAACAGTACATCTCTTTCACAAGTGGGTGCAAGTTTCTAGGTTCACAGTTGAATTAATATAATTATATGTTATTGAACTCAGTATAAGCCCTGTAAGATATAAAATTGAATGAGTGTTTTAACCTTTAAAAAGATTTCCATTTCATTTTAGAATATATTGTTCCTTGCAGAAAGACTCATTGTTTTTGCTGCTAACACTGAGATGTTGGTGCATGCATCTCTAATCTGTTTTGGATTTTTTTTAAAGACACAATATCCTTGTAGCACCAGCTGGCCTGGGACTTGCTATGTAGACCAGGCTGGCCTTGATCTCATGGAGATCTCCCTCCCAAGTGCTGGGATTAAACACTCTGCTCAACTAATGGGATATTTATTACAATAAAAGTGCAAAGGCAGTCATGGAGGCACATGCCTATAATCCTAGTACTCATGAGGTAGACACAGGCATGAGGCTTAGGAATTCAAGGCCAGCCTCCATAATATAATGCATCAAAGGCTAACCTGGGCTACATGAGAATCTCCCCACCACCTACATGTCCCTCCCCACCACAACAAAACCAATACAAAACAGGACAGCTATTATGTCAGACCACATAGGTGTCTAAAACTTTTTTTTAAAAAAATTTTGATTTTTTTTTGTGTGTATTTCATACAGAACATCCCAAACAATCTTGATCATCTTTATACCCCAAACCCCACTGCACCCCCCCCACGCCACTGGAGCCCATATACTCTGTGATCCCTGCTACTGCCCACTGTGTGGTTAGTGTCCCCAGCCGTTCCTCAGTGCAAGTCCATCCTCTGAGTCTAGTCAGCCTATCTAGAGTCCCTTGTTTTAGGAAGATCAGCTCTTCTTCACTTAGCAACAATCAGTTGCCAACATTCCTTTAGATAATATTGGAGTCCTGCTGTTCATTTTCCCAGTTCTGTGCTGGGTTACTGTCTGCCTGAGTTTGTGTGGGACTTGTGCATGCTGACACCTATGCCATAGAATCATGAGCAGGTTCCCAGGAGCTTCAGCCACATATGTTTGAATTGCATCTTAACCACCTATTTAAGTGGGCAAGACACTGGGCAAGACACTGATCTCATTGAACTTTAGTTGTCACATCTACAAAATGAATATAGTAAAATTGCTATCCCTATCATATTTTAATAATTAAATGATACTATATGTAAAATATAGTATAGATACTGAGTCATCAAAAACGCATTAGTTATTAATTTTGGCTGTGCATAGATGAAGGAAAATAATTGTATTTGTATCTATGAATTATGATGGTGTAGATGAAAAGAACAAAAACTTGTCATTTCTTGGGACTTTATCAATTTCAAATTTATTATTTCCCTATTGACTGTCTTAGCTTGAGGTTAATAAAGTGCGGTGTTCACAGGCAGTGACCTTGCAAAGTAATTTGTTTCATGGCATCAAACAACAGTCATTTGTTATTTGGGATGAGTCATTAATTTTGTCTGACAGACATGAAGAGAGTATGGGAATTAAAGTGCACTCTGTAGTGCACCTGTCTCGGCTGACTTAACCAATGACATCATTCTATTTTCTACTGTACAATCACATTTGTCCTGAACTCTGACAATTCATGCTAGCTCCAGACCAGAAAATACTTTTCCAAAAGACCCAAATCGTGACTAATAATATCTGTGTCTGAGGTTTTGATCTGTCCTGAATGACAAATAGAAGCTGAAGTTGATTAATATTTTCCAATCCGTGTTGGCAATTACTTGGGGGAAATGACCAACCAGTCATAATTTATTGAAGAGGACCTGGTGTTCCTTATGTTGTCTCTTCTCCCTCATTTTCTTCTTTTTAAAATTGCATGTATGTTGTGAGGAAAAGATCCAATGAATAAATCACTCGTTTTACCCATCTATCTTTTCAATTTATTGCAACTCATCCAGCTAAACTGTGTATCACATATATGCTAAATCCACCAGGAATTATTTTAATTTTTCAATAGCTTCCACTAAGATGCTGATATTAATATGATGAAGGACACTTCAGCAGGGCCTGCAGCTGCTGAGAATAGTATGCTAATTAATTTTATAATTGACTAACTCCTCTAGCCAAACACAAATGAATCTGGGAACAGAAAGGTAGATCTGGTTTCTTTCTGATTGGAAGAGAAAACATTATAGAAAATTTTTAAAGATTTATGTAACAATAAATAAACTTCCCCCTGAGAGAATATATAGAGAGGATGAATAAAGGAGGGAGGGAGAGAAAGGGAGAGAGAGAGAGAGAGAGAGAGAGAGAGAGAGAGAGACATGAAAGTATTATGACTTATTAATGAGTCACCATTGAAGTCTAGTAGAAAAGCAGTTGTTATTTAAGCTTGCAACCAACCAATATCTAGTGAGGACTCACTGAAAAGGTGCCAGGTAATGTTCAAAGCACAAATATTTTATTAACTTAGGAAGGCTTATGAGGCTATGTGAATGGAGCAACCCAATTAACGGTAGGTAGGAAGGGCAGGTTCTTAAAAGGAAATGGCTGGAATGAAACAAGCAAGGGGAGAGGGGCCATATGGTTCATCTGGACAAACCTGCCCTTATCAGCATTTAGGCAGTAGTACCTGTCCCCACCTGGGAGGCCATCCCTCTCTCCTGTAGTCAAAGCTCTGGTGCAGCTTTCCAATTTTCATTTTCTTTTCCATGTTATCTGACTGGTGAAGGGGCCTGAAATTCTAGTGTTTTATGATGAGGCAATACGGCATTCAGTTTTTTGTTCAATAGCTGTTGATCTAGGGGTGAACATGACCTAAGATGAGAGACACATTTTATTGTTCTTGAATTCAACTTATTTTACTGAAGAGAATAAGGTCTTTCTCTTCTTTCATCTGCAAAACAATTTGTCAATACCTGATCCAAGGAATAAAGAAATATAAATCATAAATCACATTCACCAGCTGCAGAGAAGGCAGGCCTCTGTGGAGTTTCAGAGGGCTGAGCACTATCCTCAGGAGAGTGATCATCACACAGGACACTTCAGATTGTGTTGCTCATTCTTCTCCAAATGAGGATGAATCAGAGTCCTTGGAGATATGCAGAGGCACGGTTAGGGGTATAAAGCTGGAAACAAGTGGGGTGTTATCTTCAAGAACACTAATTTCAGTTGAGGAATCTAAAAAGATTTTATTATTTTTATTTTATGTGCACAAGTGTATTGCCTGCATGTGTGTAAGTGCACCGTTATTTTTATTTTATGTGCACGAGTGTATTGCCTGCATGTGTGTAAGTGCACCAGTGTCATGCAATGCCCATAGAGGTCAGAAGATGGCGTCAGATTCCCCTCGAATTAGAGTTAGCCATCCTGTGAGTATTGGGAATTGAACCTGGGTCCTCTGCAAGAGCAGCCAGTACACTTAACTGAGAGCCATCTCCCCAACCCTCTATATTGAGGGTTAAGGAAAAGCCATAGTAATTTAAATTGTAGTTGGGCCAGAAGTGTTTTAATGTAAGCACTTTTCATTCAAATGAATATTGAGCAGTCAAATGCAACTTTTGGCAGTATTTTAAAGGATTTTACTGGAGCTTCAAGATGTAGACAGCGCCTTTGGGCTAGGTGTCCAGGCTCCCTGGGGGGGTGTATTATTTCCTGTACAAAGGAAAAGTTTGATGATTATCCTTAGTGCTCCTAGATTAAAAAAAGAAAAACAGTAGTCCAGATAAGTTGTCTTGCTCACTCTACATCCTTGTTTTAAGTAGCTGAAGAGTCCTGGGTTCCTTCTCTGTTTTATTGGCATTTCTGTGCTGTCCTTGAGAGGTATCTCAAGGACTGTGGGAGAAGCCCAGGGTCTGAGTAGTTAAGATACAGGCACAATGTAAGTAATTTTCCACTTCTAATTGTTAGGCTAGGAATTCCACTTGGAAATAGCCTATCAGATGCTCTGTTTTTTTCCCAGGGATTTAATCTACATATGCTTACTAAGGGCTCATTACTTATTATAAAGCTTTCTTGATTTCTAAAATTTCTCTTGGAACTGGAGAGATGGTTCAGGAGTTAAGATCACGTGCTGCTCTTTTCGAGGACCTGAGTTCAGTTCCCAACACCCAACTTAGGTGGCAACAGCCACACAGAGCTCCCATTCCAGGAGATCCACTGCTTTCTTCTGAACTCCGTGGGCACCTGCACGCACACATCCACATATGCACCCCCCCAATTAAATATTTAAAAAATCTTTAAATATTTTCAGATTTGTTTTTAATTCTGTGTATGTCTGTGTGGGGGTATATTAGTGCAAGTACCCTCAGAAGCCAGAAGCGGTTGTCAGATTGCCCTGGACCTGGAGTTAGGGGTGGATTTGAGCTTCCCAATGTGGGTGCTGGGAACCAAACTCATATCCACTTCAAGAGAGCAGTATGTGCTCTTAACTGCTAAGCCATCTCTCTAGTCCCCTAAAAATGAATACTAAAAAGCTTTCTCAACGCTTTCTCCTAAGTTGTTCAATATGGTATCCTAGCCATATGGCTATAAGCCATAGTTCTCCATTCCTGTAAGTTAGAGAAAAACAGGAAATAATATGTGGAGGTCAGAGGACAGCTTGAGGGAGTTGGTTCTCCCCTTCTACCATGTGCATCTGGGGGATCAAAGTTAGGTCCTCAGGCTTGGTGGCAGGTGCCTTTACCCTCTGAACCATCTCACTGACCTGACAGTAGATATTTTTTGTTAGACTCATTAACATATTACTGTGGGTATTGTGACATATAAATAATTCAATAAATATTTCTTGAAAATAAAAATATTTTCTCTAAAACTCAGTATAATTACACATAACAAAATTGATACAACTAACTAATATTATCCAGCATCTAGGTAATAATTAAAACTTCCACTATCATTTCAGAGTGACTTCAGAGCTTTTTAAAAATCAACTTAATACTACATTTTTGACAGAAAAATTAATCTGGAAACCCAGTATTGGCACAGCTTGAGTTTTTTTTTTAAGGAGAGAAATATGAGATGCATATTTGATATTTGAAATTCTGCTTTCTGAAATGTCAGATTAAAGCTTATAGTTATGGAAATTGGCATGAAACATAGGATTTAGATCATAATTGAAAGAACTTAATTAAAGCAAAGAAATATAGTCACACCGGTACTTACTGCAGAGAAAGAGAAGCTTTAGAAAGCAGCCCCGTTAGGACAGAATGGCATGACTCAATCCTGGTAGTTATGAAGGCATCTGCTGCTAATGTGAAGGCATAAGGGCACTGGAAGGTCATAGCTCATGCAAGTTATCAAGCCATGCCATTCTTCCTTAATGCTGTATCATAAAGCTTCTGGGCTGCATATAAACTGTGGCAACGCACACAAACTCTCAGACCGTTTTCTACCATTAGCTCCCCTAAAACTGCTTACTGCAGTCCTTTGTTCTAGACTCTTGCCATCTGCTGATGACTGAAGAAAAATTGTTATGGTACCTATGCATAAAGTGCTGTGTAGCTTTTAAGTGAAGCCTTAGGAGTGTTTCCAGAGTTTTCCATTCCAGCCCCTCCACAACCTTTTGCTGCCTTCAGCAGATGCTCTTTGTGATTCTTGCTTTGTTATTTTTCCTATTGCTCTGATTCAAGGTGGAAATTGCCATCACATGGTTAGCCTGCTAGAGGAAAGCGCCTCATTAGCAATGTTTTTTCCAGACATCAAGATAGAATAAAGCAAAACTAGAGTGATAGAGCAGTAAAGATCTGCAATGAAACTGTATGGTTTAAAAAGCAGAGTAGCTCAGGATGTGGAAGCATTAACCTTGGGGTAACGACTTGGTAAGAACTCTTCACTTTCCTCATCTCTAAAATGGAAATAAAGCATTTGAATTTCCCAAAATGAATACAAGAGAAATATCAGATGAGGTCTATCTGAGTATTCTATGAATTACAAATGGCTCCATCCATCCAACCATACATAAATATGTATATATGTATATACTATTCCCAATTTGCTTCTGAAGTATTACAGGACTAGGTGGTGGAAAGGAAAGTCTGCATTGTTCCTTTTAAAAATCTTTACAGGAATCAAGCTAAACAGCATCGGCAATTTTATTCTGGAGACTTTTTAAGCAGGTGATGAAGTTTCTTCATGTCACTTCCTGCCCATGGACCTCAAGTATTCTGTAGTATCAGAAAGGATATTTGTTTTATATTTTAGGTGTCAGGAGGAATGCAGTTGAAGCAAATCACTCTGCTTCAAGTCAAAGCACAGACCTGAAGCTGCTGGGACAGAGACAATCTTGCCCTGGTTTTCCTTTCAGTCGTTTTTCCCAGACTCTGCTGAGAAGGCCCATATATGTAGCATTTCTTTGGATGCTTTACAGAATATGGGCTTGTTTTTTCATTCCTCAGTGAAGATTGGTTATTCATGGCTATGGGTTAAGAACAGCCGGGATTCCAGAAGGAAAACGTTTATGTAATATTCTCAGTTCCAAACCTGAATAAAACTCAATCTTATTGATTTATCACACTCAGCTGAGAATTGCAGTAAGTACCCTGGAAGGGTTCTAAGATAAAGCATGGGCCTTTTAATCAGGTTTACATTGGGAAGGAAGGATTTGATAAACAAAACCACATAAAACATTAATTATTTTGAATTATTGTGACAGGAGCTTGAAACCCAGTCCTTTCAAAGAGAAGTTCTCACAACTTCTATCTACTGTGCTGAAGATCCTATACAGCTAGCCCCAATAATCTAGTTACTGACTTTCTGATATTGTTTCTCTTTAAGGTATGTGTTTTGCAGAGAAAATCTGATTCTCTCTCCCTGACTGAACACTCAGATCCTGTGTGCTGGCCTTTTGCACAGGAGAGGCAGAGCAGAAGCAGAAGGAATAATGAATTGGAGTGAGATGGACGCCTTGTTAGGAGCAGGTGTAAGGATGTGGTGTGTGCAGTGATATCATTGAGTGTTGGTTTATTCAGACACTGAGCTTTCTTGTCTGGGTAGTCGAAGAAATAAATTAATGTTTACATAGAAAAACATTTAAAGCATTTCAAACATTTAGATATAGCAGAGTTGGCAGCAACATTTAGATTTTAAACATAGAAAACCAGACTCAGAGATAAGACTACCCAACTGCTCACAGCTAAAAGTTGCACCTACTATTTTTGAACCAAGTCTCTTGGCCCACAGTATTTCTGCCCTACTACTTACTCTTCTGTCTGGCCTTTGAAAACAAGGGTAATGTAGAAAGTGCAAAGGACCAGGGCTGTCAGGTGTTAGAGACAACCACCTGTTAGGAAGTACAGACAAATTTTAGGCAACAGCTCTGTGCAAACAAAATCAACGGTGGTACCTATTATCAAGATACCACACGTGTAGGCTGTATTTGCATGTCTTCAGGGAACTAATTAGGAATCAGTTATCCTTCATGTGAGCTGAGGGTTTGTTGTATATCTTTTCATTGCCGCCTAAATGAGTGGGTCAATGCAAATCAGTGGCTTTTCAGGTTTATAGTAGGACATATTATTTAAACAAATGAAGTAGAAAATACGAAAGCGCATTTTATTTTTGAAAAAAAGGCATTTATTTCTTTGGTTTATTTACATGATATTTTATTGAGATTCTGAACGGATTTCTAAGTGAAGAGGATGGGCAAATGTTTTTAAAAACAAAATTGCTGCCTATTCTGAAAACTACCTTGTTCTATCTTCTAAAAATCCAAGCCTTCCTTTTCAGACTGTCGTCTGTGCTGTCAGCTGCCTTGTTAACACAGCTGTTTCCGGCTTTCTTCCTCCCATCCTGCCCTGCATCTTTCCTCTCTGAATTCGCTACTCTTCAGCCTTTCTCAGCTCCGTTTTGCGGCTGCTGACCGCAGAGCTACCTCCCAGCATAGTGCTTGGCTTTCAGCTCTCCTCCATGGAAGGACAGGTCAGAAGAAACTCGCACTTAACTGCTAACCACTGTCCTCTCACTTGAGCACTAGCTCACCTGTCCTCAGCAACATCTTTTCTCAGATGTTAGTGCCTCTGCAAGGTTGAACTCATTCTTCACCTGAAATGTGTTTTCCTTCCTTTGTAGTCATTTTTAAATATAACAGATGCTGACTTGTGTTTCTGTACCAAGAATTACTTAAGTGGCTTTTAGTTTTGCAAATATAAGGCAAAAAGACACCTGGTGGGAAAGTGAAAATGACCTTTTCCATTTGCTCGATTTTTTTTTAAAATTTTTTATTTATTTTTATTTTTATTTTTTTAAGGCTGAGCACAGTGGCTCTCAAAGGGTCAAATCTGTACCGGCAGGAGCAGGACATGGGACTGTGGTGGTTTGGCAGATTCTGAGACCTCACCCAGGTCACAGACTCTGGTGGTGTGATCAAGCAAACTATGTTTCAATAAATCTGTTAACTACGTCCTGAAGTTTGAAATCCACTATTTCCTATTCTGTGGTATGCCGAAATGGTAGCTGACTCAATTTGCATATGGAATGTATGGCCTCATGGGAAAGAAATCCTGGTTGCCACCTACCCTCACTTTCTGAAGTCCAAAACTACAGGGGCACAAACCAGGTGGAGGTTACAAAACTAAAATTATCTGGTAAAACATTTGGACTAGCACTTCGTGTTCAGTATAATTTCAGGAAAACAGCTTTATTGAAATATTCACCTTTAAAAAAGTAATTTAAAAGTATTTTGAGAACTTCTTCCATGAGTACTGTAATTAAATCATTTCCACCCTCCCAGCTCTTCCCACGTTACCCTTGTTATTCTCAATATCTTGATATCTTCTTTAATTTTTTTCTTCTAAGTTTTGTTTTACACACACACACACACACACACACACACACCCCTACTGAGCTCATTTAGTGGTGCTAGTATGTACAAAGTTTAGGGCTGACCTCTTGGAACTGGGTAACCTATCACGGAGATTTTCCCTGGAGAACACTGATTCTCCCTCTCAGACTAGCCACTTCACACAGAGGCAGGACTGTGTGTAATCCTCCCTTGACCTCATTAGCATGTCAATTGCTATTGCCATTATGCAGATTTTCTTAGCCATATTGTTGAGATTTCATGAGTGCAGCTTCCCTATCATGTGAAAGACACTATCACACAGCATTCATCCTAGTCCTCCAGCTCTTA
>NW_008338118.1:2647765-2649410 GCF_000622305.1 Nannospalax galili | reverse complement strand
ATCTGCAGTGTTAACCATGGGACTTACAAGGTCATCCATGAATTCTGGTGCAAACTTGGGTTCTTGGTAATGGTTCACTTTTCTGTGGGTTTATTGCATCTACCACACTTATTGATACTGCTTAGTTAATTTTTCATACCTTTAGGTATGATCTATCGATATACCTATGTGGGGAAATTTTTGCCTTCACTTCCCTAGATCCTAGTAGTTGATAAGACATTGTTTTTAAAGTTTCCAATTTAAAAAAAATAAGTGATCAGACCTAAACACAGGTACATATGAGCACCAATAAATGGACTCAGTGCATTATAAATATGTAAACATAAACATATGCGTGTATATATAACAAAAATAAAATGAGATTTCATGAGTGCAGCTTCCCTATCATGTGAAAGACACTATCACACAGCATTCATCCTAGTCCTCCAGCTCTTATAATCTTCCTACCCCTCTTCCATGATGTTCCTTGAGACTTACATAAAGGGTTTTCATTGTGTATATATATATACTAATTGGGATTGGACACCCCATAGTCAGAATTGTACAATCATCACTACTCCTGGACGGGGTTGTAGCAGCTGATTTTTTAAAGCCTGTGACAATTCTGGAGATGTAAGCTACAGCCCCTAGCTCTGTAGGCATTTGGAAAATGGACCAGATGTTGACTTGTGACCTAGATGCCCTCTGAAGACACAGTTTAGAAGAGACAGGACTGTAGGCACTATGGGGCTGGCAAGAAAAGAACGTTGCTTACAACAGAGGTAGCCAGAAAACAGAAAAGGGCAGGGGATAAGCTATGTAAATCCTTGAATGTGATGTGATGACCTAATTTCTCCTCCTAGGATTTCTACCATCTCACAAAATAGCACATCAGACAGGACCTTGCCACAGTGAGCCTATGGGGGACATTTTCATATTTAAACCACAATAATAATAAGTGAAAGTTTGTCCATATCTGCAGTGTTAACCATGGGACTTACAAGGTCATCCGTGAATTCTGGTGCAAACTTGGGTTCTTGGTAATGGTTCACTTTTCTGTGGGTTTATTGCATCTACCACACTTACTGATACTGCTTAGATAATTTTTCATACCTTTAGGTATGATCTATCAATATACCTATGTGGGGAAAATTTTTGCCTTCACTTCCCTAGACCCTAGTAGTTGATAAGACATTGTTTTTAAAGTTTCCAATTAAAAAAAAATAAGTGATCAGCCCTAAACACAGGTACATATGAGCACCAATAAATGGACTCACTGCATTATAAATATGTAAACATAAACATATGCATGTATATATAACAAAAATAAAGAAGAGGATAAGAAGTAGAGAGGGAGTTGGGTAGGAGGAATTGGAGAAGGAGGAGGGGGCGGGAGTGATGCAAATACAGCACTCATATGAAATTCTCAAAAATGCAGTTAAAAAATTAGAAAAAAGAGCTTCAAACAAAATGTACTGCTGAATTACTGTAAAACTGACATATTGAACTATTACTGGAAAAATAGAATAGAACTGGTTCATCCCTGGGCAAAAGATTTTCTAATAAATATCGTTTTACTACAGATTGTTCTCAGTTCTATTTAATTTATCTAACCATTCCTCCTCAAAGCTGCTTGTAATACATGCACAGTGCATTGCTCTACAAT
>NW_008338118.1:2643505-2647058 GCF_000622305.1 Nannospalax galili | reverse complement strand
ATATAATCTGAAAGGGGCTAATTTATGTGTGGCCTGCTACTTTTCAGGTTTCACCCACTTCATTCAGCTTTCACTTGGAGTCTTTTCTTTGTTATTTAACACCTTGTGTCCATAAAACTGAACACTTTTCCCAGAATTACTGATAGGTTTCTCCATCAGCCAGGGCAAAGCACTTACAGATGGTGGAGAGCTGATACCAAGATGTCTCTTATGGTCTGCTTCAGCAGGTAAGCAGGACCTGTAAGCAGCTGATTTGCTTCCTTCCTGACTCTAGTGCCTCATAGAGTTCCTGCTCTGTAGTTCCAGTTTCCATCATATGTGTAGGTGAATGTCTGTCTCCTTAAAACTCTTACTTTAGATCCCTAAGTGGAGCCCTCATGATGAGATTGGTGGTGTCCTTGTAAGAACAGTTAGGAAAGTGTCTCCCTCTGTCTCCATCTCTTGCCATTCTTTATTGTGTGTGTGTGTGTGTGTGTGTGTGTATGTGTGTGTGTGTGTGATTCTAATCACAGAGAGAGGCTATTTACAAACTAGAAAGAGAACCCAAAGCACAAATGGATCACGATAGCACTTCAGTATCCATTTTCCAAACCCCAGAACTGTAAGAAATAATCTGTTGCTTAAGCCACAAAGTCTGTGATAGCCACCCAACTGACTAAGGCACAACACAAACCCAAATTTCTGGATTCTAACAATGCTGACTGAGCCCTGACAACACTAAGTGCACGTTGTCCTGTGAGCCTTAGGGATGGTTGCTTGATGTTGCTGGTGTCTGGGTTGTCTTCTCCTCTTGTGTGACCACATGACCTTACCAATATCTACAAAGCCAATGTTTGTGGATCTAGAGAGTTTCTTATTTGGAAGTTGATTGCTCCATATTCTATTCAGTCTTTGAATAAGCTGATGTGATGACTGGTTTCTTAATTATTCTCTATTCTGCCCTTTCCTTTCTTAGCAATTATTATTTTTTCATTGAATTTTTGTAAATTTCATACAATATAGTTTGATGGTATTTAAATCCCCTCCCCTATCCATACCTCCTCACCCTACCCCCATGCCCAAATTACCAATTTAAATTACCATGATATATATATGATTTACCTATATCTATCTATCATCTATCTATCTATCTATCTATCTATCTATTATCTATCTATCTACCTATCATCTATCATCTATTTATATATCATCTATCATCTGTCTATCTATCTATCTATCATCTATCTATCTATCTATCTATCTATCTATCATCTATCATCTATCTATATCATGACCTATAGAGTCTGATTTGTGATCCCAAATATCCTTCAGTGTGGGCCTATCCATTGGGCCCACCAAGAGTACCATCCCTGTAAGACATTGTCTTTCCCCATCCCAGTAACCATCAATTGCCTAAGGAGGGGTTGGGATTTCTTACCCACTTACCTATGTCTATGCTGGGATTTTTGTCCAATTTGAGCTTGCATAGGACTTGTGCATACTGCCCCCATTGCTGTGAGTTCATATGAGTAATTAACCAGTTGTCTGGCTGACTCTGTTTCCTTGTGGTTATCTACCACCTCTAGCTTTTACAATCTTTCTGCCTCCGCTTCTACAATTATCCCTGAGCCTTGGGAGGCTGAGGTTTAAAATAGGTGTCCTATTCAGTGATAAGAACGCTATAGCCTCTTTTTCTCTTCACATTGGCCAGTTGTGGGTTTCTGTGTTAATCTCCATCTGCTACATAAAAAAAAAAACTTCTCTGGTGAAAGTTGAGAGTTGCAACTTCTCTGGTGAAAGTTGAGAGTTGCATTCATCCTACATGTAGAGGTTGCATTGAAGATGTGTCGCTGCCCTATTCTTTAGGGTGTCTTCAGGCACTGTCTTACATGGATTTGGGTTAATCCTTTCTTTTTTGATATTTGATCTAAGTGATAGTGTCCTGACCCACAGAAATGGTTAGATACCTACTACATTTTTTCAACAGTCAACTTTGTGATAATTTGTTGTACATCAACACGAAGCTAATACAGTGCAGACATCTATTTTCAATTATCCACGAGATAGGTCCTATATATGTATATATTCATAGACGTGTAGAAGCTATCTTATATATATATCTTATCCAAAATAAAATTGTTTTCTTTCTTCAGGTTTTTTTTCTCTTATTAGAGAGCACTATCTTCTTTAATATACTCTCAAACAAAGAGGTATTAAAGCCAAAATTAGTCTTCTCTCTTCTCATTTCCCTCAATCCATAATTCACCATATGCTGTAAATTCTGTTACAGAAAACATTTTGAAACTAATTCAAACCATTTGTCAAGTTGCTGAAATAATTCCAGATCTTCCCTCATCTCTTCTCCCTTTTATTATTAGTGTATAATCATTGTACAAAATGATGGGTTCCTTTATGACTTTTCACATGTGTGTAATTTGCTTTGCTTGTATTTACCCACCTCATCACCCTCTTGTTTCCTCTCCTCCTTCCACTGCTCTTTTTACTTCTAGACTGTGTTATATAGACATATGTGTACACACTCATAGATGTATATATATCATATCTAGATTGCACACATGAGATAAAACCTGTGATGTGGTATAGTCATTATAAATTATACCAACATTACAACTACCCTGAACAAAATAAATGCCTGACTCTTAAAATAAGTTTTTAGGAATGAGCTAAAACCTGGAGGACACCTGTTCCCCCAGGTGTCTCATAGAACTATGCTAATGGGCCAGACCACACTCACATTTTTATTCCAGCAGGTTTGGGTTTCTCCAGCCTCTTTGGGAAAGGAGGTTTGGCTCTACCCTCGATCCCAACAGGCCATCTGGTCTTTCCATCCCTAGTTCACTTTCATGCATGGTCATTTGTCCTTTCCCAGTCTTCACTGTGTCCCATGGAGATGGGTGTGGTACACAGTTTTCAGGGCTTTGGCTTTGATCGGTTAATTCTCAAACATACCACATTCATCCATTCATTATCTTTTTGGGTAGAGTATCAAATTGGTGTTGGTGCCTAAGTCACAAGACACATGCTTTTGTTGGCATTAATTAAAAGTTATTAGTCCAGATTATATGCATTAATAAAAGTCATTCGCACAGTTTGTGTCATTCTGAGTCTGTCTTATTTTGCTTAACATAATGCTCTTTAATTCCATTCATCTTCCTGAAAATAGTATTTTATTCTTCATGATATATGCATGTGGGAACCAACCAACCAACCAACCAAACAAACAAACAAACAAACAAAATGTCTTTCACTCCCTCAAAGAATTTCAAACAAGATAAAAGAAAATCAAATATCATTCTAGCTTTTCCTCATGGCCAACATGATAGAATTGAGTAAAAAGCTTTTAGGTAGACAAAGAAAAATTTAAAGATCCTATTCTAAACTCTCCCATTCCAAATATATTCTAACTTTGTCAAGTTATTCCATTTTCCCAGCATTTTATCATGCTTTCTGTTCTTTCCTGCCTGTAATTGATTCATTATCTTTATTCATTCCTTACTCATCCACACAAGCTTTGCTGATTATCTTAGAATATTAATCATATCCTCGATTTTGT
>NW_008338118.1:2642909-2643347 GCF_000622305.1 Nannospalax galili | reverse complement strand
ATATATAATTATGATTATGTATTATATATTATAATAACATCCATGGATATTATTATATCCACATATATGGAGCAATGACTGCTGTAGGGTGAACAGGGCTGCTACTTTTCGAAGACCAGGAATAGTAGCCACAAGGAGAGGCAAATTGGAAGAGGCCTTGATACCAGCTGGAGTTGACCATGGACACTCTTGGGCAGGAGATCCCCAGCTAGGAGGAAGACTAAATAAGAATAAAGATCTCCAGGAAAGACTGAGATGAGGCTGAGTTTGCCATGTTTAAGCAAGAGCAGGATGTAAATGGGCCAATAGCACAGTGATTAAAGAGAGCAGGAAGGGAATGAAAGGAAAAGTGTGGCCTGTGATGGTGATCGCACCATGGTGGGTTAATCTCCCTCCCTCTCTCCCTCCTTCCCTCCCTCCCTCCCTCCCTCCCTCCCT
>NW_008338118.1:2637516-2642889 GCF_000622305.1 Nannospalax galili | reverse complement strand
CTTCCTTCCTTCCTTCCTTCCTTTCTTCCTCCTATTTCCTTCCTCACTGCATTAATTGGGACTATTGTACAGTGTATGGGTGCATTAACTGGGATTACCGTACAGTGTATGTGTGGATGCCAGAGGCTGACCTTGCGTATCTTACCTTTTTGATCTACATCATATTTGATTCAGGGTCTCTCACTGAAACATTAGCTTGCTGTTTGGGTTAGGCTCATAAGCTCCCTAGGGCCTGCCTATCTCTGTCCCCATTGTTGAGTTTGCAGATGCATGGCATCATACCTTGACCAAGACTTGTACAAGATTGGGCTTGCAAACATGCCATCATGGATCAGAGATGGGTTTGGGAGGCCACAACCTTCCTTGAGGAGCCTTTTGAAGTTAATTGCTACAGTGGAGGGAGCATGGTTTTCATTAGTAGTATAGCCGTTGATTAGCTGCCTACATTCTGGTAAATAACCCCCAACCCATGCTCATGAAAGCAACCTCAGTTAAACTTGGTAAGTGACACTCGCAAACATTTCAAAGTTTCAAAGGAACTTAATGAGAAGAGGGTATAAGAGAGGGTAAGAGGGTAAATATGATCAAAATACATTAGCTGCATATATGAAACTGTCAAAGAAAAATAATACATATAAAGTAAAATATGAAGCTTAGTGTGGTGGTGCTTGCTTATAATTTCAGCACTGAGGATGTTGAGACTGGAGGAGCTGAGTTTAAGGCCAGCCTGGGCTACACAAAGAAATCCAGCTGTCCAGTCTTCAAAAAATAAAATAAAGGAAGACAAATATGAGAAATAAAACACGAGCATCACTCAAAATTACCCCATTATGTAACAATCAAAATTAAGAACTTAGCCATTTTTCTGGTTGTTTGCTTTACCCTAGCTGATGAGTCATTTTCATGAAATATTGTCTAACCCATCTAAAAAACATTGAGGACAGTTCAAGTCTTCCTAATAGCTCTATTTTTGGATATTTTTTATCAATTTTTTTTCAAATACAAAAGGATTGTGGCCATAACTCAGGCCAATGAATTTTATCATAAGCAAATGCATTAGAGTATTGCCTTATGAAAGGTCCTATATATTATCATCTACAACTAATATGGATGAAAAAGCATCCATTTTACTCAATCCAATTACATAAATTTTCAGTAATTTATTAATTTTACTTTCTATTCCTGTATCAATTTTGTGGATAACTATGCTGATTCTCTATAGAATTGATATTTTTGCAATTTTTTAAATTGAATTTTTGTGTATTTCATATAGAACAGCTTAATCTTAATCAGCTTTGTACTCTTTCCCCACTAGCACCTCCCATAGTCCCTCTGCTCCACTGGAATTCATACACTTTGTCATTTGTGTTGGGGCCTATCGTGTCAAGTTAGTGTCCCCAGATGCATCTCAGTACAAGTTCATCCACTGGGATCCACTGGGATCCAGTCAGCTTATCTAGAGCCCCTCCCTTTAAGAAGATCAGCTCTTTTTCATCCAGCAGTAACTAGCTGCCAATAATTCTTTGACTAAGATTGGGGCTTGTTGCCCATGTCCACTATTCTGTGCTGGGTTTTTGTCTGAGTTTGCATGGGTCTTGTGCATGCTGACACCATTGCTGTAGGTTCATATGAGCAAGGTCCCAGGACCCTGTGGGACTCTATATCTATTATGGTCATGTACCTCCTCCCTGGCTGAAAACAGAAGTGCTGAGAATGTGGTATTGAGCCTCAGTGGGAATAATTTCAATTTTTTCTTGTTTCCTCTTTAATTTCATGAAAACTAACATATGTGTGATTAAACACATGAGTGTCACTGACATAAAGGCTCTTTCTTTCTGTCAGGAAATCTAGGCTTTCAGAGTTCCTCTTTTTTTTTGTCTTTTTGTAGCAGGGTAGCCCTAGCTGTCCTGGAACTCACTATGTAGACCAGGCTGGCCTTGAATTCACAGAGAACCGCCTGCCTCTGCCCCCCAAGTACTGGGACTACAGGTGTGTGCCACCATGCCTGGCTCAGAGTTCCTTTTATTTTAAAGAAAATTTCATTTTTGCCACATTGAAAAATATTTTGTGTGCACAGAGAAGTGTGTGTGTATGTGTGTTTGTGTATGTGTATGCCCACATATGTGCATGCCATAGTGTGAATGTGAAGGTCAGAAGATATATTGCAGGAGTTCATTCTCCAGTTCTATCTTGGGAGCTCTAGGAATCAAGCTAAGATCATCATGCTTGACAGCAGGTACCATAACCCACTGAGCCATGTCTGCAGCCCAGTGACTTCTTGGAGATTGGACACCCACTGTCTTCATTCAGGTACTGTGTCTATTTTCCTTCCTACATTATTTCAGAACCAGTGGCATCTCCTTAATTACTCCTGACTCTCCTTCTTTAACTTTCTTGGTAACCTCTGGGGTCTCCCTGATCACCAACTCACAGGGAGGTATCTCAGACCTGGAATTAGGATGATTTTAATGACAAATTTGTTGGTCATGTATATACCCAATTATCTGTTTTTTTCTTTCAATTCTATCAACCTGACTTAATTTTTGTCATATCACATATAATTATATTTTATGACCATTAAAGTAAAAGCTAGGATTTTGTGCTTTTATTATCAGCTATACTCAAGTAAAATCTAGGAATAAAAATAGTTGATAAACTCAATGGATATTCTCTGTAATATACACAGATGATGGCAAAATGTTGTATCTTGGTTCAGATAGAAATTCCAGTATGTTCCAGATTAAATAAAGGGTGGAATGGTGCTGCTTGAGCTAGAACTGGACTTCCTTCCTCACTGTGTCTGTGTATTTACCAGCCCAGTAACATCTTTTTGGCATTTTGCATTTTAATTTTGTAGGTAATGTCAACTATCTTTTAAGAAAACTTAAATGGATTGGCAAAAAATTTGCTTGAATACCCTTATAATAAGGGAATACAGAGGTGACTTTTCTGGACTTTTAAAATGTAGATGGAATTTCCATTTTATATAAGATGATAGTGTTGGATATTAGCATTTGAATACACATTTGAAATGCTATCTAATGTTGTTCCCTCTTTGCAATGTGCTCTGACTCATTTTACCAAATTACTGATTCCAAACTCAATGATAGAACCAAGTATTAAAATGCAAATGAAGGCATTTAGAAAAATTTAAGACATTAAATGGATTAACAAGGCACTATGCATATTACTGGTCTAAATTTTAAAAATTATTTGTTATTATTTATTTATTTATTTATTTATTTATTTATTTTATGTGTATGAGTGTTTTGCCTGCATGTATGTAAGTGCACATGTGGATGCAATGCCAGTGGAGGCCAGAAGACTGTATCAGATCTCTTGGAACTGGAGTTATGGATGATTATTAGTTGCCATGTGGGTGCTGGAAGCAATCAAGTTCTTTTCAAGAGCAGCCATTGCTTTTAACCATTGAGCCATCTCTCCAGCCCTGAGTTTAGATTTTTTTTTTCTGTCCTTTGACATCTGACACAGGACAACTGGTATTCTCAACACAGTTTAGCATCTTTTGATGAGAATTTTAGAAAACCGCAATATTGATTATTACTCTAAAATATCTATATGATTAAGAGGTTAAAATAATTCACATTCACTGAAATGTACATGAAACGATAATTATTTCCTCAGAGAGGATCCTATTTTAATATTTGCCATTAGATCTTTGTGGCATAACTACAAAACAAAAAACAGAAACAAAAAGACAAAGCTCCAATGAGGCTACGAAATATGACTTGACAAAAAAGCAAATATCTTTTCTCTTGGAATATTGGCCTCTGGCAGATAAAAGTAATGTTTTCCTTAATCCAATAAACCAGAGTATAGACACCTGGGGGTAGTAAATATTCGCTATCTACCATTCAAATTCTACAATTCAAATTCAGGGAATTAGTTATTTTCATTTAAAATATGGTTGCTCTCTAGTCACCAAAGGAAGACAATAGAAGTCCTGGTGATCATTTTTCATTCAAAGATGAGGCCATCAGTTCAGTCACTTTGCCTGATATTCCCTTTCTCATTCATTTTGGAAGTAGTTTCTTGTTAAAAACTGGCTAAAGTTTTCTCTTGCCTACACATGACTTCTTGCTACTTGTATTATCTAGATAAGGTTATTAGTAAAGTATAGTGCAGTTACTTTGCATTTTACATGTTAAATTAAGCATTCTTAGTGAACTTGTGATCTTGATTAATTTTTATGAACCTGGAACAGCTTATATTCATTAGAACTATATGCACATGTATATGTAATAAATCACATAATAGCACTATCAGACACTTTCCTTTGTTTTTAATGTCATGTCCCTTCCCTCCCTCCAAAAATTATTGTCTTGATTTATGCAATTAAAATTATTGAGATCAGATTACTAAATCCATAAAGATATCAGAAATATGTAAGTATATATAAGCCTCTTATCCCACTTGACCTGATTCCATGTCATCCCCGTGAACACAGGAGATTCAGATTTAGCATGCATTATTCTAAGGCTCAAAAAAAGTGACATAATGATCGTAAAAGAGAATTTAAAATGACTGTTTGAACATAGTTTAGAATTGTATCTTTCAGCTTACTCAAAAATCTAGTTTTGGTGAGTTTCCAATAAAGTATTATCAATTCTCTTTCTTCTTTGAGGCATTAAACATTTTCCGATCATTTGGAAGCATCCCTCTAGGAAACCTATGATGCATCATGGTCTTTGACTTGTAGAGAGGGACTACCACACTACTCAACATGTCTTTTTGGTTCCCATGTTCCTTAAGCTTCTGCCATGGTGGTGTGTATCTTAAAGTATTGGACAATGTTTTCTAAGGACTCAATATTGTTTTTCTTTTATAAGTGTGGAAAACCCCTAGACATTTTTTTTTTTTTTTTTTTACTGTCCTAAGCTGGTACTTAAGCTAACAACAATCTCTCAATAGTGACAGTGAGGGATTTCAGAAATCAAGAGAAAACTTAGGACCATTCCTCTGCTTTCAGAGAACATGTTTCTATCAAGAATGCACCACAGGAGAGATTCAAAAGAGAGAACAGCCAGTTACTTATTTGAAATGGTAATCTTTTGATCAGATCATTACTGTATCAAACTGATGAGCTAATCCAGGTGTTTCTTACAGTGTTTCCTTGAGTAAACTATATTTTATTTCATATTTTGTATTAGAAATTTTGTCTCCAGTGTTAGCAGTAAGAAAAATGTTATTCCTTACAATGAATGAATCTCTGAGATTCCCATCATGTGCCTCTGTGTATAGACAATGCCCCATTTTAAACTTTTAATGGGACAGTGTATGTTCCATATAACAGTTTATGTAACAGTGGGAATTATTTCCATAGACAGTGAGTCTTCACATTGATGGATTAGA
>NW_008338118.1:2629670-2637487 GCF_000622305.1 Nannospalax galili | reverse complement strand
TTTTTTTCTCTTTCTTTCTTTCTTTCTTTCTTTCTTTCTTTCTTTCTTTCTTTCTTTCTTTCTTTCTTTCTTTCTTTCTTTCTTTCTTAAGATTTGGCTTTAGATATCAAAGATGTTTTTGTCTCTGTAGGCAGATAAATTGGATGCCTGGAGTAATGGTCTGATAAGGTAACCTGTGGCCAATCTAACTGCCTTATAGTTGCAGACAGCCAGGTATTCTGAGCTGATCTGAGATGTAGATATATAATTTGATCAGAATCAGTGAATAAATGCTTAGATTTGCACTTCAGGCTGCAGAGGCCAAATGAGTGTACAGAAATAGAAGCAGAAATGCTGTGCCCAGGGTTTGTCTACCTACATGCTCAGGTAACATTTTTTTAAACAAAAAGTTCTTTTAAAGGAATTGTCTGCCTAAATTTACTTCTTGTTTTAATTTTAAGAGACATGTTAAAAGTCCAGTTGGAAATACAGGCATGGTCCTTAAACATATGATACCTTAGTGGGCTAGTGGACCCTAGAGATTGGGTTTCCATCTTTGCAGGGCTAGTAACTCAATTCCTTCATTAAATACAGAATTGATCTGACTTGAGGGAACTGACTCATGATAATGAAACTCATGAGAGACTCATGATAAGTCAGAAAGCTAGTTCAGTAATTCATAATTAGAAATGGATCTGCCAAGAAGGAGGGAATACAACTGTCAGCATCTTCTGTCTCAGAATGGAAATTTATATGTAGATGCAAAACAGTAGCTTAGTAGACCAGAAGCAGTGTACAGTTTGATCTGCTTTGCTAGTTTCAGAATGTTCCTATTCACAGGGATACTTCTAAGATGAGAGACACTAGTCCAAGCTGGGTCTTTGGATATTTTTATGTCAGTTATTTTACATATACTTGGACAAGTAATATTTTATATTGATATGCTTTGTTTATAGCATTTTGTGAGTATACCATGATTTTCCTGATTGGAGACTAAGAGAAACCTTATTTAATCAGCAACATCATATTTATGAATCATTATTACTGTGTTGAAAGTGGCTAGTTTTGTAATTTTCTATGACTCTACATTATTTATTTATTTTGTGTGCATGTGTGGGCACTTGCATGCCATGGTGTGGTTGAAGGGGTTAGAAGACAGCTTGTGAAAGTTGCTTCACTTTTTCTACCATGTGGGTCCCAGGGAATGAACTCAGGTTCATCAGGCTTGGTCACAGGGACTTTTACCTGCTGAGCTATCTTGCTGGCCTGAGTGGCCAGTTTCTTATAGTGATCTTTAATTATTTCCAACCTCAGAAGTGGTCCTTGCTACCTGAAGGACTCATATTTTTTAAGAAAGCCTTATATATTACATAGATCTATATGGTAATAAAATATATTTAAATTCTATTTTTATATTTATTTTAATTTTATATGTGTAAGTATTTTGGCTTCATGTCTGGAACCTGTGGAGGCCAGAAGAGGGTGTCAGGTCCCCTGGAAGTGGAGTTACTGATGGTTATGAGCAGCATTGTGGTTCTGGGACCCAAACCCAGGTCCTCTGTAAGAGCAGCAATTGTTCTTTTTTAAAAAAAATATTTTATTTATTATTTTTATTTTATGTGTATGCGTGAATTTTCTGGATGTAGGTAAGTGCACTCATGTTGTGTAATGCCTGTGGAGGACAGAAGAGGCTGTTGGATCCCCTGGAACTGGAGTTACGGACAGTTGTTAGATGCCATGTGGATGCTGGGATTGGAACCTGGGACTTTTGCAAGATCAGCCAGTGTTCTTAACCACTGAGCCATCTCTCCAGCCCCAGCAAGTGTTCATAAATGCTTATCTGTCTCACCAGTCCACAAGGAATATGTTAATAGTCATCACCATTTGAAAATAAGAAGCATCAATGAACAATTTTTTTAACTTTTACAAAAACTTTATTGAGAATTTCATACATGTATATAAAGTGTTTTGATCAAATCCTTGTCCACTCCCTCCCCTCCAACATTCCCACCTCTGAAGAGGTAACCGTAAAATATTTTAAGGATTAGATACAAGCTCCCAAATACTTTTGATATTTTTTGTCTTTAGAACAGAGTATGTTGCTAACAGGCCCAAGGACATTTTGACATTTAGCCAAGAAACTTTTTACCCTAAATGCCTACCTAATTTCTACCTCCTATTATTATCACACCATCCTCTGAAGGGGTTACCCAAATTGCCAAAAGGGAATAGGGACACCGACCACTGTGGCTTCTTCCATGCGGAACAGGGACACAGGGTGAGGCAATTGGAGTACCCCTTCAGTGGGTCTATCTAAAGGACTCCCAAATTGCATAACTCTTGTCTCTAAGGGGAAAAGAAAGTCCTTGAATAATGAATAGGAGATGTGAAGGAGAAGTAAAGGCAAGAGTAATTATCATTACAAGTTCTAGATACGGAACTAAAAAAAAAAAGTCAGAACAGGGCAATTTTCTTTTTAATATTTTATTTATTTTTATTTTATGTGTATGCGTGTATTGCCTGCATGTATATGAGTGTACCCATGTTGTACAATGCTGTGGAAGTCAGAAAAGGGCATAAAATTTCCCTGGAACTGGAGATATGGATGGTTGTTGGCTGCCATATGGGTGCTGGGACTTGAGCCCAGGTCCTCTGCAAGAGTAGTCAGTGATCTTAACTGCTGAGGCATCTCTCCAGGCCCACAAAAATTCTTTTATATTTTAGGCAGTAAAAAACATTCTCTGTTAGTTTGGGAGTCATGGGCATTCTCAGATAATTTGTGAATATTCTTCCCTAAGTACCCATGTGACTTATGGCAGAGAAGAGAAAAGTGACTAATGTGGCCAGTTTGGCTTTCTTTTCCTTGCTGCTGATTCATTTCACATATGTTTGAGGCGCACTGGGTGTTTGGGAGTAACACTGATGAGAATGAAGAATGTGAACCCTAATCCCCACTTCAAGGAGCTTCAAAAGATATGATAATGAAAGTTTTTCCTGCCTAATAGAAATACACATACCAGCTGGGGGCATATCTCAGTAGTAGAGTGTTTACCCAGCATGCTCAAAGTCTAGGTTTATTCCTCAACAATACCTACTACTACTACTACTACTACTACTACTACTACTACTACTCACACACACACACACACACACACACACACACGCATACACACAAACACCCCTTACTCAATATAAAATATGCATGTCATTAAACCTAATCAAAATAGAGAATTCTCTCTTGGGTGATTTACAAGGAATCCTGGGGCCAGTGTCATGAATCTCCAGTATCACTCCAGGTAAGTCTAGCCCTGAGAGTGTGCTACCTTTCAAAATGCATTATAGGCCTATCAAGTAGGAAGAGACGAGAAGATAATTATACTAGTCAGCCTAACAGCAGATTTTAGTGTATTCACAGGTAGCCTATAGATTAGAATGAATTAGGAAGCACCAATAAATCTTAAAATATTTAGTTATTTCTCATTGGGATGCACTTACAGTTAAAAAATAAAAGAAGCTCTTGCTTTTGGAATTGATGAGCTTGGAAATATCAAGGTGATAAAATAAATTTAACCCTAATACTGACCAGAATATTACTTTAAATTTTCATTTATTATTTAGAGAAAAGCTATTTTGAATATAATCTGAGTGTTTCTTTTTTCTTAAAAACTTCCCAAATTCTATCTTGGGGGTTTTATTTAGCTATTTAGGGATAAACATTTTACTACAGAGAATAGTAATATGTGAAGATATTTTTTTAAATCACGTAGCTGAATATTCTAGAAGACAGATTATTTTTAATTCTCTCAAAGTCTTCTTATATATTTTGCCTAAAAGATGAATCATGTATAATATTTTCTATATATAGCCTATTCTATGGATTCTACTTACTAATTAAAAGCCATTTGTCAGTTGCAAGCAAGCAGATAACTTATTAACTGAGAATCATCTGACAATTGCAAGCAAGCACATCCTTCTAACATTTCGTTCCCTACACACGTGCTCTGGTGGGGGAGGGGGGTAGTAAAAAATCTTGAGAAAGGCCAGGCAAAGGTTACACCTGAGAGTTCCCATTCCTAGCAACCCACACTACAATATGCTTGAGTGCATGCCCCCTACTCACGCTGGTCCCTGTGATATCATTTGTCACTAGTGATACCTCACCATGTAAGAGATTCCAAGTGTTTGGGAAGATGTCTAGATAATAGAAGCATTCTATTGGACATGAATTCTCTACAGAGAGCTGGCTTTCTGCCTTTAGATTCACAAGGATCCATGAGGAAACTCAAGAAATAGTTGACTTTTATTTAGTATGAGTTAGGCCTCTAATTCCTACTCTGTAAACTCATTTTGTTGTTGTTGTTGCTAATTTTATGTGCATGAGTGAGTGTATTACTTGCAAGTAAGTGGGTGCATCCATGTCATGCAATGCACACATGGGTCAGAAGAGAGCATCAGATCCTATGGAACTGGAGTTACAGATAATTGTTAGCTGCCATGTGGGTGCTGCGAATAGAACCTGGGATTCTCTGCAAGAGCAACCAATGCTCTTAACAGTGGAGTTATCTCTCCAGCCCCTCTCCAAATTCTTAGATAAAAATACCCTTGCGTAGACCTGACTTTGACTCAAAGAGAATATTAGAAATACAGTGTTACATGAGAATTACTCTTGTTTAAAAGACAGCAGTAACAATAAACTAAACCTATGTTTGGATGCTTAGGTCTTTGTCAATGTGCTTTTCGATTTGTGTATGTGTGTGTGTGTGTGTGTGTGTGTGTGTGTGTGTATGATTTAAATTTAGATTGAGTCGTACACATTTTTTTCGAGGTCACGGAGGTATTGACTTCTCAATAGAATAGTAGAATCAGCCCATTCATTCTTGACAAGTGCTAGACAGGTTACATGTATCAGTGAATACTGTCATAAGGTAAAACAAACAAACAACAACAACAACAAAATCACTTAGGGAATGAGAATACAAAGTTTCAGGTTTAGGCTTGTTTTAACTAGAAATTGTTTCACACATTCATGTACAGTGTAATAATCACCTTTGGTTACTTGGGTACTATTTTTAGCATTGCAACAGCACTCTCTAAATATCTTAGTTCTAGGGCCTGGAGAGATGGCTCAGTGGTCAAGAAAACTGACTGCTCTTGTGGAAGACCCAGGTTCTGTTCTCAGCACCCACATGGTGGATAATAACAGCCCATAACTCCAGTTCCAGGGGATTCGACACCCTCTCTGACCTCTGATGACATTGCACTTACATGCTTGTAGGCAATGCACTCATACATATAAAATAAAAAATAATAAAGAAAATATTAAAAAATATTTTTGTTCCAATTCTCATGTTTTTATATCATTTCAAAATTTTCAGAAGAAAGTAACAAAGTGTAGTACTTTTCCAGACTAGGGATGTAGCTCAGTGATGGAACACTTGCTTAGCACATATGAAGCTCTGGGTTCAGTCTCTAGCACTTTACAAAGAAGAGAAATTTAGTGTATATGGAATTTAGTGTATCTGGAATTTTAGTGTATATGGAAACAAAGTGAAATGGCAAAGATCAGATAAAATCATCTACCATCTTGCTATTCAAAGTGTAGTCCAAGACTAGAACTGTTAGCGTCAACCCTGAGCATCCTATCATTGCAGAATCTGAAGTCCTTCTCTAGCTCTAAGCCGTCAGAAGCTGCAGTGTATCAAGCAGGGCCTGCAGCAGATTCACATAAACACTGCAGCTCCAGAACAGGCCTAAGACACGTGCAGGGGAAACAGCAATTGATTATTTAGAGCATGGGTTTGCTGAAGTTTTGCAGTAACATATTTTTACTTAGAAATATTACAATTTTATAACCTATCTTTATAAAAAGTAGTATTTATGTATTTAGTCAACATAGTAGTTTCCTGGATTATTTCTCTTCTAGGAAATGCTAAAGTGATCATTACTAATTTTTCTATTTCGTTCACATACATGTATATTTAACTTACAACACACAAATGTGTGTGTATTTTATTTACAAAGCATATGTGTGTGCATGTGTATGTGTGTTTATGTGCATGTATGTGTAACATAAGCATTGATTTGAATCTTTACATTCATCTGTGTGAGTACACATGTGTGCAGGTGTGTGCAGAAGCCAGAAGAAGGTGTTTGATTCTCCTGGAGCAGGAGTAACAGGTAGCTGTGAGTCATGGGTTCTAGGAACTGAACTTTGGTACTCTGCAAGAGCAGCAATTATTCTCTACCACTGAACCATCTCTTCAGTCCCAACCAATGTAATTTTGAAGTATGTCAGGAAGGATGATAAAAGTCAAATTTGAAAAAGTGTCAGACATAGGGATAAAGTTTCAGACGCAGGAACAGAAGCCAGAGACTGCTACACCCAGGAGAGAACCTTGAAAAAATACTCCAGAAATATGTATGGAATTGCAAAATTAAATTCTGCACAGTAATGTCTTGCTTATATATGGCTTCTTTTCAAAGGTAGGGCTTAGGTCTTTCTGAAAGTTCTTCTGGGATCTGTCATTGAGAAGGTGCAAACTATGAGGAAAGGGACATACTGCCAAAGTTTTTACTCAGAGTGTCTCTAAAGACATGTATTATGGGGTCAGGGTTGATGCAGTTGGAGGGTTGTGGAACTTAAATGATGGCTTGCTGGGAGGTCATGGTTCACCAGAGGCATTGCTTGATGATACTGTGTGATCCTGGTCTTTTCCATCCTGTGTTTCACTTCCTGGCCAATAGGTGAGCACTTCTGTAATTCTCAAAGCAGTTATGAACTCCCTTACAGGAAATCAGGATAGCAGCAAATGTGGAAGATTGGAGGACATGGCAGTGTGTTGGAAGCATTCAAATTGCAACAAGAAAGTAATTTTTGTTTCGGTCTCATATAAGTTGAGCCTTTCATTGTGATATGAAACTTACTTTTAAAACGTTTTGACAGGCTAATAGAGTGTATTCACTGGCTTCTTGGGAACCAAATAGTAATGGAAATAATTTTGTGACAGATCATGTATAAGTGGTCTATTTACATATGTAATATAGAAATAAACACTATATTCATGAATTGCTAATAATATTAAATGAAATTCAATTTAATTAATCTGTGTTGTTTGAATCAAACTATCCTGATAGAATTGAGAAACGTGTTTTAATACTAGATAATCTCAAATTTCCTCAAGTCTGAATTCAGTGGATAATATAGTTTCTTGAATATGGACTTATATGCACTGAAGACTCTTTTGAATTTTAGCAACAAATGTTATTTGTTTTCAATTTCTGTTGCCTTTGCAATTGTCACCTTAAAATATTTCTTCTCTTTTTTCATCAACATACTAAAATCCAAAGTGAACATATGCCTCTGTAAGTAAACATAAATCCAATTCTCCAAAAAAGTCTGAGTTAAGGCTAAATATAATCTTGCTTTTTCACCATCAGATGTTTGACATCTGTACTGATTTTACACTCACAAACAGTATTTCTTGGAAAATTCTCATGAAGAAAGTGCTACATTTGAAGACACTTGAAATCTCTAGTACTTCTCTGCAGGCAGCTGACAGCTGCTAGGGGTGAGAAACTCAGCTTTCATTAGGGATGGGGCCACTGGTAGGCTGACCATGCTCCATGGACAGCCCAACACCCACATGCATGTGGGCAACACTAAACAAACTCAGTAAGCTGTTTATATATGAGGACATGAAGTTGGGAGATGAATGGTAGAGGGACAGGGGAGGAGTTGGAGAGGGATGTGATGCATGGATTTGATCAAAATAAAGCTAATTCATGCATAAAGGGGAACAATGTAAAAATAGAAATCTCTAGTGCTTCTGACACAAGAT
>NW_008338118.1:2616215-2629460 GCF_000622305.1 Nannospalax galili | reverse complement strand
TATATATATTGGTCTTTTGTGAGACAGGGACTCCCTGTAGTCCCAGCTGTCCTGGAACTCACTACATAGACCAGGCTGACCTTGAACTCAGAGTTCCACCTGCCTCTGCCTCGTAGTGCTGGCATTAAAGGCCTGCGCCACCACGCCCGGCTGACAAATTATATTTTTAATCATTCCATTTCCTCACAACTCTTTCTTTCCTTCTTTCCTTGTGTTTATGGTGTGTGTTTTCCCATGTCCACTGTGTGCAGGTATACAGGCACATGTGTACAGGTATGCATGCACATGTATGCGTGTGCACATCTGTGTGTGGAGCCCTGAGGTTGGTATCAGGAATCCCCTTTGGTTGTTCTTCCACCATATGCTTTGAGGCAGGTCTCTCACTGAAGTCCACAGTTTGCCCAAATAGGTAGTCTCCATGGCAGCTGCTCTGGGGAACTTGTCTCCACCTTTGGAAGTTGGAACCACAGGTGAGCCATCAGCACACTCTTCATTCACATGGATTCTGGAGATTCCAGTTCAGGTCCTCTTGCTTGTGCCTCAAGTGCTTTAAACATTGAACCATCTCCCCAGCCCCACAGCTCTGTTTTCAAAGCCGACTTTTAATCTGGTGATATTATTCTAAGCCACTTTAAATATTATATTAGTTTTATTGTGATTTCATTCCTGCAATAGTACTTTTTCAGGCATCAATTTTGATGATACAAGTTAAGTCATCAGTAGAGAAAAGCAAGCAAACGATGGAGTCAGGACATTTTCCACTTTTAAATATACTATTAGAAGTCACTCTTACCTGAGAAACACATTATTTGATAAAAGACATGGAGCAAGATTTGTATTTAAAGATTCCTTTATTAAAGTCCCACTGAACAAAATCAATTTTTCTCTGTATCTTTTCTTTCCCCAGTCTACTCCAGCTCACCCAGAGAATTCCATCTCTTGTGAATTAGATTTTAACTCATTTTTCTTCTGGTCCCCTGGCCCTTTGATGCTTTGACTACTTGTCTAAAGTCAGTGTTAGTATGAATTTATTTTTGGAATCTAGGATATAACTTTTTTGACATTTTTATATGAGGGCATCTAAAGTATTTTCTAACTTGATTGGAATGCTTACTTTTAATTTTTTTATTTTATTGTGTGCTATATTCAATTTATGTTTATACATTTAATTATATTTTGTTTGCTAGTCATCCTTAACTTTTTCATGAGCATCTCTTTTCTTTTTGGAGCCCACTTCTTTTCTTTTGGAGCCTACTTCTTGGCATTTACCTTGTTTCCTCAAGGACAGGAGGTTGCCATTGCAACTGTCTTTCCAATCAGGCTAAATCAGGCTGGGAATCTCATCCAAGTTAAATCAATCAGAGATTTGTCCTAAATTCATATTTTCCAATAGGAGTTTGAATGGGGGGGGACTGAGAGAGTGAGAGAGTGAGGGAGAAGGGGAAAGAAGGAGGGAGAGGTGAAGGGAGAGGAGAGCTGTTTGTGTATCCATCCAGTTGTGACATTTTTTGCAGTTTTAGTTTCTATACTTCCTTATCCTTGAAAGGACACTTGCGACTTTCAAAGTTGATAGATCAACTTTTATGTAGCGTTATTAGTCCATTTTCTGTTGCTATTATAAAATACCATAATCAAGGCAACTTACAGAAGAAAGAGTTTATTTTGGCTTATGGCTCCAGAGGGGTTAAGACAGGGAAACATGGTAGCAAGGGGCAGGCCTGGCAGCAGCAGGAAGCTGAGAGATCACATTTTCAACTGCAACTATGAAGCAGACAATGACCTGGAGTAGGAGAGGCGCTGGACTCTCAAAGCCCTTCCCCAGTGACACTCTTCTTCCAGCAAGGCTGTACCTCCCACAGATTCTGTGACCTCTCCTGCAGCACCACTAATTGGGACCAAGAGTTCACACTTGTCAGCCAATGGGGGACATTTCTCATTCCACCCACAATGGTCAGATACTACAGTATGCTGTCAAAAATGGCTCTTTCACTTGAGGAATATGGAAAGTCCTTAACAAGACAAGTGATTACTTGATAATATGACTTACAACACCTGTTCTTACTGAACTGGGCTGGTTAACTGATTCTTAGGAATCACTCTTATCCCAGAGCAAAACTGCTTTGCATTCTATTTGTTAGTTTAATATCCGTCGACCTTGTCTTCTCATTACAAGTTCTTGCTTTTACTTCAGGATTTTTGAAATAACAAATGATGCCTTATGGATGACGGACATAAGGAGCAGTTTTGGTTATTTTTATATTTGAAAGGAAAAGTAGATTTCTGTACCACAATTCTGAGAGACATCTGAAGGAAGGGATGCTCAACAGTTTGGATCCACTCTTGGCCTTATGAATGTAAGAGCCAGGCTGTTTCTTTTTTTCTTTTTTTCTTTTTTTCTTTTTCATTGAGTGTATGCATGAAAAAACCAATTTACATTTTATTATGTCAAAACATAAGAAAAAGTGTCAATAACAGCTTCTAAAATAAGATGTATTTTTGTGTGTTGGTTTTAATATTTTTCCCATAAACTTGTTCTGTGTTTTGATGAGAAGGTCAACACCCTTGGTGAATAGACAGCAGATATCAATGACAGTATTTTATTTTCATGCGGAAGCAATGACCTAAATAATTCATTTTCTTTACAAAAGTCTTTGCAAGCTATCATTATCTTCTGATTTCTTTGTCCTATAATCACTGAAGGACAAAAGCCAGAAAACAGAAAAGACTGGGTTAATCTATTCTGGATATTTTTAATGTTACTTTAAAATTAATCAATTTTATTTTTAGAAAAAAATTAGTTCAATAGCAAAATTTTGCAGAAAGTTATAACAGCGTTATAAACCTCCTATTTTAAAGTGTTATCATAAATGTTTCTTAGGAATATCATATAAGGTCTAATTGGAGGCTGGTTCAATCTGTCACTTCCATGTTCTTGTGACAATAGGATAGAATAACTCAGGAAAAAAGAAAACTCTTGTTAAGCAAAGGTTGCTTCAGAACTTAAAGATTATTTGACCTTATCACTTGTATGTATTGTAGGACTGTAGAAACAGATGAACTAAAAAAAAAATCCAATTCAAACCATAAAAAATCAAGAGCAGCCATAAAACAAACATTCCATACACAACCATATCTTTTCTTTGAAAAAGGGAAACTCCCTTCTTTAGTTTTAAATTATTTTTAAAGATTTATTTTATTTTAAATTATATATTTATGACAGTGTATGGGTATGTACATGTGTGTTCATGTGCCTGGAGAAACCAGAAGAGAGATTCAGTTCCCCTGAAGTTGGAGTTATGGGTTTTGGGAACCCATCAATGTGGATGCTAAGAATGGAACTTGGATCCTCTAGGAGAGCATCAAGGTCTCTTAACCATCAATCCGTCTCTCCAGGCCCCAAGCTCCCTTCTTTTAGAAGGGGGAGGCCCAATGTGTGGTTATTCTGGGGACAAAATGAGCAGACACAGTAACATAGAATTATAAGAAACAAGAATTTTCCTTTAAAGATTTTAGATGTTCTGAGGACCAGAGGTCAGAACGACACAGATATTTTGCAGTATGAACCAATACTCATATCACACAATGGCATATTTGCAATTTTGTTCATCTTCTAGTTGGCTTGTTTGCAATGGTCAGTCTTAATGATTTGTCCACTGAGAAGTCCACACTCTAATTCTGATGGTTTTAGTCACTCTGACCTTGGTACTAATTTTTTACATGAAGTTCTTTGACTTACCTATTTCTCTGGAATTCACTTTTTTGTAAGTAGATTTTAAAATAAACTTTGCAAGCATTATGAACTAAAAGAATTAGATAGCTATTTTTCTATCCACCATCAGAATTCCTTGTATTAACCTATTCTGTCCCTATTAACATGAAATTTTATTACCTGGAATATTCAATGTGATTTGAAAGAAATTAAAGACATTTATAAAATACTGAATAATACCAGGAAAGTATCTTTCCCCAGGAAATCCTGCTGTTTGCACATGCTCAGTAGGACTTCCCATTTATCTTCTCACTACTTCTCTAAGCCAGAATGTATTTTCTTTTTGAAGTCATATTGCTTTGGGTCTTTTTGCAAAAAGACCATTAAATATTATAAATGGAAACTAAAGTAAGTACTTTATAAATATGAACTCGTCTATATTTACCTTCTTATTTTTCTCACTTCGTGAATACTTCAAAAAAAGTAAGCCAGGAGGTCCTCCATATCCCATGGCCCCCACCAAGCACAGATAATTCATGATGGCAATTCACCATAGCACCTGCCAGGTTGCCCATGTTGAGATGAGTTTCCTTTCCTTGGGTGCTTTTTATGAGCAGAAATAATAAAGGCATGTTGCATTCTCCTAACACACAGTTGTTTTTAACAGCGGAGATCATATTTCCTCTTTGAGTGCTTTTGTTACCCTTGAGAGAACGCCATTTGAGTTCAGTGATAGTCTCACATATACTATGTCGCTTGTCCCTGATGCCCTGTGCCATGGCCTTGAGCTTGTTCTGAAGCCAGAGGGAAAACTATTATTATGACCATTATTGTTTAGTAAATTTTGCTGTTGTAAATTGTATATTTCATCTGATAACTGAGAATTTTTATGTATTTGGTTTTGCTGAAATTATTGGTCTCTTAATAAAAACCTATTAAAAATGCTTCTGTTGAAAAACAGTGAGTTGAGAGTATATGTGTAGAGATCATTTTAATTAAGTTTTTTAAATTGTTTTGGAGAAACAGAAATAATAAACTACTATAAAACTCTCATTGAATGAATATTATTCAATGAGCTAGTAAAAAGATATTGTTACTGCTTTTAAGATTCCCAACATTATACTAATATTTAATCAAAACAATGTTGCACTGTTTCCGTGAAACATTTTTAAAGTCTTTATCATTGACAATAAAAAACTTAATCATGAATATTGTCATAAAGAATTATATACCTAAAGTTCTTTTTATAACTATGATTAAGATTTTGAAACATTCACATTAAAATTTGTTACTCCAGTTAGTTTTCTAATATAGGGCAGTTTAAGCAGGTCAGTAACCCAATTTCTCATTACTCATTCAGAATAATTTGTTCTTGGTGGAGTTCCCTTCCTCGCTTTCCCTCTCTTTCCCTCTTCTCCTCCTTCCATCAGTCTGTCTCCTATCTTCTCTTTTTCTACCTTTCTAGTGCAGCTGAATTAATATGCTGTGTTGTAAATATAAAATCTATGAAACACCACATTTATGATTGCATCTGTATCTCTTGATATTCTGGTCATCCTAATTTTTATATTGCTATACCAGAAAACAGTTCTTAATGTGGTCTGAACGTGTTGCATAATGTCTCAAAAATAGATGATTAATTTATTTTTCCAAAATCCAAACTTTCCTTGTGCCATTATATAACACCAGGACATTTTGTACTCTTCAGTGTTTACTTCTCTGTTAATGCCATGTATGAATCATTGCCCTTTACAATATTCAGTTCTGATGAAAATCTGCTTATATTCATTATAACAAATGGCAAATGTAAATTACAATATACAGAATGTTAAAAGAGAGCAAATTTGAAGATCTGTCAAAGGTCAATTTCAATGCAAATGCAGTTCATACTATTCATAAGGAGACACCCTCCTGTGGCCTCTATGCTGTCTCTCAGGGTCTTTGTGTAGATGTGTGAGAGAATGGTCCCAAGTCACTAAGTTCCACTCCCCACTAACCAATCCCTCAGTGTAAAAAGTCAGTTCAGGAGGGAGTTCTCACACAGATGTGCATTTTTCACAATACGATAACACATTTTTACCTTAACACTCTCAACTACCAGAAAAATGAATTTATAAATAAGTAAAAAGAAGACTACTGTCTCTACTTTGCTCATTTCCTCATAAGTTTTAGCATATATTATTTTTTAAAAAACCATAAGGACACTGAGGAAAAGGTCAGTACAATATACTTTGCACATAAAGTTTTGAATTACTTAGAAAATATTTATGCTAAAAGAAATAAACTGCTTAAAAATATAATAGCATGCCCTATTTATAATAGTAATGTAATCATTTATCAAATATAATTATAGTTGGAAGTTCCAACATTCCTCAATAATTTACAGAACAAATAGAAGGAAGTTCAGTCAAGGTATTGATAAGTTAAAGCAGTATTAACCAACAGGTCATTAACATTTGTAGCACTGTCTGAACAAACTCAACAGAGTGTAATTGTTTCCAATTTCCCACAGAGTGTATACAGGTATAACATATTTCTTGGATCATAAACAACTTCCCGAATGAAAAAATTGAAATCAGAGTATATTTTCTAGACACAATAAAACAAACTAGAAATTGAAAATAGATAAGAGAAAATCATTAAAACATTAGGAAACAACTTATTTTTATATGATCCATGGGTCAAAGAAGAAGCCTCCAGGGAAAGAAGTTAAACAAAGTAGTACTGAAAAGTTAATATGTCAAAATCGTGGAAATTATTTACAGGGTTGGGAAAGAAATTTATAACATGAAAATGCTCACCTTTGAAAGAAGTCTGTCTGAATTTCCAAATGAAAAATCTAGTAAAAGGGGCTGGGAAGAACGCTCACTTGGAAAAGTTCTTATCATGCAAGCACAGGATCTGAGTTCAGATCCTCAGAGCCCATGTAAAAAACCAGAGGTGGCAGTGCATGTCTGTAACTCCAGCATGGATGAGGAGGAGTTGGGTGGATCCGTGGGCCTCATTGGCTAGTCAGCCTAGTCCAACTGATGAGCTCCAACTTCAGTAACATATTCTGCCTCAAAACAATATCGTGGAGAGTGACTGAGGAAGATTTTTGATGTTGACCTCTGGCTTCCACATGCATGTGCACATGTTGTTTATGTCTATGTGTTTGTCTACAAATCAGGTGCACATATTCACATGAATATGTGCATACATACACACACACATCTAGAAAAAGGAAGATGGTGGGCTGTCAATTGCCTCCAAGTGACGTAATAAAGGTGAGAGTTAGAACAATAATGATAAATAGACTCTATTCCAAAGAAAGAAAGAAAGAAAGAAAGAAAGAAAGAAAGAGCTTCATAAATTCACAAAGGTGGTGAAAAGATGCTTTAAATGTGCGAAGAAAAAGACAGGTGATGTGCAGGTAAGAAGGGGAGCATAGTGCCAACTATGCAGCTCCCTGGAGTGGCTAGGGAAAGCAGAGGTCATATCTGAAAGGAAAGGTAGGTGAGGGACAGGCATTCCTAGCTTCAGGTCAAACCCACAACCCTCATAATCCTTAAATCTAGATATGTATTTTGGTAAGACAGTGATCCCTTTGGTAAACCAGGCAGCAGCAAAGAGAAATCCTATTTTATCACTCTCTATGGTTTGCAGGGAGAGAGTCAATTATTCAAAACAGCTAACTTGACAAGAAACCAGAGCATTTTCAAAAGATGAAATGCAAATGGCTGAGAAATATTATTCAAAATATTCAACATTCTTAGCTATAAGTGAAATGCACATCAAAATTACTCTGAGATTTCACCTTACCCCAGTCAGTATATCTAAGATTTAAAGCCAACAAACAAGCAAACAAACAGAAAACAACTGACAACAAATGTTGGCATCGATGTGGGGAAAAGAGGAACACTTATTCACTGCTGGTGGCAATACAAATTGGTGTGGCCACTGTGGAAATCAGCATGGCGGTTCTTCAAACTGCTGAAAATAGATATATTTATGATCCAGCTATATCACTATTGGACATAATCCTGAAGGACTATCCTACTCTAGAGATACCTGCTTATCCTTATTCATTCATTGCTCTATTCATGATAGCCAGAAAATAGAAACAACCTAGATCTTCATGAATTGATGTGTGGATAATAAAAATGTTGTACATTTACACAATGAAATATTAAGAAAAAACAAGAAAAACAAAAGTTGTCAAGAAAAACAAAATCATAAAATTCACAGACAAATGGATGGAACTAGAAACAATCATCTTGAGTGAGGTAACTCAGACTCAGAAAGACAAACATCACATGTTTTCTCTCATATGTAGATACTAACTTTGCATGCTAAGATATTTGTGTTTCATTTAGAAAAACCATAGAGGTCAGGAAATTGCTAAGGAACCACGGTAGAGGGGAGGTCTTTCAAGGGATGGGAGATAGAATTCAGTGGAAAGGGGAATAATGGAACAGGCAGGCTAAATGGGGTTATGGGTAGGCAGGGTAGAGGATGAATATGTGTAAAGGAAACTAACTCTGAGGGAGTTTTGAAAAATTCATATGGAAACCGACTACTATAAAAGCTTCCTAAAATATGTACGTGTACACATGATTTGTTCTATCACTGGCCTTCCCAATGCCCCTTGAACCCCTTGTCGATGGTCCTCTGCCTCCCCACCTATAGTCCCCTCTTCTGGTTTCATACGCCATGGACTCCTTTACCCTCTTGTTTCTGCTCTCCTTTAAATCCTTTTCATCCACTCATGATCTCCTTTCTATTTTCAGAACACATACACATATGTATACATACATATGAGTATAAATATATAAACATGTATTACATATACATCATTTAAATGTAGGGTTTTAGATATTAGAGAAAATAGTATTGGCTAATTGAAAACAAAATGGTTTCCAATTCTGAAACATCTGAACTTTTGAAATCTTCATCTGGAATTTTACCTATTTCAATATATTTGAGTCTAGTCGTGGGGGAGCTATGACTTTGGAGAAGTCATCTTGTCTTGTTTATGTTTCTTGTGTTTCTATGTGGTGATTTTTAAAAAATATTTTTATTTTATGTGTACTAGTGTTATGCCTGCATGTAAGTAAATACACCCATGTTGTGCAATGCCCACAGAGGACAGAAGAGGCTGTCAGATCCCCTGGAACTGGAGTTATAGACAGTTTTTAGCTGCCGTGTTAGCTGGGAGTCAAACCCAGGTCCTCTGCAAGGACAGTCAATGATCTTAACTCCTTACCATCTCTCTAGCCCCTCTATGTGGTGATTTTTTAATGAGGGAACAATGTTGCTATTAGACACCTCAGGCTTACAAATAAAAATCAGTGCCAGGAATGGTTACCTCTTTGGAAGATTTTGGTCAGTGGGTTCTATAGATCCCTAAACATTACTGGCTGTTGCCATTACTCTTGGTTACCCCTGGATCTTTTAGACCCTACTGTTGAAGACACTATAAACATGATGACACATATTTATGAAAATGTCATAATGAAACACATTATTTCATATATGAACTTAAAATATTAATTAAAAACAATAAAAAATTACAAACTAAAGAAATGAAAAGGAAAGAATAGACCATGTAATTATAAACATAACAAAGAACATAAGTTGAAGAAGAAGCTATTTCTTTGAGATGATGAATACTAAATTTGGCCAAGCATGCAAGCAAGCACTCAGAAAGCTAATACACAATTTGTACCACTAGGACTGATAGAGGTTTTGTCTATAAATTTTGAAGATATAAGAAGAAAAACAAAAGACATCCCATATGCATGTCGAACAGCTTTATAGAAATGGGTCAATTCAATAAAAACTAACTTATTCAGTGTGAAATCCATAATGTGGAAAAATCCCACAATTATGAAAAATTTAATTTATAATTTATACTCTCTCAAAAATGAAATATCTAGGCCTTTAATGACCTCAGTGGAGAATTCTAGCATATATTTGGAATAGATTTATCATTAGTTCTGCATAATTTCTTCTAAAAGGTAGAAAAAGGAGCAACTTTAAATTACTCCTATGAAGCCGGTAATACCCTAATACTGTATCAAAGAGTGATTATAAGACAAAAAGAAAAGAAAATTAATATCAACATGTTTTAATGCAAATGTTTTAAGACAGTCAATAGAATTCAGCACGATACAAACATAATGAAACATTATGAACAATAAGGTTTCTGTCAGAGGTGCAAGTATGAAACAAAATTTCAATGTAATTAGTCATGTTAAGAGGCTATAGATTTATAAGCCATGACCATATTAGCTGATGCACAGAAAACATCCGATAGAACTCAACACAAGTACATTACCAATTTGATAAGGAATATTTAAAAACTTAAAACTAATGTGTTTAATAGTGAAAGATCGACCCTCTTCCTTAAGCTTGGAAACAAAACAAGGATATACATGGGCGCCACTGGTATTCAATGAACTATTGGAAGTTTTAGCTGGGAAGCTAAAGCAAGCAAAGAAAAGGCATATGGTTAGAAAAATGAAGAAATATTGTCTTTTCTTGTAGATGCTTTAATGTTTTATTGCATATTAGTGTCTGTGTGTGTGTGTGTGTGTGTGTGATTATGTGCACTTTCATGGGCACACTTGTGCCATGCACTTGAGTGGAGGTCAGAGGAAAACTTACCAGAATTGGTTCTCTCCTTCCAACATGCAGGTCCAGAGGATGAAACTCAGGCTGTCAGGCTTGGTGGCAAGTGCCTTTATTAACTCAGCCATTGTGTAGGCCTCCATGATAAGATGTTTTACATTTAAGAAATTAAAGAATTATGTAACACTTTTATAATTGATAAATCAGGCTAGCAAGGTTACAAGATAACCAAGGATACAACATAAACACACATACACACATACACTCTGCCAACAGTTAATTAGGGCTGACATACTTGGTTTTACCTTGAACTGATCAGAAAATAATATTTAATTTACATTTCAATTTATTTACTGTGTTTTCTATTAGCCTGAACTTCCATGAATGTAAGGAAGTTTACATAATTTCTCATTTTCAAGCCCTTGCCTTTTCCTAGCACACCAAGGAGAATTCTGCATGTTCGTTCATTCCCAGTGTTGTATTGGGAATAGTATGTTGGGTCATGAATGAATGGAGAAGCCCGTAGAGGTTTATTTGCATTGGAAAGGACATTGATTTGTGGTTTAAAAGAAAAAGACTAAATTTCTAGCCCAGTTTTCTTCCAGTCCTCTTGCATCCTTTAACCCTTTCCATGCTCATATCCTTGCCTGTGACTCAGTGGAGGGCCATCTTTAGGCTGAAGGAAACATTTAATTGTCACAAGTTCCTCCATATAGGTTAACCGATGATGGTGCAGCCTTTAATAAACGCTCACCTTGATACTGCAAATCAAGCTTGCAGAGCTCTCTGAGGACCGAGCCAAAGTGACTATTGAAGTTTCGCTCTTGTTTGGTCTCCTTCTCTTTCCAGGGTGATATCTATGGTCCTCTGCTATGTAGATCTTTCCTGGTGAATCATTTTATTTGAATGTTTGTCTCAGGGACTCTTTCTGAGGAATCTAACCTAGTGAGAAACAGTAACCCACAAAGGCAAGCAGCCCATTGGGTTGAACCAGAGGGTAGATGACTTTGAAAGATGGAAGAGAAAGCAAAGGGCATGAAGCTCCTTTGAGAGTAAAAATGTCCACCTAAAACCCCAAAACAGGGAAGGGAGTGGAGAAATGTTGTTGACATTCTGAATGCCTTCACTCTGCTTTAGATTGAAACTCCTGAAGCAGACTGAGACAGTTTATTGTACATAGAATTTTCTTGAGTCATGTGTTTTTCCCCCAGTCAGTACTTTTCTTGGACTGGTATTTCTTCTAATATAGCAGGTGTTAATGTGACAGCAGCTGCTATGCAGCCTAGTTTTGTGTGGCATACAAAAAGGACTGCATGTATCGGAACTGATCAAGAAATGTGAGTTTCACATAACTATTTCTTTACCTCTCAAGCAGCAGAGACTAAAGTAGTTATTCTCAAAGCAGTATACTGAACAAAAGTGACTAATATGTAGATTGTATATTAGCAGTGATATTGGACTGCATTAAATGCCTCTAAAATTTGAAGTAATAGAAGACAGTAAATTAGTACTGAGAAGAGACTTGCCTTAGTCAAGTTATAAGCTTAAAATGGTTAAACATATTCAGTTTTGAGCTGGAATTTGATGCCTGTGAGAATGTGTGGGCATTTAGAAAGCTATGGAGAGATTGGCCAATTGGCCAATTTCAGGTGATGTTCTCCTTTAGCTGCAGGTGACTGGTCTAAGTTAAACACTTGTTTAAAACTGCATCAAACACAGCAGCCTGAATTTAGCCACATTTATTACTTTCATCCAGTACAAACTTGTTTGATTTTTTTCTTCAAAATATTTGGACCTGACTCTCCCAGCCTCATTCACCCTCCCATCTCCCCCACCAACCTCTCCTCCTAGCCTGGGTGCTGTCCCATTTCTGGTCTTGGCACTCCAGACAGGGAACCACCACTGCTTCCTTATTCTTTGCATCCAGACCAACACAGTTCCTTCTCGTGGTCCCCAGGAGCCCTCTGGACATGGTCCTGCCCTCACCTCCCTCTGCTTCCCTGGGCTGCATGGCCTTCTAGCCTCGTTCCTGGACACCAGGGCTGACCTCTCAGCCTCGGGCCTCGGAGCACTCTGGGCCTGGGCCTGCCTTCACCTCCCTCTGCTTCCTTCTGCCTGCAAGCCCCACGGGCCTCTCTCCTGGGAAAGTTGATTGTGCCCCGTCCCGTGCTTTGACTACCCCAGCCTCATTCACCAGCCTATATCCCCACCATACCCCTCCCCACCCCGTCCCTCCTCTTAACCTGGGTGCTGTCCAATTCCTTGTCTTGGCACACAGACACCTGGGGGAACCACCACTGCTTCCTGATCCTTTGCATCCAGACCAACCCAATACCTTCTCGGGGTCCCCAGGATCCCTCTGGGCCTTGGCTGGACCTCACCTCCCTCTGCTTCCCTGGGCTGCACGGCCCACCAGCCTCTTTCCTGGTCACTGGGGCTGAACTCTCAGCTTCCATATCCTTTGCATCCAGACCATCCGAGTCCCTCCCCGCTGTCCCCAGTAGCCCTTGGGGCCTCTTCCCACCCCAACTTCCCTTTGTATCTCTGGGCACCAGCTGCCCTAGACCAGAATCTTTCCTGGGCCCTGCTCCCAGGCCAGTCCAACCCCCAAATTCCTGAGGCCAAAATCTTTCCTAGAAGGATCTAGACCTTAGGAGAAAGCCTGAGAGCATCTGATCCTCATCTGACTTTGGCCCCTGTGGGGACTCCGGAAAAAAAAAGCAATCTGGCCACTCCAATATAAAATCAAAAGAGAGAACCGGAAGCTTAGATGAACCAGCTTTTCATGCCCAAAAAGTAAACCACAAAGACACATAAAGTTTACCAAAAGAAGCAGACCTAAATTTGAAGGCTTGAATCTCACACAAGAATCAGAAACTACAAAAGAAATTCACATGTCAAAATCACAGAGAAAAAAATAATAA
>NW_008338118.1:2613780-2616139 GCF_000622305.1 Nannospalax galili | reverse complement strand
TGCAGGACATGGAACTCAAAAGAACAATTATAAACATGATAAGAGAATTCAATGAATTTAAAGAACACACAAAGAAAGAAATCAAAGAAGTGAAGGAAGATAAGGATAAACTTCTGAATGAACTCAGAAAAGAGCTAGAAATATTGAAGAATACTCAGGTTGAAATGAAGAAGGAAGTGAAACACTCAGTAAGCCAATTAGAAATGACAGGAGAAAGCCTCACAATTAGGAGGAATGAAATGGAAAACAGAATACCAAGACTGGAAGGTAAAGTGGACGAACTAGACCACTCAAGCAAAGATTATGAAAAATTTAAGAAATCACAAGAATGGAATATGCAGGAATTGTGTGACACCATAAAAAGACCAAACTTAGGAATCATAGGCATACAGGAAGGAGAAAAATCCTAAGATAATGGCATGGACCAGATCTTCAACAGAACTGTGGAAGAAAATATCCCAAAATTGAAGAAAGACATGCCCATACAAATACAAGAAGCATGTAGAACACCAAAAAGACAGGACAATAAAAGAAACTCTCCATGGCACGTCATAGTAAAAACACTAAGCATACAGAACAGAGATAATACTGAAAGCTTCAAAAGAGAAACAAGTCACATATAAAGGAAAACCCATTATGATTACAGCTGACTTTTCAGTGCAAACTATGAAAGCCAGAAGAGCCTGGACCAAAGGATTCCCAGTTTTAAAAGACCACAGGTGGAACCTAGATTGCTATACATAGCCAAAATGTCTATTATAGTTAAATGGGCAAGAAAAATCTTCCATGACATAAATAGGCTGAAGGAATTCATGTCTGCAAAGCCAGGCCTTCAGAGAGTTCTGGAAGCAATACAAAGAGTTGAAGAAAGGAATGAGTATACTCAAGGGGTTGTGGAAAGAAATTCAATGAGGGTTTAACTGTGAAAAAGTACAGCTATATCAAGAATGTGAACAGAAATAAAATGACAGGATTCAATACACATCTTTCATTAGTAACTTTAAATATTAATGGACTGAACTCCCCAGTCAAAAGACACAGACTATGTGAATGGATTAAGAAACAAAACACATCTTTTTGTTGTCTGCAAGGAACTCATCTCACTTTCAAAGACAGGCACTATCTTAAGGAAAAAGGATAGAAAAAAATATACCAAGGGAATGGTACTAAGAAAAATGCAGGCATTGCAATTCTAATATCTGAAAAAATAGACTTTAAACTAAAACTAATCAGAAGAGATAAAGAGGGCCACTTCATTCTGATCAAAGGAATAATAAACAAAGAAGATATTGCATTCATGAACATATACTCACCAAACTCTGGTGCACTCAGCCTCATAAAAACAATACTAGAGGACTTTAAGACCCAGATTAATCCCAACTCATTAATAGTAGAGGACTTCAATACCACACTGTCTCCATTATATAGGTCAACAGGGCAGAGAGTTAACAGAGAGACATCTGAATTAAACAATACCATGTATCAAATGGACATAACAGACATCTGCTGAGTGTTCCACCCAAGCTCCAAAGGACATACTTTCTACTCAGCACCCCATGGAACCTTCTCCAAAATCGACCATATACTGGGGCACAAAACAAACCTCAACAAATACAAAAAGATTGAAATAATTCCATACATTCTATCATATCACAATGCAATAAAGCTTATAATTAACACTGGAAGAAGCCCTAGTCCCCACATGAACAATTGGAGATAAAACAACACAATCCTGAATGATGAATGGGTCAAAAGGGAAATTAAGAAAGAAATAAAAGTATTCCTGGAGCTAAATGAAAAGGACAATACAACACAACAAAACCTCCGGGACATGCTGATAGCTGTCTAAGGGCTTACATCAAAAACTCAGGAAGAACAAAAATAAATGACTTAACATTGCAATTCAAGACACTTGAAAAGCAACAACAAATGAAACCCAAACCCAACAGATAAGAATAAATAACAAAAACCAAGGCAGAAATTAATGAAATCAAAATAAAGAATACAGTACAAAGAATCAAGGAATCCAAGAGCTGGTTCTTTGAAAAGATAAACAAGCTTGAGAGACCACTAGCCTAGTTAACCAAAGGAAAGAAAGAGCACCTCCAAATCAACAAAATCAGAGATGAAAGAGGAAACATCACAACAAACACCAGAAAGATACAGAAAAGTATAAGGGAATAGTTTAAAAACTGTGGGGGTCCTTCCGCGCAAGCAGCACGATGGGGACTGAGGAGGGGCAGTGCGCTGCCGCCCCAACCCTCTGTTCCCAAGGAACCACCAAGGAGGCAGGGAGTCTTGTCCAGCAGGAGCTGGTTTATTAAGCTTTAAGAAAGTGTTTATATACATTTGTGAGCAC
>NW_008338118.1:2600370-2613623 GCF_000622305.1 Nannospalax galili | reverse complement strand
AGATGAAAGGGGAAACATCACAACAGACACCAGAAAGATACAGACATTTTTAATGGAATACATTAAAAACCTATATGCTACTAAATTTGAACCTAAAAGAAATAGACAGATATCTAAAGGCATGGGAACCACCAAAACTAAGCCAAGAGATTAACAGCGTAAACAGACCCATAACACAAGAAGAAATGGAAACAGAAATACAAAACCTCCAGACTGAAAAAAGCTCAGTGACCAGGAGGCTTTACATTAGAATTCTATCTGACATTTAATTAAGATCTACATCCAATGCTACTTAATTTATTCAAAAACATAGAAATGTAGGGAGAAATTCCAAATTCCTTCTATGAAGCCAGCATCACTGCAAGGATCAAGGATGGTTCAGTATACATAAGTCAATAAACGTCGTAAATCATATAAATGGGCTCAAAGAAAAGAACCACATGGCCATTTTAATAGATGCAGATAAGGCCTTTGACAAAATTCCACATGCATTTATGTTCAAGGTCCTAGAGAGAATTGGACTGGAGGGAACATACCTCAACATAATTAAAGCCATATATAACAAACCCACAGCCAACATCATATACATAAGTCAATAAACGTCGTAAATCATATAAATGGGCTCAAAGAAAAGAACCACATGGCCATTTTAATAGATGCAGATAAGGCCTTTGACAAAATTCCACATGCATTTATGTTCAAGGTCCTAGAGAGAATTGGACTGGAGGGAACATACCTCAACATAATTAAAGCCATATATAACAAACCCACAGCCAACATCATTCTAAATGGAGAAAAACTGGAAGCACTCCCATTGAAATCAGGAACCAGACAAGGCTGTCCACTATCTCCACTTCTCTAACATAGTGCATGAAACTCTTGCAAGAGCAACAAGACAAGAACAGGAAATTAAAGGAGTAATAATTGGAAAATAGAGATCAAATTATCCCTATTTGCAGATGATGTGATATTATATCTAAGAGATGCCAAAATCTCCAGCAGAAAATTCCTAGAAATTATTAACACATTCAGTAAAGTGGCAGGTTACAAAATCAACCTACCAAAATCTGTAGCCTTTTTATATACCAATAAGAACCAATTAGAAAAAGAGTACATTGAAACACTCCCCTTCATAATAGCTGCAATAAAATAAAATAAAATATCTTGGAATAAATCTGATCAAAGATATTAAAGAACTCTACAATGAAAACTTTAAATATTTAAAGAGATTTAGGGAGACATCAGAAGATAGAAGGACCTCCCATGCTCATGGATTGGAAGAATTAATATTATGAAAATGACCATCCTACCAAAAGCCATTTATAGATTCAATACAATACCAATCAAAATCACCATGACATTTTTCACAGAATTGGAAAAAATCAATATGAAACAAAGATTCATATGGAAGCACGAAAGACCTTGGATAGCCAAAGCAAACCTGAGCACTAAGAGCAATGCCGGAGGGATTACTATACCAAATTTTAAGCTGTATTTAAGAGCTTTAGTCAGAAAAACAGCATGATACTGGCACAAAAATAGACCCATAGATCAATGGAACAAAATTGAAGACCCAAATATGAGTCCATGCAATTTCAGCCACCTGATATTTGATAAAGGGGCCAAGAACATTCACTGGAAGAAAAACAGCATGTTCAGCAAATGGTGCTGGCAAAACTGGATCTCCACCTGTAGAAGAATGAAACAAAATCCCTGTCTTTCACTTTGCACAGAAGTCACTTCCAAATGTATCAAAGACCTCAATGTAAAGCCCGAAACTCTGAAACTGTTAGAAGAAAACATTGGGAAAAACCTAAAAGGTATAGGTTTACAAAAAGATTTTCTAATTGGACATCAATTGCCTAAGAAGCAAGGTCAAGAATCAACAAATGGGACCTCATTAAAATAAAAAGCTTCTGTACATCAAAGGAGGCAATCAGGGAAGTGAAGATAAAACCCACAGAATGAGAGAAAATCTTCACCAGCGACACATCTGACAGAGGTTTAATATCCAGTATATATATAACAAACTCAAAAAACAGAGATTCAAGACAAGAAGTCACCCAATTAAAAGATGGGCTAAGGATATGAACAAAGAGTTCTCAGAAAAAGAAGTAAAGACGGCTATGAAGCATCTTAAAAGATGGTCAATATCACTAATAATTAGGGAAATGCAAATTAAAACCACTTTAAGATTTCATCTTACCCCAGTCAGACTGGCTAAGATCAAGAGAACAAATGATACTAAATGTTAGAGAGCATGTGGGGAAAGGGGAACATTCATCCACTGCTGGTGGGGCTGCAAACTCGTTCAACCCCTATGGAAAGCAGTGTAGAGAACTCTTAAAAATCTAAAAATGAACTTATCATTTGACCAAGTTATACCACTCCTTGGCATATACCAAAATAACTCCTATTGCAGAGACACTTGTACATCCATGTTTATTGCTGCTCTTTTCACAATAGCTAAGAGATGGAAGCAACCTAAGTGTACCTCAGTTGACTAGTGGATAATGAAAATGTGGTTCATTTATATGATTGAGTTTTACTCAGCAGTAAAGAAAGATGAAATCATGAATTTGCAGGTAAATGGATGGAATTAGAAACTGTTATAGCCTAAGTGAAGCAATACAGACTCAGAAAAAAAATCGACATATGTTCTCCCTCATACGTGGATCCTAGAACCAAATCCTGATAAGTGAGTATGTATCTAGACATAACTACAGGAACTAGGATAATGGAAAGGAAACAGGGAGGTAAAGGAAAAGAAAGATTCTGAAAGATAAGAACAGTAGGAAGCAGGCGTTAATAAGTGAGATACGGATAAAAATTGGGTTAGTTTAAGGGACCGGGGAGAGAAGGGTATATAAGGAATGTAGGTGATAAAGGGAAAGAAGGAGCTCAAGAGAGGTAGGACCATAGGAGTAGGGTATTATTAAGTGAGAAAGGGGAAATTGGGGCACCTTAATTGGGGAAACCATGATGGAGGGTTAGACAATGGATGAGGTAAATAATGCCTAGCTAGTTTTAAAAACCAGAGGGAGCCATATTAGTCCAACACCTACTGACAAATTATACATACTGGATCAAGAAATATATGTCTAGGTAAGGTTTATCTGAGAACAATTGGTCTTTGCCCAAGATTTATCTGCATGACTCACAGTAATTAAAAATACCAGACTGGTGGAACTAAACTTCTTGGATATCTAACAGACATACTTTGAGGCTTATAATAATTTGGTCAGAGGGACATAAAGGACAGTTTTTGCTTGTTGCCCTTCTAGGTCGACGAGTTCCAGAGGACTATGAGCATCTCCCAAAATGTCCTATAATTGTGGTGGGTCACTTGTTCTCTTGATCAAGGAGGCTGTGGAGATCCCACAAGATTGACTTGAAACAGTGTCCCATCTACAAAGAGGAGAGTCAACACAAAGGAAACATTTCCTCCATTCTTCCAAGCGAAAACAGCCATGGTCAATCAAGACCTTTGACTTGTCTTCACATATGCAGAATTGGTAAAAGAAAGGAGCCAGGGGCTCTTCCCAAGCCCATGTGATCCCCCAAGGAATAGATCCTCAAAGGGCCTTAAGAGTAAAAAAAATTAGTTTGTCTGGACGAACTGTGTGGCCTTAAACACCCAAAAGGAAAGTATAACCAAAGATTCAAGGGGCCAATATAATTTTTTAAGAGTCCATATGTGTAGCTAAAAGCTACATAACAAGCAACAATGCCAGACAGGCGACACCTTCTTTTGAGTTGTTGGCCGGGGTGGTAACCCAGCATAGAACTGGGAAAATGAACAGCAGACCCCAATCTTATCTAAAGGAATATTGACACCTGATTGCTGCTAGATGGGGGACAGCTGACCTTCCTAAAACAAAGACCTCTAGATAGGCTGATTAGATCTACGAGATTGACAAGTAGTGGGGAACAGTTGGGGCTGCCAACAACACAGGAAACAGTAGAAGGGATAACTGAGAATAAGGGCTGTACTGGGGGGAGGGAGGGTATGGGAGGGTGCCATCTGGGAAGTGGGTGTATAGTTGAATAAGATGGTTTGGGATGTTCTGTGTCACACACACACACACACACACACACACACACACAAATCAACAAAGAGGAGGAAGCATGAAAATTTACATCATGTTAATCAGTAGAGGTGATAAACATTATCATTGAAATCTACCTGATGACTTTATAGACATACATAGGCTCCAAGGATCTGAATGCAACTGACCATGACTAGTAATAATCAGATACATACAGATTAGAGACACATGCACCAACATCTCAGTGTTAGTAGCAAAACCAATGATTCTTTCTATAAGAAATAGTATATTTTAAAATGAAATGGAGATCTTTTTTAAAGGCTAAAACCTCACTCAATTTCATGTCTTACAGGGCTTATACTAAGTTCAATATTGTATAACTGTATTAATTCAACAGTGAACCCAAAAATTTTATAGCCACTTTTGAAAAAGTTGTATATTTGCTCTGAAAAGTGTTATTGAGCATATTAAAGCTGTAATGATATGCTTCTTCTAAATTTTTTTAAAATGTATTTAAAAATGTAGGAAACAGCATATTTTAAAATGAAATGGAGATCTTCTTTAAAGGGTAAAAACTCATTCAATTTTATATCTTACAAGGTTTATACTGAGTTCAACATTGTATAACTGTATTAATTCAACTGTGAGCCTAAATATTTACTGCCACCTTTGAAAGAGATGTATCCTTGCTCTGGAGTGTGTTACTGAATATGTTAAAGCTGTAATGAAATGCTTCTTCTAATCATGTGGTTATTAATTTCTTTAAAAAATTTTAAAAATAACAATTCTTCATAGCATAAAAATTTGCTCCTTAATAATTAGTAGATGTGAAAAACATTACCATTGAAATCTACCTGATGACTTTATATCCAGGTTCAGATGCCAAGGAGCTCAGAAAGTAACTGACCGTGACTAGTAATAATCAGATATATAGAGATCAGAAACGCATGTTCAAATATCTTAGTGTTAATTGCATTAAAAATGAATGTTTCTGTATGAAACTCTGTATTTTAATAATGAAATGGAGATCTTTTTTAAAGGTTAAAACCATTTAATTTTATGTCTTATAGGGTTTATAGTGAGTACAATATTGTATAACTGTATTAATTCAGCTGTAAACCTAAAATTGTGCATTTCAGGTTTGGAAATTGTTATTGACTATATCAATACTATTGTAATGAAATGATTCTTCTAAAAAAATATTTGGACCTCCAGATATGTATGGGAGGGGCTTGTGGAGCCCCTCTCCTTACTGTTCAACTATTGACTGTAGACAGATTCTGGCAGAGGTCCAGTTGTTGTCTTTAATTGTATTCACACAGGCGGGCCTTCCTGGCTTCAATGTATAGTTCCAAACTCATGGTCACGCAGATGGCCCTGGTTAAACTCAGGGAGTCACAAAGCAAAACAAAGACACAAATGAGGGAAAGAGATTCATAGAGAAGAAAAGGCTGGCAGGGTTAGGAGGGAGATATTAGGTGGTGTGTGAGGGATGAGTAATCAAAATACATTTTATACACCCACAAAATTGTCAGTGAACAAATTAAAAAAAAAATATTTGGATCGGTAATTTGTAGTGTCAGGTGTTTAAAGCTGCTAATGAAAATGAAAAGAGAAATAAAGTATGTGGGCCTTTAACACTTTTTTTCTACTTTGAAGACCATGGAGGATTCCGTTTGAGAGAACAACCAGGGAAAACACACATGAAGAACACATGAAAGGTGGAGAGGGAATCCCAGAGGACCCACTTCTGTTCATTTCAAGATGTAGACTTAGTTTAGATGTGGCTAACGCATTTAAGTTGTCCTCAGTATTTCTAAGATTATCCTATGAAAGAGGAAGTTACCTTCTTCAAAGAATTTGTGGGTTTGGGAGAGATATATACCCATGAAATTTCAATAGGCATTAGACTAGAACCAATATTGAAAAAATGACTTTTAAAAGGTCATGAAAAAATAGGACTTAGGTTTAGAAAGTATCCAGGAGAAACAATCTTGTAACTTCAGTGCCTCACACTGTTTTTATAAAATAAAAAATCATAGAAAGCAATGCAATTATTGTCTACATGTAAATCTCAAGGAAGATAAGCACATATTGCCAATCACAGCTGAAATTCAATAGGTTTTATGTACCCAAATGTCAATGTTCAAAAATAAATTTCATTCATAATAGTTAAAATGAAATTAATTTAAAACCATATAAAATATGCATATCAACTCATTATGTGAACATGAGAAAACTATGCATTTTTATCAAAGGGTATTAAATGTTTAAATGGAGACATACTATGTTCATGGACTAGAAGTCTCAGTATTAAAAGGTATAAATATTTCCTTTTATGCAATTCTATTTTAAGTGCATTTTCAATGAAATTTGTTTTGAAACTTGGCATATCTTTACTGGATGATTCTGAAATTTATATAGAACTGAAAGAATAATGCAAACTTAACAAAAGTCCCTGAAGAACAGGATTAAAGGAAAAACCTTCCCAAATTTCAATGCTTATTATAAGGCTATAATACTTTGAAATCTGGGAAGGCACATCCTCCCCTCCTGTTCAAGGTGTTTCTGTAATTCTACATAAATGTCAGAATCATCTAGTAAAGCTATTTATTTTTTAGTCCCAATTGAAATTAAATTTTGATATGTGCACCTACTTGAAATCAGATATTTATATGAGAATTATAATATAAATATGTAGTTTTTTGTAATTATTTCCATATGTAGTTTTTGTTACTCAGAGGCAATTGCTTCAAAGTTCTTCTTTTGGGGTACTAAACAAAACACTACTTCTTAACTTTGTGGGGTTTGGATTAAAGATATTGGCGTTTCTACTGCAGATGACAAGATAATGAGATAACCTTACATTTTCCTGCCCATATTGGAGACCGTTATTTTTTAGTTGTAGCAAATTTTAGTTGTAGCTTGAATTATTATTTATTTCAAGCCCATGCTGTCCTGGAACTCACTATGCAGATCAGGTTGGCCTGGAACTCAAAAGATCCGCCTGCCTTTGCCTCCCAAGTGCTGGGATTAAAGACGTGCCACCATGCCCGGCTCTATTATTTATTTCAAAGATATATTTTCCTTATTAGGAGATGTTAATAACTGTATGTTAGAACTTATTGTACTTTCTTTTATTTTCTTATTTTTTTCTGAAAATTTACATATTTTTCACTGTTGTTCAGGAAGACTAAGCCCTCTTCCAAGTATTTAATTGAAAATCTTTTAAGTGACTGTTGATATTAAAATTTAACATAACTCTCTTTTATTTTCCGCATGTTCTCTTCTATATCTACCTACTTTTATTTTGCAAGAATGTTTTCCAGCATCAGTTGTTCCCCAGCGGACTCTGTGCAATGCTACCACATTGGTGTCAGGCAGATAAGTGATTGCAGAAAGAGTCTAAAAAGGACTTGTATACAATTATGTCATTCAGTTGAAGGTCTTGAAGTTTTTCAAGAATCATCTATTATTATCTAGGATTTTGATGTGTTTATAAGTATACTAGCATCAGTATTTACCCATTTCTTCTATTATTCAGCATTTATCCTTAAAAAAATGAACTAAAATTATTTTGGAAAAACAAGATGTCATTTTGTATTTATGACTGTTTTCTATTTGAGACATATTGGAGAAGTATTCGAATTTTTGCTCTTATAAGAACAGGAATACGGCCAGGGAGATGGCTCAGCAGGTAGTATGGGTAGTTGCCTACTGACAACATAGGTCCTATGACCTGAGTCTGATCTCTGGGACCCACATGGTGGAATGAGAGAACCAGTTGCCCCAAAAGTTGTCCTCTGACCTCCACATGCATACCAAGGCATATTCCTCCTCCAAAAGTAAGTGTAATAATTTGGTTTTTTAAACACTGGTGCTATCCTAATTTTGGTTTTATGGCTAGCTTTTTTTTTTTTTTTTTTTTTTTTTTTTTTTTTTTTTTGAATTAGAAGCCCTCATGAGCACTTAGCTAGACTGTGGGCTGGGCTTCCGGCCTCAGACTTTGTTTTACTGTGTCTTTACCAGAACTCATTTTCTATCTGACAAACCCTCCTCTCCATTGCAAGACCAGTTCCACAAGAGGATCTGTTGGGTTCCTCCATGGCTCCCTCCTATGAGGGGGTGACTGATCCTTTCCTTTGGTCAGCTCTTTTGTCACAGAATCTTTCAGCTTCCTATCTAGCATCCTGCCACTCATTGTCTCTTTTTAAAACTTTCTTTCCCTTCTGTTATTTTACCCTGTGCTCTTTCACGAATTTCACTCTGCCCTATGGCTCTTAAACTAGAGGTCAAAATCTTATGTGAGTTATTCCACACTGGTAAACTTGCCTTTGTTCCCTTTTTTTCTGGGTTTGTCTCACAGGAGAAACATTCCCTTTGGCAAATACTAAATTTATAAATATTTCAACAACAGATTTATCCAAATTTTTGTCATTTTAGTTTCTTTAAAATTTTATTTAGCGACTGGAGTGATGGCTCAGTAGTTAAGAGTCCTGACTGCTCTTGCAGAGGACCTGAGTTTGATTCCCAACACCCACATGGTGGCTAACAACTGTTTGTAATTCCAGTTCCAGGGGATCAAATGTCCTCTTCTGGCCTCCACAGGCATTGCATGACATGGGTACATTTATATACATGCAGGCAAAAGACACATACACTTAAAAAATAGAAATAAAAAATTTCCAAATTTTTAAAAAAAATTTAGAAATTATTTCTCTTTAAAATTATTTGACTATAGAGCCATCTTTCCAGTCCATTTAAAAATTTTTATTTTGTTTTATAACTTTAGTGAAAGACAAAGTGAAGTATACAAGTTAAAACATTAAATAAAAGCTGAGAGAGTAATTGCCTTTAATTTGAAATGATTAATTTAAATGGAAAAGCTCTTACACTAGAAATTCAAGATTTATGCAATGGTAATAATAATATATGATTATGGAGTCATTCTAATTTTCTAGTTATGTGAATGCATTTTATGATATTTTATATATCACTTTATGAGCTAAGATTTACCTTATACAAGAGAAAACTGAAGCAAAATTAATAAGCTGACAGACAAGTAAAAGGTAAACGAACCAACTGAATTGAGTATATTTGATGCAAAGCTTCACTTTATCTCTTAATAAAAAGTGTTGTGACGATTTGCTTAAGGACAACTTGAGAAGTTCCTTTTCTCTATTCTATTTCTCTGGTTAGAAATCTTTGTAATTAGGGCAGGAGAGATGGCTCAGTGGTTAAGACTGCTGGCTAGCTCTTTCAGAGGACTTGAGCCCAGTTCCCAGCACCACATGGTGGCTAAGAACTGTGTATAACTCCAGTTCCAGGGGATCCATTGCACTCTTCTGGCTTCTTGGGTATTGTGCGCATGGGTGTACCTATAACTTCCACACATTTTCAAAGGCCACCCCACACACATAAAATTTTTAGAAAGAGAATTTTTTTTATAATATGTGTTTTTATTTAATCTCTGTGCATTTCACACAATACATCTTAAAAAGCAACTCTCCTTCACCCTGCAGTGATCAGCTACCAATAGTCCTCAGCTAAGCTTGGTGCTTCTTACCCATTTCCCCACTTCTATGCTACATTTTTTTTTTCTGGTTTGTTTGCATGCATCTTGTGCATGCTGTCACCATTGCTGTAAGTTCATAAAAGCAAGTGCCCAGCCTCTTGAAAAACTGTTTCCTTGTGGTCATTCACCACCCCATCGCCTCTTCTGAAATGGTCCCTGAGCCATGAGTGGGTAAGGCTTAATATAGCAATCCTACCCAGGGACCCACAGTCTGCAGTCTCTTATTCTCTGCATTTTTGACAGTTGTGACTTTCTGTGTTTAATTTCCCTCTGTTGCATGAGGAAGCTTCGCTGGTAAGAGTTGAGAGATCCATTAGTATTCTCTCTACCCCCTGGTCCACTATGTTCCATGAGTCTTAGTTGTAGAGGTTCCATTGTAGATGTGTCACTTAGGGCCGGATATCTAATAGACAGTTATCCTCTGCATTTGACCAATTGTAGAACTCTAATAGTCGTCATCTGTTGCAAAGAGAAGCTTCTTTGATCAATGATGCAAGGTATACTTGTCTGTAAATTAAGAAATTACATTTGTTTAGGCATGTGACAGATGCAGGTTTTCCTCTAATATCTATGACTTCTTCAGCCAGGTGTATTTGGGTATGTTCAAGATACCACGAGTTCCCTCCTATTGTTTGTATGTGTGTGTGTGTGTGTGTGTGTAAGCACACGCACACACGTGTATACAGATGCCCAGGGAGGCAAGAGGTATGAGATCCCCGAGTAGCTGGAGTTATAGGTATTTGTGAGCCACCTCACATAGGTGCTGGGATCCAGACTAAGGTCCTCTGCAAAGAGCATATGTGCCTTTAACGGTTGAACCACCTCTGCAGCCTCGAATTTTCTTATGTTGGAAGACAACTGATCTGGGCCTGCTCTAATTTCTGGCATGTTCTATAGGGACCTTCTTTCTGTCTTCTCAGCCATTCCACACCAGTGGCTTTTGCTTTGTACCCTGCTGTGAAGCAAGATACTTCCTCTAGCTCCTGCTATGCATCCAGTATCTCAGCAAGAAAACTGGGTGGGGCAAAGAGTGAAGACAAAGGACTCAGCTCGAAGGGTCTGTTGCAAGTGACTATAGGGCTGGGCCACCCTGTGAGCCTATTGACTGCTTTTTGCCCACCTGCTTCTCAAGTTAAGGGCTGAAAAATTTGTGGGTTTTTTTTCCCTCCTTTTTCCTCCTTTATCTATTATCTATTATATGTCCAAAAGGAAAACTCAGTTAGAAAAACAAATATCTACTTCACATTTCTAAGATTGGAATTGAGATTTTTTTAAAAAAGATCTTAATATATATGTCTTTAGCTAGGATACCTCACCATTCCAAATACAGTATATCACATAGTGGTCAACTTATATATTAACATGAAGTTAGTACATAGTGGTCAACCTTTCTATGCCACTTAATAAACAAGAGAGCTTCAGCAAAGAAAACTTCGGTAGTTCACACATTCACGAAATGGTAGAGATGAAAATTAATTCGAGTTGAATAAAAACCCATGGTGTTTTCTAAATTACTATAGTGTTCAATTTTAATAGATTTCTTTCCTGCTCCTTTTCCATTTCCCTGTTTATGTAGAATGCAATTGCTAAAAGTCCACTCTGTTCAATTAGAACTCTTTTTTTATTAAACATTATATTTTCAAAACTTTAAAGTGCTTTAGAAATTTCTAATTTGTTCCTTTATTAATATTTGTATCAGAAAGATTGGAATATCCTCTTTCCATTGTTTAAGAAATAATAATAATAATAATGGTTGTGGTGGTAAATGAATTGCCCATGGTCACACAAGTGGACAGTGATGGGTTCTGAACTCACAAATGCTTTGACTCCTATTTTAGATTGCATTGATTATTTTGTCCACATTAACTTTGAATCTTTAGACACATGACTTTGGGATAATCTTTTGTTCCATAATATTGTCCCCCAAATTTTATAGTAGCTGCTCTTTATATTGTCCAAAATTGTGCATGTCCCATATGTCAATAGATGTACTGTCAGGACAAATTGGTTAAAATTTTGAAATAAAACTTATGATATATTCTTCAATACAACTTAAAATATTTTCAAAGCAGAATTTATGGTCACTGAAAGAATGCTAATAACTTGAAAATGCTCATTTTTATACTTTATACCAGAGTCTGTCATTTATACATATTATCTATTATATGTCCAAAAGGAAAACTCAGTTAGAAAAACAAATATCTACTTCACATTTCTAAGATTGGAATTGAGATTTTTTTTAAAAAGATCTTAATATATATGTCTCTACTCTCTCTCTCTCTCTCTCTCTCTCTCTCTCTCTCTCTGAAAAGAACATTTTGGGGATGGATTCTCTACTGCCACCACCTTGCTTGAGGCAGGATTTCTCTTGTTTCTACTGCTGCCTGCTCCCTCCTAGCTGCCTACCAGTTTCCACTTGACTCTCTACTCCCCACCATACTGTAGGAGTGCCGTGGCTCCTGAATTTCATCTTCTTTTACCTGCAGAGTCATCTCCCTGGCCAGGAATTAAGATTCAAATCTGTCCATTTAATTCTATAGCCAATTCTTTCCATGTGCTCAGGCATATCTCAAATTCTGCATTTGCTGAGTATATATAAACTATGCATGAAGTGCTTGCTTATAAATTTTTAAACTCTTTGCTGTATATTGGCAACATCTGCAGTAGGCCACAAATTGGGTTTAAGTGATTAGTGATGATGCTTTAGTATCATTAATAATTAATATTTTATTTTCAGTAAGCACTGCTTTATTCAAAATAATGAATGAGTTTTATGCTTCCCTTAAAATAGAATTCATTGTAAAGTTGTTGAATTTATGTATCCAAAGGATTATTTTAAGATTAGACAAATCTTACCTTAGAAGGGAATGCTTCACGTAATTCTACCAGAAACTAACATGCATAGAATTCCCTCACCCTGGAGAAAAGAAAAGCACACGGGAGAAACCTAGGTTTAGAAAGGCTAACTAATGTGAATGGGATGGAGGGTAGACTACAGTACTGCTCAAGACTTCTGCCTTCAGTCTCAAGATTATATTTGTGTGTGTTTTAGGAAGTGTGAATCAGTTTTAAAAGCAACATAGGAAGATCAGTGTCACTATGTTTTTGTTCTCATTTTCTGAAGTAACAATACCATAGCCTGAAATTGTTATGTTGCAGCTCAAGGAAAAAAAATGTGCATGAAATGTATTTATTTTTCTTCAAATATTGTTTTGTTTTCTTAGCCTATTGATACAATTACTTAAGAATAACTGCTTTATGGTATGGATACAGTCTCTGTAATCTTCATCCAGAGAGTGAATTAGGTTAACAAAGTCCCAATGTGACACTGTCTGAGATGCTCAGGCTCTGACAGGTATGGGCAAACCTCTAATTGACTCAGGAGCACCATGTAACCTGATTTCATGCAATACCTGTAGCGACATCTCATTTGGATGGAAGAAGTTTAGTACAGCTTTCTTCAAACAATGTCCCTTCTCTAGCTATGCACTTTACACTCTCTTTTAAAAACAGTAGAGGCCTTCCGAGAGATGCCATTTTTCCTGCATCCTTACTGTATGATTCAATTTTTATGTTCTATAAATGTAAGACCACACAGGTCTCTTCTGCACCTACTAATGAGTGTTCTA
>NW_008338118.1:2593868-2598516 GCF_000622305.1 Nannospalax galili | reverse complement strand
AAGCTCAACTACAAAGTCCACCTGAGCACAAAGTTTAATGCCTGTAAGACCTCTATGCTTTAAACATCACCTTTTAATAAAGGAAAAATGATGAGAAAAAAAAGAATAACTTCCTTGTGTAACCTCATATGTAAATAATCAGTACAAAAAAGTCATATCACTTTATCTGTTCAGTGTAATGACCTGACAACGGAATGGGATCAGGTGAATAGTAATTTTTTAGGCAAGGAAATTAAGACAATATCAGTTAACAAAGGCACTACAGTCTACATTAAGGTTGAAACTCTGTACACCTAAATTTAAGTACATTTTAGCAATGAAGCATGCAAGCTAGAAAGACCTCCACTGAGCAGATGACCACAATTAGAATGCCAAAAATGAGCTCCTTAAATTATACATTGGTGCACATCTCCTTAGTCACTGGTGTGACATCAATACCAATTTACTTCCTGACCGACAGTGTCACCTGTGTGTAAAGCCAAGGCACTGAATAATTGATTGGCTAATTGGTGCCAATGGTATTGTAGATCAAATTATTTCATTTATAAAGTGATGTCTAACTTTATATGATAGGAAATTTGAACTCAACTTGTCTTTAACAGAGGGCAAGCAAGGAGGTAAGCTAATCACAATTCTTTTCTCTGGCTCACTCAGACAGGAAGATACCAGGAATTCTTCTTCTGGAACATATGTATTTGTAGGGAATGAAGAATAAATTGTATTGCTTGTGTGCTGTAAACATTTACCACCCAGTTTTCCATTTAGTTTCAATGCACCTGTAACATGCAGGACTCTTCATGTGTACTCCAATTCTGGGGTATAACAATAGGTAATGTCTTCTAAAAGCACCTATGTGCCATGCAAAGTACAATCTGTTAACAAAACACTGCTGGTCATATTATGATAACAACTTATTTTAAATGGACCTCTTTAGAATGAGAGGTTGGCCTATAGAACATACACCATAGGAAAGAAACTTCTAGAGCTTAAGGATAATCACTGTGATTATATTTGTACTGTTGTTTTCCATATAACTTACATGGATTTGTTTTCCATATAACTTACATGGATTTGTTTTCCACATAACTTACATGGATTTGTTTTACATATAACTTACATGGATTTGTTTTACATATAACTTACATGGATTTGTTTTACATATAACTTACATGGATTTGTTTTCCATATAACTTACATGTATTATTTGTTTTCCTCACCTTCAAATCTCTTTTTGGTCATATCTCTTTAAAAACAGAAAGCAATCTATTTTATTAGAAATTATTCTTTTTTCTATTTTCCTTTTCAAAGTTATGTATATACATGTGTGTCTCTATGTGAGTACGTGAATGTGAGTGCAGGTGCCTGCAGAGGCCAGAAGTCGGTGTTGGATCCTCTCAATCTGGAGTTATAGGCAGTTTTGAGCTGCTTGATGTGGGTCCTTTGCAAAAATGAAAAGCACTCTTAACTGATTATATATGTTTTTAGCACCTAGAAATGGTTCTTAAAGGGGATAGCATGATGATTGTCTAATTTTAAGATGCTTATGCTTGTTTTTTTCATATTGAACTGTCATAACAAAAAATTATTTTCTTTTATGAATTCAATCTTTCTAACTCAGTTGCTACTTTAAATCTCATAAAATTTAGCTGCTCCAAGTCTGCTTTTGAAAACTGATAATGTTATAGATAACCATAAAATTGAAAATATTTTACTCCATTAGTCCAACTTTCACTTCACCAATTGTAATTTTTTTGAAGTCAGTAATATTGCATAAATATTTTATCCTTTGAGTTGGGAAGGAGTGCTATGGGTGCTATGTTCTGGCCATAGCATGTCTATTAAAGTCATGAACTCACAGTAGCTGTATTACTTGCATTAGACCTGCACAAGATCAAGCCAGCCAAGATTCCAGCATGTCTGGGGAAGGAACTCACAAGACCCTACCCAAAACTGAGAAATTATTGGCTCTTGATAGCTGCTGAGAAAGGGAGAGTCACGTTTCCTTGTGGGTGTGGCCACTGGTAGGTTGCCCAAGCTGCAGTGCATGGTCACACACTCAGGTAGAGATGGAATGTACTAAGTGGACATAGTGGATCATTTAAAAAAAGATAAAAGACATCAATGTAGGGGATATCTTGGGGGATTCAGAGGGAGTCAGAAGGAGAAATGGGGGGCATGGGTGTTATATATCATTGTCTACATATATGAATTTTTCAACGATTAAATTTAAAAAATATGAACATGTGATGAAGAAAGGGCTTAGCAGTTAAGAATGCATACTGCTGTTGCAGAAGACCCAGGTTTGATTTACCAGCTGCTAGATGCGGTCATTCATAACTGCCTGTGGTTCCAATTCCGGAAGATCTGATACCCTATTATGGCCTCTGCAAGCACCTGGATGCACAGGGTGCATATAAATTCATGCAAGCAAACATACATATAAATAAAAAATACATCCAAAAAATAATTTTAAAAAGGCACAATAGTAAACAAAAGAATAATCTCTGGGCAGACCAAGGACTAAAAACAGACAAAAAGAAATGTTGTGGAATAATTATTTTGGTATTTCTATTTAGAGAATTAAAGTAAGAGTAACTTTCTATGCTTAACGACAACAAACATGCTTTTATTAAAAAATGATGTGTATGGACTAATAGAATTTGATGACCCAGGGATTTGATGATTTCCTATGTCAGTGATTCTCAGAGGGTAATTTTGTCCCCTCCTCTAGCAGACTTTCAGTAACATCTGGATAAATTTTGATTCTTGTGTTTGGAGAGTGCTGTTTTAGTTACAGAAAGAGGACATGGATGCTGCCAGCATCCTACAGATTTCAGAACAGCCTCTCTATCCATCCTCCCAAAGAATTATACAACTCAGACCCTGGTAAGGCATCCAAACCCTGCTCATAATTGTTTACTTCGCTATTACAATCCTACACTCAGTAAGATATACTATGTAATGTGTTTACTTCTGAGTCTCTCAGAGAGGCCCTCTAAATATGATTGTTAACTTCAGAGAAATTAGTTTCCAAATTTACCTTTGATGATAACTTTCTTGTATGCATGCATTCAATCATTACAAGAAAAGAAACAAAACACAGAATGTTGAGGGTAGATGTAAACATAACCAGCAATTAAAACTGGTTTAACATTCAATAGATAGGTAATACAGACAGTTGATTTACTTGTAGTGTTAGCTTTCAAGGGCAGGGATGAGCTGCTCAGGTTCTTGTCCTTCAGACTAAACTGAGAAGAACTGGACATATAAGTTGTAAACAGAAAATGATTTAACAACAAATTTATACAAATGCATTTATACAAATTGGTAAAAAAATTATATTGGTTCAGAATGGTTAAGTGATTCCTAAAATGTATAGATAGATATTGATTTGTGTAAAAAATGCCCTTTGAAAAAAGCTGCACTTCAAAAATACCAGTAAATATTTATTTCCCAAAAAGATCTGAACCCAAAACGTTAATTATGGAGACTCAGAATTCTTGCTCTTTTGTTATCAACTTATAATTATTTAGGATTTGATTATCTTCTTCATGAAATGTGAACATCCTGCTCTCCTGATGCTCTGTTTTTCTCTTTTACTCATTAGCACCTGTCCCAGGGAGAGAAGAAGAACCAGGGAAGGAGATGAAGCTCCAGGCAGCATTTGCTCCTGTTAATAATAACCAGAAAGGGAAGAGCAGAAAAGAAGAAATGAGATTTTTATCATTCTCTATCATTCAATGTGACTCACTGAAGAGGAGACAGAATGGCACCTCACAGATCCTTCAAGGGTGATGTGCATTTGATTGTTACAGGAAATAATCTACTGTCCCTTTGGCTTATTAATTAATTATGGACTGTAATTAACCACTACTTTTAGTTGCTTATATTATTGCCATGATACCTTTGGAAGTCAGGCTGACAGAGATTCTTATTTTCTGTTGCACAATAAAGAGACTGATATCAGAAAGGATCTTTTTCCAAGGTCACATTCTTGGAAAATATCAATTTGAACATGAGACTAAAGATTTATGACTTTTCATCTAAAGTTGGTTTCCCCATTGTTCTAATCAGTGAATTTATTTTCAACAAAGTTTCAAGTGGGAAATGAATGGACTGATTATTTTTTCAAAGACACTGTTATATTTATGTGTGTGTGTGTGTGCACCTGCATGAGCTCATCTGCACCACATGTGTGCAGATGCCCAAGGAGACCAGAGGGCATCAGATCCCCTGCAACTGGATTTACAGGCAGGTGTGAGTAACCTCTTGTGGTTAGTAGGAACTGAACCTGGGTCCTCTGAAAAACAGTACACACTCTTAACTGCTGAGCCATCTCTCCAGTCTCCATGACTCATTAATTTTTGGAGCAAAGTTATATAATGAATGATTTCAATGACTGCAATAAACACTTTGCATGTGCCTACCTTAGTGTATTCTTAAAAGTCAAAAGATATTTTTGGAAAATTCAGGACCTTTTGCTTTAGTTTGCTAATTTACACATTTAGTTTTTATTTTAAAATGTTTTTGTGGTGAAACTTGCATTATAGAAACCTCATGGAAATTCAAACCACCTCCTATCAAACGACTTTCTCTAAATTATAAGGTCTTAGAGAACAGAGTGCCTAAAATGTTGTGCTGTATATTC
>NW_008338118.1:2565576-2593826 GCF_000622305.1 Nannospalax galili | reverse complement strand
TGCAAGACTAATCATTTTAAAAATTTTTTATTTTTAAATTATTAAATAAATAATTTTTATTTTATGTGTATGGGTATATTGCTTGTATATATGTAAGTGCACCTATGTTGTGTAATACCCACAGAGGTCAGAAGAGAGCATCAGATCTCCTGGAACTGGAGTAATGAACAGTTGTTAGCCACCATGTGGGTGCTGGGAATCGAAACTGAGTCTTCTGCAAGGGCAGCCAGTGCTCTTAACCACGGAACCATCTCTCCAGACTCAAGACTAATCAGTTTTGATAGCCTATGAGGGGCTGAAATTTTGAATGAGGAAGCATCACAACATCATATTCTTGAACTATCTTCAGGAGTGCATGTATTATCCCACTGCAGATAAAAAATAATGCAAAATTCACTACAGATTTAAGCTCTCTCTGTCTCTCTCTGTCTCTATCTCTGTCTCACTCTCTCTCTCTCTCTCTCTCTCTCTCTCTCTCTCTCTGTGTGTTTGTGTGGTATGTGTATCTTGTATGGGTACCTGTGCACACATGTGTGTGCCTGTGGAAGCCAGAGGACAGCCTTAGGTACTGTTATTTCTCAGGTGCCATCCACCTTGCCTTTTGAGACACGCTCGCTCAGTAGTACCTGAGGCTCATTCGTGAGGCTGGGCTACCTAGCCAGCCAGAGATCTCCTTGTCTCCATGTCTCTGACACTAGGATTAGATACATGCTTGTGGTTGCTATTGTTGTTTAGCAAGAATGCTGGAGATTGAGCACAGGTCCTCATGCTTGCATGGCAAGTACTTTCCTAACTGAGCTGTCTCTTCAGCCTTAAGCTGTGTCTTTATGTTGGGGTCTGCTAGTTCTCTGTAAGATGGAATTCAAAGTCAAAATGAAATTGAGATCCCCACAAACAAGGCAATTTGCAGCTATTAATCATTAAACATCAAAATCAAAATATGGCTTATCTATTTTAGAGTAATCACTTTTCCCTTGGTCATTTTTCCCCATAAAAATCTTGATAAATACAGAGAAGAAAAATGGATTTATATGTTTACTTTTTATGAACTTTGGACTTTATGTTGAAAAGATATTAATGAATTCATAACATATGCACATGGAGATTAATGACACTAATACAGTCATCATAAAGTAAAAATGAACTTAAGTTGACTGTAGTTCACCGAAAGTACAACCCTGAGATTTAATAGCCTCCAATAATGATCCTTGCATAAGTTTTGGTGCTGGTATTTGAGAACAGATATAGACAGGATAGTGAGACTAGTTTTAGTCAAAAAATTAAATCCTCACTAACATAAGAGAGATCACACAGAGCCAGCCTCTGCCTCCCATTCCCCAAGTGAGTGTTTGCCACCAGGAGAAAATGGTTCGTTCTTTGTAAAAAGGAAACTCTTATCCTCTACAAATTTTATTTCTTAGAAATTAAAATGATTCTTAGAAACTTAAATGGTACTTAAACCCAATCATTTTTTTAAAAAATATAAATAGGCCTATTCCACTGAAGTTTTTAAAATGCACGAACTAGTCAACAAGCTGAAAAGTTTACTTGCTGTTATCATATCTCTGTTATGATTGTCAACTAAATAGCTACGTCAAAATGGAATTTCTTCCTCTTCTTGCTACCAGGACTAATGCAATTCTCTTTTGACCTCCATCTTGTAGGTTTGTGTGCACTATCAGGTCTGGGAACATACCATACTTATCTTTGTGTTTCTTACCACTCTCTGCATTCTTTCTTTTTTTTAATTTTTATTTCTTATTTTTATTTTGTGTATGCATGTATTGCCTGCATGTAGGTAAGTGCACCTGTGCCCGCGGAGGTCAGAAGAGGCTGTCGGATCCCCTGGGACTGGAGTTATGGACAGTTCTTATCTGCCATGTGGGTGCTGGGATTCGACCCCAGGTCTTCTGCAAGACAGTGTTCTTAACCGCTGAGCCATCTCTCCAGCCCCACGCTCTACATTCTTAAGCCAGAGTATATTCACTATATGTGTGCTGAATAAAGGAATGACAGAAAGGCCAGCATGCACAAAGCAAAACTCGAGAAATGGTTACAGCATGTTGATTTCTTACTGCCCCATAAATCAGCCTGATTGCTGAATTGATGGAGTTGGATTTCAAGACGGAGCAGGTACAACATGATAAAGACAGAGTAAAAATGATCCGGAAATGACTAGTGGATTTAAAAATTAGGAGATGTGGTAGGAATGGAATTTAGTATGAGAATCAAGGATTGTGAGTGAAGGAGAGCAGAAGACGAACGCAAATGGTGACTTCAGAAAGCTTGGTTAAGAAATGGAGGAGAGAAAAACAGTCGCTGGAGGGAAGGCCACATGGGAATAAGTGACAGGACAAGATCTGCTTTCATCTTTAGGAAAGGTGTTTGTAGATTTGCTTGGAAAGAGAAAACAGTAGACAGTTTGAAGATGTGTGGAAGGAAAAGATAACAGAAAGTGTAAAGTTCCTAAGAATTTCATACAATGAGTCCCATGGGACTGAGACACTCAGAAAAATCACTTGATCCATATCAAATCCAGTCAAGGGATTTCTTCTCAATCTGATCAGAGGATGCTAGGGACCACCTCAGCTGAAAGCTCTGGATATCTAACTGATAGCAATACTGTATTGGCTGCTACTTATTTCAAAATGCAAATTCAGTGCACTTGTGAACACAAGATTGGTGTCTCTTTGGTGTCAGGCTACGTGGACAGTGAGAGGTGAGTATCTGGAATCCAGGTGTGAGGGTGAGCATAAGACAGACTGAATTATGTCCTCTCAAGATTTGTATGTAAAAGTTAAAATCTCATCTACTCCTAAATGTAAGCAAATTTAGAAACAGTATCTTTAAAGTGTAGTCATTAAAGTAGATTCTAACCCATTATCTGGTATCCCTACAAAAAGGAAATATGAACACAGACACAATAGAGAGAAAGAATCTTTGAGGGAAACATCCACAAGCCAAGAGAGAGACAGAACAGTCTACAGAGGAATCCACCTTGCTCTCAGTCTAATTTCAGACTTACAACTTTCAGAACTGTGGGAAAATAAATGAATGGTTCTCAATAAATAAAGAATGAAAGAAGGGAAGGAAGGAAGGAAGGAAGGAAGGAAGGAAGGAAGGAAGGAAGGAAGGAAGGAAGGAAGGAAGGAAGGAAGATTTGGGACTTTCTGAGTCATTGACAACTGAAGAGACTGAAGAAACCATTTATTACAATTGTTTTCAATTTCAAGCTGAATTTAATTGATTTAAAAATAAAACTGGAAAAATATTTCACATAAATCTTTTGCCCATGAACTCCTTTCATTGAATCAGATTTTACTGAAGCCCTTACATTAGTTTAGATACAGGGACACATTTGTTGTAACGTCGATGTAGAACAAAATTAAAGTGTTTGCACACAAGAAAATGTAATAAAGCACAGTAGTTATTCTCAATTTTAGGGTGTGAAAATGTTTCCAAGAGGATTTGTTGACACTCAGCAGAGTTGGGGCTCTGAAGATTCTGATTTATAAGACCAGGTGGAGTCCACGCACTGGTATTGGTAATAAGTTCTCAGTCTGTGCTGAGACATCCCGAACTACACTGGGAGTCAGTGGCTTGATGTATAGCTGTGCTGGTGATGGATGGGGGTTACTTGCTAGTGGGGTGAAAAAGAGGACTGTTTCTCTTTTGTTTTAACTTCTTAATCCACTCAGGGGTGGGATACGTCATCTCAAGAATGAAAGTGGGAGGTTGGGTCAGTGCTTGTCTTGTTGAAATTCAGAAAAGGTGGCATTTTCTTTCTGGTATATTTTTTCACAGTAAGAAAGCACTGGTGTACTTTTGTGTTATTTATTTTTAAATGCTAATGATAGAATACTAATTTAGGAACACTTTATATTGATCAATGAAGATTATTTGCACTGTGGCATATAGCAAAGCTTTATTTATTTTGTACAACTTTCCAATATATTAATTTGAAAGTGCAAAGTAAAAAATCATGTCTATTAACTTATTGTTATAATTTATTTCAGTTTTAGAGACTCAGAAACTGAAAAATTACTTTTGTTTTTAATCACTTCTCAAGGGTTATTGGGTACTCTGCTCACAGTGAGTACTGTTCAGAAAAATCAGTTGTTCTGGCCGTCCCCAGGTTTCCCAGTGTTGTCCTCACAATTGCTTCCTCCTCACCTGTTCTGGTAGCCTATGCCTTTCCTTTTTTGCCTTTTTTATGTGCATAAATGTAACTTCAATACACCAGTATGTCACCGGCCTGTCATCTTTATTGATTTCTTGGGAAGTCTATTTTATAGATGACTCAATATCCCATTTTACCACCATATTTCTCATAGCTTCAGTACCTGATGTTTAGCTTGATGGTTTTGTTTAAAACCTGTCACAACATGCCAGATTTTCAATATTGAAGTTTTGGAAAGCATAAATAGTTCATCATCTTTGATTTACAACAGGAATTACAGGGCAGAGAAAATAGCCTATTTTGTCTTTAGGAATGTAGAATAAAAAGGCATTGGGGGTTTGTTTCAAAATAAGTGACAGAGCTACCACATAAAGCCTGGTCTCCAGTGTGATTCCAGTGACAGCAATGAAAAGCAAAACCTGCTACCTAACAATGTCTAGTAACAATTACAACTGTGGATGCAGCATAGGTTTACTTTATACATCTTATTTATCCATGATGAAGCTCTCAAAGATAGACTCTTCACAACTAGAAATACTTGAATGTGAAACAGGAAAAAAATCCACCAAGTGTACAATGATAACTGCCTACTTTCTCTAAATATATAGCTGTGAATATCATGTGTGTGAGCTCTTGAAACATATACTACTTAGATTATACTTTATGCATCATTTTAAAAGAAATTACATTAAATTAAGAAAAGATTTGTTAAAGAATACATTACTTGAAGGAGATAGCAATAGTTGTTTGAGGCAAGTTGAGAAAAAATGAAAACTTCTTGATCTTTATCTTATTCTTTTTTATTTATGATTTTTATGTTATATATATGAGTGTATTGTCTGCATGTATATAAGTACATGGGTGTCATGCGATGCACATGGAGGTCAGAAGAGGGCGTTAGAGCCCCTGGAACCGGAGTTACAGACAGCTAGTCACCATGTGAGTGCTGGGAATTGAACTTGTGTCCTCTGTAAGAGCAGTCAGTGCTTTTAACTGCTGAACCGTCTTTCCAAGCCAAAGAACTTTATCTTATTCTATAAGTGAGCAGATATACATCAATTTAAAGACAAAGGAATGGACCTAATACTTGTCAAATCATGAAACATTATGGTGATGCTACTAAAATCAGTGAAAGGAGCATAAAACGGTGTCAAATGTGTTATAAAAATGAGTACTCAGACTACTAGAAAAGAGAAAGAAGTCTGGGGAATCAGAAATGACTTAAAGATGAAAGAGTCCACAAATGGGAAGGAGAAGTAGACAGCTGATACATAGATACACGTTGGAAATGGTATACCCAACACAAGGTTAGCTCATGGGGCTTCCTCAGAAACATTTGGGATAGGGGGTGGAGTCATGCAGTACAGAACACAGAGACAGAAGGGACTTGATGCCTTTTGGGGACTGTATTCAGAAAACCCTGGATTCTAAACTATGAAATTTGAGTGTAATCAGCTAAAAGTGAATAATAATTTGCTTTGTTTATTCACTTATTTTTCTGTTGAGAGCTTCTGGCACACACACAGATAAGAGCAGAGAAGCTGGGCAAGGGGTGGCTTAGTGGGTTAAGTGCTTGCTATGCAATCATGAGTCTCTGAGTTTAGAGGATCAGAAAACCATATAAATGGCCAGCATGATAGGGAATCTTACTCTGGCACTTGAGTGTAGGGTGGGCAGAGAAAGATCCTTAGAAGTCATAGACCAGCCTGTCTAGCCAAATAGAGAAAGATCCTTAGAAGTCATTGACCAACCTTTCTAGCCGAATAGATGAGCTGAAAGTTTAAGTTGCCTTAAGTTAAGTTTAAGTTTAGTTTAAGTTGCCTTAAACTAAAAGGTGGAAAAGTGATTGAGGAAAACACCTGACATCAGCCTCTAGCCTCCACATATGCCCACATGGGGCAAGTACACCCTCACACATGTATACATGAGTACACCGCATACATACATACATGCTCACAAATAAAAAAGTAAAATTATTGTTTTCTGGAAATTTCCCTGGCTAGATGCATTTCCTCTCTGAATCATGCTTATTCTTCTCAGCTTTTCAAAAGCTTGAAAAGCCATTGAGTGGCTACATACAAAAAACTGACCCATATTGCAAAATTGCTAATGAAAGCCTTCCATTTTTTAATCCTTTCTGCCTGTTGGAAAACTCCACATTCTGCATCTGGAACCTTTTGGTAAGCTTTTTTGTAAAGCAAACATTTGCTACAGAAAACTAAACATAAAAGGAATTGAAACAAAACTGTCTATTATACAGGCATGAAATATTTTAAAATATAATATTTTGCTTATTCTTTGAGAATTTCATACGTGTATATCATGTATTTTGATCAAATCCATCTCCACATTCTGACATGAAATCCTTTAGAATTATTTCTCTGCCTTTGCATTTTCTTGGCAATTGTTTTGCTAATTAAAGGTATTTGTTTGTAGCAGCTAATTATTGGATCTCATCACACTATTTCATTCAGTTCCTTAAGAGTAATCTTCATTTTATTAGTTAGTTATTAACTTTCACAGATTTATGTTAGTATTACTTAATACAGATTTATTGAATTGGTCAACTGTAGTGGCCATTAACTTTATCCACTATCAAATGACTATGCATGTCCTACAGTATCCTAATCTGAAATCCGTGTGTCTGGCCCATGAACCTGAGTCCCAGGTTCACATTGAACTTGGGTCATCAGGATTTTGGGCAGTTACCTTTACATGCTAAGCCATCAAGCTCACTCCCATGGCAAATAGCATCTAAATATAAATAATATTATCTAAACAACAGCTTTAGAAGACCAAAGAGGAAAATATGAATTTGGACAAAAATTATAAATTTTCAATGAAATCTATTGAAAAAGATATATCAGTTACAAATTCTTATTCACATAAGCGAAGACACACACTACCTCACAAAGGTCCATTGTTATTTTCAGCCCAAGGTGGCTATCTGGAATTATAGTAGAGTGAGAAATAAAGGAGAGAAAAAGAGGACAGAAAAAGACAGGACAGAAGACAGGAGGAATTAATATACTCTTGGCTTGAGAAGTAGAAGAGACAGAGCAGTAAGAAGAGACAGAGGTGCAGAGGAGTGAGGGAGGCAGGTATGTAGACAATAGGGTCATGCAGGACTGGACACGTGCACATCTTAAACTCTGGAATAACCTCTTTCATACTGCCCTATTCTTTATTTAAATTTTATTTATTTATTTTTCTGTGTGTGAATGTATTGCCTGCATGTAGGTAAGTGCATCTGTGTCATGCAATGTCCTCAGAGGACAGAAGGGGACATCAGATGCCCTGGAACTGGAGTTACAGACAGTTGTTAGCTGCCATGTGGGTGCTGGGATTCGAACCTGGGTCTTCTGTAAGATCAACCAGTGTTCTTAACCACTGAGCCATCTCTCCAGCCCCCCTTCTGCCTTCTTCTGTCCTTGACTGACGTGCAAACAGTTGCTCCTGCTTTGCTTGACTTTCCACGTTTTCCTAATTTTTTATTTTTTATTTTTTATTTTTTTTGCCGGGAAGTGTGTGTGCCTATAGCATGGATGTCAATTTGTATTCTGTAGTTCTTAGTCTGGCTTTGTGAATACTCCTCAGTGAATCACCATTTAAATCGAATGGCTTGATATCAGATTATGAGTCTGTGGTTGTGTTTCATTTCTGACAGAGCAGCATAAAGATAGCTGAAGCACGATTTGCAAATTTTATACAAAGTGGCTTTTAAAAAATTTGCTTGCCAATCTAGCTTCCAATTCTAAAATTTGTGCAGATCATAAGAAATAAATTATCTTTTAAGTAGCTATTTTTAGTAGATTTTGGATTTAAAATGAAGAATTATAGAATTCTTGGCCATGGGAGCCAGTGTGTTGGCTCAGCATGTAAAGGTACCTGCCCACAATCCAAATGATGTGAGTTCAATGTGAACCTGAGACCCGCATTGCGGAGGGAAAGAACCAGCTCCAAGTTGTCTTCTGACTGCCACACTCATGCCCTGCACACAAAATAATAAACACATCTAAAATAAATCATAGGCCAGACACATGGATTGCAGATTAGAATCAAATTAATGTGCGCCACAAAATTTATTGATTGACACCCCAGTTTAATAGATAAAATCTAAAATTGTATAACCAGGCTACCCTGTGAGAGTCCTTGGTTTATAGTATTTCCAAGCCATTAGATCTTTACGAATAATCTGTAGTATCCAAAGTTTGCGTGTCTCTGCCCCTTATTTCTTAAAGTTCTCTTTTCATCGAATGCTCGCTTTGAACAAATATCTTCTCTTTATGCTTGTTTTTGTTGTTGCTGTTATTAATTTTCTTTCTGAGCTTGAATCACAGTGATGTATATTTGTTTCTTCCTCTGTTGCAAAACATAGACTTCAACTACCTTGTTTATCTGCATCTTTGGAGCATAGATACTTCAACAAATATTTATTAAATGACTGAAAATTCAAATAATGCATCTAAAGCATTCAGCAAAAGAAATTTCCATTAATTTGAAACTTTAGGTCTAAGTTCTAATATGAGAAATGGTATTCTTTTGTTACATTTGTGTTAAAAACACATTAGATACATGCTGGAGAGATGTCTCAGTGGTTAAGAGTAGGTACTGCTCTTTTTAAAATACTTTTATTGATTTGAGGATTTTCCACGATATATTTTGTGCATATTCAGAACCCCTTCCTCCTATACCTCCATCTTACTACACTACCCAACTTCATGTCCTCTACTATTATTTGTCCTTTTAAAGGCCTGTTGAGTCTAATCTGTATTTCCTAAGTGCTCTTTGGTGTGAATCACTCCCTTAGAGTCTGGTCAACCTACCAGGCCTCACACCAAAAAGGAAAACTGACTCTTGATCTCCTAGATTCTATCAGTTGTTAGTAGATTTTCCTGCCTATTTCCTCCATCCATGCTAGGCTCTTCTCTGGCTTGAGTTTGCGCAGGTTTTGTGCATCCTGTCACAAGTGCTGTAGGTTCATATGTGCAACTACCCTGTGGTATCCAGACAGCAGTTTCCTTGTATTCACCTATCACCTCTGGCTCTTACAATGTTTTCGCCCCTCTTCTGTAGTTATCCTTGAGCCTTGGGAGGAGAGGGTGCGATATAGAGATTTTTAACCCTGATAACAGTATCAGGTATGAACCCCATCTTGTGAAGCAAACCTTAAATCCTACAAGAAAGTGATTGGTTATTCCCATAACGTTTGTGCAACTATTGCACAAATGAACATATTTTTCTAAGTCAGTTGTTATTGTATCTAGCAGGATTCACAGATGGGCAAGGTTGCTGACTTCCATTCTCTACTGGTAACACGAATAGCACTTTCTAGCACTCTAAAAGCTATCCAGCAGACAAAGCTTCGAGGTCAGTGGCAACTTAATTTCTCCTTGTTTATTTCTGGAGCTCATGTATGTAGTATATTCATCAACAGGGTCTTACAGTCTAGTTCTGGTGGGTAACCAAGTGCAATGTCAATAGCCAGTATTGTTTGAAGGCCTATGGGATCTCTCTGGTCAAGGACACCAGAAGAGAGAGGCCATATATGGCACTTTGTAGCCATGCTCAGATGCCAAGGAGCTCAGAAAGTGACTGTGACTAGTAATAATCAGATACATAGAGAGTAAAAATGCATGTGCAAACATCTTAATGTCAATTGCATTAAAAATGAAGTTTTCTGCATGAAACTCTGTATTTTAATAATGAAATGTAGATCTTTTTTAAAGGTTAAAACCTCATTTAATTTTATGTCTTATAGGGTTTATTGTGAGTACAATATTGTATAACTGTATTAATTCAACTATAAACCTAAAATTGTACAGCCAATTTTGCAAGAGATGCATCCTAGCTCAGAAAATTATTATTGAATATGTCAATGCTGTTGTAATGAAATACTTCTTCTAAGTATGTGGTTATTAAATAAATAATTTTTAAAAAGGCCTTTTATGCTCCCATTCCCCACCCCATCAAAATATCCTGTTATACCTCTTTCCCGTTTTTATCTCTGCATTTTATCTCAGCTCTGTGAACTCTCCCACTCCCTTCTTAATCTCTAAGGATTTTCCAGTTGAAACACATCTATCTAAATATTCAAAGTTAATATCCATTTATGAGAGAAAACATATGATGTTTGTCTTTCTGGGTCTGGGTTACCACATTCAGGATGATTATTTTCAGCTCCATTTAACTGTGAATTTTGTAATTTCATTTCTCTTAACATCTGAATAATAGTCCATTGTGCAAATGGACCATATCTTCCATATCCATTCATCAGTTGATGAAATCTAGGTTCCCATTTCCTGGCTATTGTGAATAGGGCCACAGTGAACATGGATAAGCAGGTAACTCTGTGGTAGAATACAGGGTCCTTTGGGTATATGCTTAAGAGTAATATGGCTGGATCATGTGGAAGATCTATTTTTTTAATTTTTTACTGAGCTTTTGTACATTTCATACAACAGTTCTTAATCAAATTTAGACACCCCACACATGCCCGCAGTCCCCCTGCATTCCTCCCTCATGTATTCCTCCATACACGGTAAGTTCTATCCAGTTAAGCATTTGTACCCAGATGTCCGTTGGTGCAAATTCATCCATTGGAGGCTAGTCAGACTATCTAGAGATCATAAGTAAGGTCTACTCTCCCTCACCCAGTGCTAATTCAGTTCCCAGACTAGGGCCATTCTGCCACCTATTTCCTTTACTCTGCTTTGGGCTTTTGTCTGATTGAGTTGGCATGGGTCTTTAGTTTTTAAGGAACTTCCACATTGATTTCCATAGTGGCTGTACCAGTTTGCACTCCCACCAGCAGTGAATAAGTGTTTCCTTTCCTAACAACCTCACAGCATTTGTCATTGTTTTTTGGTTCTTAGTCATTCTGACTGGGGTAAGATGAAATCTCAAGGTAGTTTTAGTTTTCATTTCCCTGGTAGGTAAAGGTATTGAATATTGAAAAAAAAAAAAAAAACTTTTCCTTACCACATTTTTAATTTCAGGTGGTTTTTTAAAAAATGTTTATTTTACTTCAATTTGAGTTCTTTGTATATTCTAGATACCAACCCTCTGTCAGAGGTATAGCTGGTATTGTTTTTTCCCATTCTGTAGGTTGTCTCTTCACTTGAATGATGGTGTGCTTTGCTGTACAGAAGATTTTTAATTTCATGAGGTCCCATTTGTCTTTGTTGCTCTTAATGCCCATGCTACTGAAGTTCTGTTTAGAAAGTCCTTTCCTGCTCCCACAAGTTCCAGTATATTCCCTAACTTCTCTGTTAGATTCAAGGTATCAGGTCTTATACTACAGTTCTTGATCAATTTGTAGTAGAAGTTTGTGTAGGGTGAGAGGTAAGGTCTAGTTTCATTCTTCAGCATGCTGCTATCCAGTTTAACCTGAATCATTTGTTGAACATGCTGCCTTTTGTCTAATGTGTGAACTTAAATCTGGGTCCTCAATTCTATTCCATTGATAAATGTGTCTGTTTTTATCATGCTGTTTTTGTTGCCATAGCTCTGAAATATATTTTAAAATCGGGGTCGGCAATGCCTCTATCATTTCTTTTATGTTCGAGATCGTTATTTTTATGTGTATCAGTATATTGCATGCATGTATATAAGTGCCTGTGGAAGTCAGTGAGGGGGTCAGATCCCCCTAGAGCTATGGATGGTTTTAGCTGCCATTTGGATGTTGGGAATCAAACCTGGGTCTTTTTCAAGAGCAGCCAGTACTCTTAACCACTGAGCAATCTCTCTAGTCCCTTTTAATATTTTATTATTTTTATTTTTGTGTTGGAATTTTAACTGGAATTGAGTTGAATCTGTAGTTTGTTTTTGGCAGGGTAACCACTCTCAAATATTAATTCTACCAATCCATGAGCATGGAAGGTCTTTCCATCTTCTGATCTCTTCTGTTTGTACTGCTATTATAGAGAATCTGAGTTTGTTTCCCAGGACCCATTTCAGGAGGCTCACAACCACCTTTAACTCCAGGTCCAAGGACCCTGACACTCTCTCTGTCCTCTTGGGCACTGCATTTACATATGCAATCAGTATCCTTCCCCACATATCCACATAATTTTAAAGTTTTACTATGTCCTTGAGTTAGTGAATTTGGTAAGTTTGAATAATAATGTCCCCATAGGCTGATTTTAAATATCGGAAAGATATATGACATGATGTGGAAATGATTTTCCAGTTTTTGAAATTTTATTTTAAAAATGTGTATCAGGGTATTGCTTTGATAAGTTAAGATCCTATTTTTTCTAACCTTAAAGAATGATAAGGGTATTTCTGTCATAAATTAAAATAAATTACATTACTGTTTTTACAATTAATAAAGTCTTATGCTATTTTTGGAGGAGTTGTTCATCCTAAGTGAAGTTTCTAGATGACTACAGCTTATGCTGATTCTGTTAACACTTTTACATACATACATGCACACACAAGAGAGAGAGGGAGAGGGAGAGAGGGAGAGGGAGCCAAAGGTGGTAGTTGAACATGAAGAAACAGTTGGAAAGTTACTTTATATGAACTTCTAGCAATGATAACAGCATTCATAAGACCCATAAGACCCATGCAAGACAAAATCCCTGAATAGAAATGGAGAAGAGAAGATGCCCCAACACTAGCTGAAGAATTATTCCCAATCAATAGAGAGAGAGAGAGAGAGAGAGAGAGAGAGAGAGAGAGAATGAATTGAATTTCCTCTCTTGCCTTGGAATTGGGCTCAGCCCTGACCTGGGTTAAACAAGGACAGCACTTTAGTCTCAACAGTAAGCAAATAGAAGCAGAGTGATGGAACAGAGAGCAGCGCTTAGAGACTTCTTGGTCGAAGTAACAGGTGGAGGCCCATGAATACTGGAAGGATGCATACTCAAAAGTCAATAGTAACCTAGAGTTAGAGAACCATCAGATGGTTGACTACAGAGACTCCAAAGGCAATAGAAATAGTCATAGGCTTAATTTCAAAATATAGGCATTATGGGATTAGATTCCAGACCTGCAGGAAATGGGGTGAGTTAGGGACTTTTAAGCAGGGGCACAGAGTGTAAAAATCATTGCCTTGTCAGCCAAAATATACTGAAGACATCAGGATACACCCCATCTGCTTTGTAAATATTGTCTCCTTCTTCTTAGCTACCTATATGAAATGGTTCTATTATCCCAACACATTTTGAACTAAAGCAATTGACACACAGATATTCAGTAATTTCATTAAGGTTGCAGGAGGAATAAATCAAGAGAACAGCATTTAAATTCAAGAGTCCATCTTTAAAATGAATATTTTAAACCAGTACCCTTTAGTAATTGTCTTAACAACAGCGTAAACAAAAGTTTGTTAAAAAGGATTGTATAAGAGAAAATTATTTGGATGCTTCACTCATATAAACCTAATGACTCACCATAACCCAGCCCAAAATTTGCAGAAGAGAGACCAAGTCTGTCTTCCCAGTGAGTAAACTGTCCCTCCGGAGTTTCTCGACCATATGGCACCACCACAGGGGCATGATCAAGAGCAGTTTCCCAGGGGCACAAAGGTTAGTCTCCACTCTACCAGCACCAGCAGTAAATAGCCCTCAGCCTTAACGGACTGAGGGCCTTGATCTTCTCTTAAATGTTATTGAGGATGCCAAAACAATTTTGTTTATATAGATTATATTAGCAATATTCATGTTAACACAAATTGCATCGTTGGAAATAGTTCACATAAAACGTTTTAAAAGTATATCGATTCCAGAGAAGCTTCTTCATGCAACAAATGGTGATTAACCCAGAGACCCACATCTGGCCAACGTGCAGAGAGCGAGAGAGACTGCAGAGTACTTATCTCTGAATCAGACACCTATATCGTTTTTTATATCTGTCACACAAGGCTGGAGGATCATTGAAGAAGAAGGAATAGAAAACTGAAAGAGCCACAGGTGGTGAATAACCACAAGGAAACGGTTTCCTGATATTTGGGTAGTTAGATAAACTTGTAGCAATGGTGACAACATGCCGGAGACCCACTTAAGCTTAAACCAGAAAAAATAACAGCATAGAAGCATGGAAGTGGGGAAGAAGCCCCAACCTTAGATGAGGAATTAATGGCAACCAATAGCTGTTGGGAAAGGGGGAGTTGGTTTTCTTTTAAAGATATGACACTGGCTAGGTTAACTAGGCTCCAGTAGATGGACCACACTGAAGAGCATTTGTGGATACAAATTGGACCCTATAGATCTTAATATATGTACATATAAATATTTCACAGTGTGGACAATTGGACAGGGGATATTAAGAGGAAGGTGCAGATATGGGAGGGTGTCTAAATAATATTGAAATATAGTGTATGAAATTCACAAAAATCACTAAAAGTGAAAAAACATATTGATTTAACTATAAATTTATTGTATATTAATACCCACATTTTGTGAAATTAACGGTATTTTCCATGTAGCAAACAAAACATAGTGAGAACAAAGGCAAAGCTTTACCTTTATGAATTAAAAAGTCTCTAGCTTAAGAAGATTCTCATGCTCTGCTCTGCAGTTGCTGCTGAGTCCTGTAGCTGCTTGATGTGAGCCATGCTCATCGACATTGCAGTCGATAGCGAACGTTTGGGACGCATCTCCTTTGAGCTGTTTACAGGCAAAATTCCAAAGACAGCAGAAAACTTTGGTGCCCTTAGCACTGGAAAGAAAGGATTTGGCTATAAGAGTTCCTCCTTTCACAGAATTATCCCAGGACTCACATGCCAGGGTGGTAACTTCATACGCCATAACGGGCACAGGCAGCAAGTCCAAATTCGAGGATGAGAACTTCACCCTGACGCATACAGGTCCTGGTATCTTGTCCATGGCAAATGCTGGATCAAGCACAAATGATTCCCAGTTTTTCATCTGAACTGCCAAGACTGAGTGACTGGATGGCAAACACGTGGTCTTTGAAAAGGTGAAAACAGACATGAACATCGTGGAAGGCACGGAGCGCTTTGGGTCCTGGAATGGCAAGACCAGCAAGAAGATCACCATTTCCGACTGTGGACAGCTCTAATACTTTTGACTTGTGTGCATCTTAACTACCCGAGCATTCCTTCTTTAGCTCAGGAATGCACCCTCTGTCCCATCTGCTTGCAATATTCCATAATCTTTGTGCTCTCCATGCAGTCCTTTGGGTTCCAAAATTCCTTATTCCCCTCCAAGTCTACCTGGATTGCAGAGTGAAATTTATGATTATGAATAAAAACTAAATCAGAAAAAAAAAGAAGATTCTCATAACTGCACTTGCATTCAACCTGTCACACTGGTTGGTTGATGTAGATAATTAATATTCAGACATACCCAGAGATGTTTTGTGAAGTATTAAGTAGCCTTTTGTTGACATTTAGATATGGTCTTAGATACAACAATTAACTAAGTGGTAATTTCTTAGAGGTTGGTTGTACTGTGGTGTGTGGAAGTTTTTCAATAAGCTTTTCTGACTATATTGCAGTAAAATCCATTGGTTTATGTCACATTTAAGATCATGTTTCTATTGTTTCCATGGAGTTTTGCAATTTAACCTGGGAAATACTAGTTTATTGAGTTATGTAGATCTTTTAAATATTGAAAGAGCTCATTAAACAATGGCAAAACCCAATTACAACAGTACCACCCCTGGTCCCACTAGAAATCTATTAAGAATCTGCCAATTTCATGGATGGCAGTTAGTATTTCCTCAAAGGCTAAGTTTATGCTTTGAATATTGAATTTTATCATTTGTAAGAATGGTACATGTTTTTAAAACCAGTTATTTTCTTTGAGAAGTTCTCATCAGTTGGTTTTAGAATAAAAATAACTACCTGACCAAGTTTGGGTAGCTATAGTTTGCCATACTAGCTTTCAATGACACTGCTGTTCCATGAGAACTGGTTGACCTGGCTCAACGTACAACTGTTGCTTTTGACAACAATTGAGCTGTGTTATGGAGTAGGACGTTTTGTGCCTGCTTCTTGTGTTACTACACATGCTGCTTTCAAACATTAGCAGCATGTATACTCACGGGCTGAGATTTGATGATGCTAATACTATTCTGTTCTTCAAAAATAATCTACATGAAACTGTCATGCTCGTGAATGTGAGTTTGTAGAACTGATGAATCCAAGGACTCCTTTAGAATTTTCCAGGGTCAATAACTCTTTCCTCTGGTTTTTCTGCCATATTTATGAAATCTGAAATTCGATTTCATGCAAGAAACATTTTTTATTATTTCACCTCAGAAATACTGCTAGGTGTTATAAACTTACAGCAAAGGAAATGTGATAATTATACTTTCTGCAAAAGCTCACAACTTGAATTCAGAATCATAATTGATTTTAATATAATGAGGTATAAGATATCTTGGTAGAATTTACCAAGGTTTTTCTTGCAGTGAGAGGAAGGAAAATTAATCGGAGCTAAGCTGTGATTGTCAAGTAGCCTCCAGTGGACACATTTAGTTGAAAGGTCAGAAGTATTTGGATAGTTGAGGCAATTGGAACACAAGACTTTGACCAATCAATATCATTATGGGAATGATGAATATGAGTGAACTCATCACTGTATTTTAAAGGGCTGAAATCTGCAGAGGAAATAATAACATTTGTTTGAGGTTCAGATATATATGTGACAAACTAATGTATATGTCATGAAAAATAGAAGAGAACCAATGCCAGGCTCAGCTGGAGAATTAGACCAGGAAGGTCTCTAGTGGTCCAAGTAAATCAATGTACATTATTACAAATAGAGATTGGCTGGTCTCTCCATAAACATCCAAGCAATATAAAATATAGCAGCAATATGCAATGAGTCAACTGTTAGTCCAACTTAACCTTTGCATTCTGAAGCTATGCTTGTCTGCCTAAGGATTTGGGAAAAGTATTTTAACCATTGAAGTGAGTACATACAATGTTGAATCAATCACAATTAAGATGCTTGGATCACTACACTATTGCGTTATGATTTGAGCCAATACTCTCTAGTTTGAGATTAACTATAATCAGCAGTAAATAGTACATCACATGAAGTAGGGAAGGACTGAGAATGGTATGAGTTCATTCTCCACTGGTGAGGGAGAGGTTAAGTGTGGTCAGAACAGATGAAGCTCAATGAAGGAAGGCCAGAGGTAATGCTGGAAAGCTGAGAGGCTAGAGCCAAATTTTGAGTGAACCCTCGTGCCATGTATATGTTTAAATTGGCTGACAGACAGTTAATTTGAGAAGAAGAAGTCATTAGCTCATGCTAAAAGAACTGGGGAAAATGCTTTGGAGGTTGATGAAGTGGGACAGGGATATGGGTTAGCAGGTGATTGAGATAATGTGGTGCACAAATGGCCTGTTGATGAGTGAGACATCACTGTGCCAAAATACACAAACATATCATTTTGTTTGTTAGTAGGATTGTATCTGCTCGTGTGTAATTTGATATATGAAATTGCAGTTCAGTGGGAGAGATTTTAGTACTCATTTTTAGCTTCCTTTGCTTGGCTGCTAATTTTTGAAAATCAGTGCTTTGCGTGATTAGTTTTGTATAATACTGCACAATTTTGCCCATTAGTTGATAGATTCGTTGTCATATATTGTGTGCTTTTAGGGCTCCAAATTGTTATCACTGTTAAACTTAAATCAGGTTCTGTAATTTTCTCCCATATCGAGGCAGAATAGCATAATTCCCCCCATAAGACTATCAACTTGTTTACAAGCAGAGGTGGGAGTCACAGGATAATTTTCTCATCTACATAGCAGACAGAATCTGACTGCAGGAGTCTTCCTAGGATGAATTCCAGAGAACACATCATCAATGTCATCTCATCATTGAATGTGATTACAAGCTTGTTTCTAAATTTCAGAATCCTGATTACTTTAGAATCTGCTCATTTTCTTCCTTCAATCAACAGAAAGCCAACACAATGCTCCATGCCTTGTTTAGGAAACCGTTTCTACTCTCCAACCTTTATACAGCATGACAATCCCATGAAATAGATAAAATTATTGTCTTTCTTTTATAGGTTACATTGGTGAAATATCATCCCCATCTATAGGAGGAAAGCTGAAGCTAAGAGTCATGAAAAGACTTCCCAGACTGTAAGCAGTGGAGCACAGATGTGCTTGAGGGAACAGCTCCTACCACAATTTTATGCTTCTGTAGGTCAGTCACTTAACTTTGCTGTGAGGACTACAGTTCACTTTTCTGTAGGATAAGTGGCTCAGTTCCACGAACTACTAACGTCTTTCAGTCCAGCATGACATATGTTTACCATACTGACGCTGACCTTCCTCAGTCTGTATATCAGCCTTCATTGTGTGGTGACCAGAACTCCAATATTTGCTAACACAGGGATTCATGCTGAGCTGTTCTATTTCCCTTTAAAGTTCACTGTATAATCTCTGTGCCATGACCCATGTCATGTGTCTGACCCATGTCAGCTCTAGTTTCCTGTCCTATGGGAAACATAAGATATGGGGGTGGTGGAGTAGTGAGGTCAATGCATTTATTCTCCTGTTTCTGAGATAGATTCTATGAGTTAAACTGGTGGTTGGACTCATCTCAAGGCAGGCTTCCATAGGCAACTCTCTTTGGTGCTGTTCTTTTGGTGATCATTCCCTCCCATAGTCTCTTCTAGTGAAGGATGGCAGCAGGAATGCCTTTGTTTCTTGACAAGATACCTGCCATATTTTTTTGTGTGTGATTTCCTTAGACCGTGCTCATAGCTTAGAAAATAGTCTCTACAAATAAGACCTCTCCTGAGATTTGAGTCTGAGCCATTTCCACAGATAATCTAATTAACATATATGCCATATTATTACACACATGTGTCTATACACACATACATGGATACTTATGGTTATTCAGGGCACCTCAAACATTCCGGAATAAAAGAATCTAAATAATAAGTGATACATGTACCTAAACTATGCTCAACATAGTGTCAGAATATTTTAACCTCATTGTGCAGAAATCTCAGATAAAACTTTTGCTGATTCCAAATGTGTAAACACAAATAATAAGGATACAAGGAAAGGGATCAAATTGAATTTAAGATGATCAAAGGTTTTGTATTGAACTATTAGAACAGTAGTGTTTAATGCTAATTAAGAATGAATCCATTTGAGGAGTCCGTTAACAAGAAAAGTCAAAAGGAACATTAGAGGTCAGGAAATTGACCATTGTGGCAAGACTCTACCAGAGCAATTGCAGCTACTCCAGAGTCTGGAGTTTTTCTGCTCATGAGGTTTCTTCTATTTCCTTCTTGGTGGCTTCCTCACTTCCAATACTCTGTTGACCACCTCAGCTTCCCCTTCACATTCTTCTCTGGGTCACATGGACATCACCTCATTCCCTGCTGCCAGTTACTTTACCACATGGCATCAAAATGGGAGTACATGGATACCCTGCCTCTATCCCTACAGGGTTTTTGAATATCTGTCACTTCTGTTGGAAGCAGTCGGCTCTGTGGGCGGGCTTTTAGGCTTCAAGAATATTCTTGTCACTACAATCGCTACATTAGCATCATATTTCTTTCAGGTCTTGTCTTTTTGAGTGAAAAACAGTATGATTTATTTGGTAACATTACTGAATTTATGTTTCTTTCTACCCAATTCATTTGATCAGGCTTGAAATACATATTCTAAAGGACTGCATTTGATGATAATGGAAGTGGTGCTGCTTACTTTAAGAGATCAAAGCATGTCTTTGCAATGATAGGCAGTTTGTGATTCTAGATTAAGTGGACACATTTCAAATACTCATCATGTTAAATGGAGCCTCTCTTCCCATCCAGACAACTTCCCTAAGAACCAAGAACCATTGTCTCCTGTTTCTTTGGAGCTTATTTCCTCAGCCTTTAGCATCTCAGTCTAGTCAGGTTTTTCGTAGGAGATTCATGGGACATATTTAAATATTTAATTTTGATGTTTTTCTTCTGAGGAAAATATGCAATATAGATTCTGTTGAAATTGCTAAAATGTATATATTTTAAGATGGGTTATGCCACATGCCTTCAATCTTAGCACTCAGGAGGCAGAGGTAGGTCGATCTCTGTGAGCTAGAGGCCAGCCTGGTCTACATAACATGTTCCAGGCCAGCTGGGGCTACACGGAGTTCCTATCTCAAAAAATTATACATTTTATCAAATGAAATTATGAAAAAAACCTGACTTGTTCTGATTGAATTGATGAGGTAACATAATTTGGTGACTAAAGCGTGAACTTGGAAATCAAAATTAACAGAATTTAAATTTTTCTCCTGCTTGAAATAGCTATGAGATTCTTAACTTTAATTCTCTTTATCTTAATCTACAAACATAACTATAATAGTAATTAACTTTTCTGGTTATCCTGAGAACTAAATAAGGTCATTTATGAAAAATGATATATTATTCATATATTATTCACACATGTAAGTTCTCAGTATGTGATGTTTATTACTTTTCAACTGAATTTTTGTGAATTCCGTGCTATATATTTTGATCACATTTTGACTCCCCCTCCCTTATCAATATTTCATATACGCTGTCATATATATTAAAGCCTATCAGGTCAAGTTTGTGTCTACAGATGTCCTTTGTTGTGTGTCCATCCACTGGAACCTGATTAACCTATCTAGTGTCACACCCTTAAAGAAAATATACTGTCCCTCTCCAAGTAGTCATTGGTTACCAATAGTTCATTGGAGAAGACTGGGGCTTATTACCCACTTCCCCACTTCTATGCTGGAATTTTTTCCTGTCTTGAGCTTGGGATTAGTTTATGCTGTTACCTTTGCTATAAGTTCATACGAGCAACTTTCTAACTACTTGGAAAACTCTGAATCCTTGTACAATCTTTCCACGTCCTCTTTCAAAATTGTACCTGGGAAGTGGATGGAGAGGTTTGATATGGCTGTCCTATTCAGGGATAAGCACTCTACAGTCTCTTATTCTGTGCATTTTGGCTCGTTGGAAGGCTCTGTGTTAATCACCATCTGCTGCAAGAGGAAGGCTTGGCTGGTGAAGGCAGAGAGATGCATGAATATTCTTTCTATCCCTTGTTCCACAATGCTCCCTGAGCCTTAGTTGTAGAGGTTACATTGTAGATGTAGCTCTTAGGGCTGGGCACCTAACAGACACTTATTGTCTGGATTTGCTCAGTTTGGAGCTTTGCAATAGTCTCCATCTGTTGCAACATGAAGCTTCTTTGATGAGTGATGAGAGGTACACTTGCCTGTAAATAGAAGGATCGATATTTTGAATACAGTGAAAAACTGTTGATCTAGTGTGACAGAAATAGGTTTTCTCCAGGATTTATGGCCACTCCAGAGACATATATTTGGCTCTGTTTACAATATCACATGTGAGTTCCATCTCACTGAGGGGGCCTTAATTCCAATTACATAGTTGTTAGGACTGTTTTACTTATCACTTTTTTTGAATTCTTTATTTACATTATTGTCATTATACTCTTTTGTTATGAATAAATAGACATATATTTCTATGAATTTTGAGATAATTGCCTATCACTGGCAAACAGTTAATTTTCCTCATTACTTAGGGTGTCTTAGTAAAGATAGTTTTTGTTGCTAAATACTCTTTCCTTTTGCACATATCAATTTTTTCCAGTACTTTAATTTTTTTTCAAAATTAATACCTTGATGTGGGACATTCCTCTTTTCTACTTTTGAGGTCCTGCCAATCAATGCTCAGAAAAAAAAGTTTTTGGATTTATAGAATTCTGGATTTTGAGCTTTTGGTGTAGGGCTTTTTAAATTGCAGTATAGATAGATATGCCTGCTTCATTTTGAATAGTGTTTATATGGTGTGCATTTTCCAATCCTTTTATTTTTAATGTATTTTTGTCTTTGTTTTTGTTGCTTTTTTGTTTTGTTTGTTTTGAAATAAGGTCTTAATTTGTAGTCCTGGCTGGGCTAGAATTTACTTTGTGGACTAGGCTGGCCTTAAAGTTATATAGATTCACTTGACTCTGCTTCCAGAGAGCTGGGATTTAATGTATGTGTCACCACATCTAGTTTTCAGGTACTTTCTGTGTTTGTCATCTCTGGAGAAGTGTGTTTGAATATAAATTATAGCTCTTATAGACAGCATATGCATGGGTAATTTTCAAGCTTTCTACCAGTCCATCTTTTAATTGGATGGTCTATTATACTTCCATTTAAATAATTAGAATTAGAATTTCAGACGGCAATTTTTTATTGTCTATACGTCTTACACTCTTGTCTTTCATTATATCCCTGTTATTCCATGTAATTTTAATTTTCTTGTCATTTCTTCTAAAATTTCTTTCATTATTACCATAGAAATTGTAATTCACACCTTAGAAATTCTGATCATTAACAATTTAATTTCAATTGAATGCAAAGTCTTTGCTATTCTTTGTCTCCTTTTTTTGCCTTGTGTGCCTATTGGAGCATGGCTTAAACACTGCCTAAAGGCTGTTTTCTGACATTGTTTCAGCCTACCAGATTCCCAGAAGTATATTAGAGCTTTTCATAGCTCTCCTTGGAAATCATACTGGCCAGATTTACCTTTAAAGCATTTTCTTAAAAAAAAAAGGGTTTTTATTAAATGTGTTCTTTGACATTTATACATGCATGTAGTTTGTTCTGATTACTCTCACCCTCACCCTCTCTGAACACCCACAACCCCCTTAATCTATTCCCTTCAAATTCCATTTCCCACCTAGGCCCCTCCCTTCATATCTTTTTTGTTGTTTTCTGTGATTTGCTGAGTTTAACTGGGGTCATCTGTGTGATAGTGGGTTTGGAATTATCCACTGGAGTCTGGTGGGCTCATCGATGGCTATGTAACCGAAGAGGATGTATTCTCCTACCTGCCCACTAACCTGAGTCCATTGGTAGCCATTAGCTCAGCAGGGAGAGGTAGGGCCTCCCCTCCCTGACCCACAATTGACTGTTGATAGCTCCAAACTTGCATAGGTTCATTGTAAGAGGCCACAGGTGCTGTGAGGTAGTGATTGCATTGTTTATGTCATACTTAGAAGACAGAATTCTACAACCCTTATCCTTATCTTCCGGCTTTTACAACCTTCACCCCCACCCATCCATGGTGATACCTGAGCCTTAGTGCCAGGTGCTATAAATGTCCTATTTAGGGCTGAGCACTCAACTGTCACTTACTCTCTGCACCTTGAACAGCCAAAGTATTTGCTTTCTAAGCCTGTTGTGTGCTGCAGTTGTTAATCACGGCTCAGTCAAAAGAGCTGTTCAGTAATTGCACATGGTGATTTTCAACAATTGTTGCTGAATCAAAAGGTGTTTGCATTGGGTAAACTCACAGTCAGATGAAGAGTTCTCTTGCTCTGTTAATTGTACACTGTCCATAGGTGACATAGGTGGAAGGCATAGGAGATCTGCAGAACCCAAGAAGCTCAAGTCAAAATACTTGCGTTGAAGGAGCTCTAAACCTGTTCATTCCCCTCAACTGACTGCCAGCCGTTTGATTTTCATGGCATTGTTGTATGCTCTATTTGAAGGTAATTGTTGAAGTAGTAGATGTAGGATAAAGAATAGAGCAAAATTCAGTTGTTGTTGTTTTTTTCACCAAATTCCAGTACTTTTTTCCAAACAAACTTTCACTAGATGGCTGCAACCCTGATAATTTCCAGAGTTATAGAATATGAAAAAGAAGATTCATTTTTGCCAGTATTCTTTCTTATTGCTCTTTATGGAAGAGACTGTTGTTGAAGATGACATTTGTTTTTACTGCTGAAACATACCCTTTTTATCTTAGTTTAAAAATCATTGTGTTCCTGCATCATTTTATAAGAAAACTCAGATTTCCTGTTTTATGTATCTGATAATTTTTTGTGTAAGATTTCTCACGTTACTAATTTGTCTAGTAATTTGTTGAACCAGACTTCCTGTTTTATTAGTCACTTACTCTCACACAAGAACCATTGTTGCCAGTGATGTTCTTAGTGCCTGAGATAGGACAACGAAGGGAAAGTGAATGTAGTTCAAAGCAAAGGACCTACAGTTAAACATTAACTCTCAAATATTGCCAGTTGTTGGGTTTAGAACAACAGTTAGCTTTTATCAATGTGTTTCTGCACAACTTGATTTTATTCATATGAAAATATCTTGATGTGTCATTTAGAAAACAAAATTACTGTTTCTTTTACCTAAATAAGTAACTAAATAGTTAATGAGTATAAACTCTCCAGGGAGAAATTTATTATCATTATTTTTGATATTTCAGTGTATATCTCTACATGTGTGTCAAGCAATAATTAGTTCATAGATTTGTATATCTATGCTATATAGGATACTTCTCTTTAATTCAAAAGATGAAAAATGCATCACAAAGAATGTATGCTTTATTTCACAATAAAATACATTAAAAAGATTATTGTGCAATCAGAAAATAGTATAAAGATGATTAAAGCAGTGGTATTTTGGAGAGTCTGCTGTTTCAGATGAAAACTTGGCTTCACCTACTGTTCCAATCTATGTACTAAGTACAGCATCAATCACCATCTGTCTTTCTCTCATTCATTTAATCTGCCTCAACATATAGCTGTTTGTGCATTTTGGAGGGTGGGTAGGCTGAGGTAGTCATACAGTCTGCCTGTTCTGAGGGTAGTTAAATGTTAACAACTGATACTTCAATTTTCATGCTTAAAATGTAGAAGAACAACTGAACAAATAAGTTAGTTCATTTTCTGTAATAATAATAATATATATAACTTTTTATAAATTCATTTGTTCATTTTATTGTTATATTTTCTTTTAAATAACACTCTTTGAAAATTTGTAACATAGCTTATATAGAAAAAATTCAAATAACCCATCATGTTCACATCTATAGAAAGCATTTAATAAAATTCTTTAACTTAAGCCTAAAAATACTGAAGAAAACTTTGAATCTTATTTTCTCCTTATTTTAAATTTGGTTTTGTATAACTATTTGTTTTGTTACTGATTTGTGTTTGGTTTATTGAGATTAGTTATTTATTCCCCCTCATTGATTTTATCCATTGTTCTAGGAACAATTATCTAGTTTTTCTGGATAATAAACATTAGATGTCAGGAATTGGATTCTTTTTAGGTTTCCATTAAAAAGATTTGATATGAATCTTTGCTGTTCTTGGAACTATTAAGTTACTTACATGACAAGAACCAGATAGGATTTTTATCTTGAAAATTTTAGGTGCATATGAATTTACAAAGCCTATAGGCTTTTGAAAATTGATGTTTATGTTATCATTCCAGAGTGAACTTTGAGCCAGCACATATACCCAAAGCCAGAATAATTCCTCATGATTTCATTGGTGGCACAATTATAACACAGTAGAAACACCATGATTTGCTTACCAAATAGAATTCTATGGACTATATATCAACTTTAGGCTCAATATTAAGGAAAATACTTTTATTATTAAATACTGCTTTTCTTTTTCAAATGTGTAATTAATGACAGAAAACCTCAACAACAGAGTCCCTCTGAAGACATGGTACACTTTTTAATTAGTTCCTTTCAAAAGGACATTAAAAACAAGTGCACCCCCCAAGTCTTCTTCAGCATTCCATCATCCCTGAGAATTCCTATTTCCTAGTCATGGCACTGGCCTGATGACTGCTATCTTTATATAGTTCTATAAAAATGCTTAATTGATTTTCAAATATAACAAGCTTTTACATTTATACTTCAGTGTACTGAGCTAAACCATACATAAGATATTTTACAGGTTGAAAATCAGCTAAGTAATTTAAAGCTGGAATTGAAAAACATGGGGTAAATCAGTATGGTTTATTTTTACTGCTTTAAGCTTGCCAAAATTGTTTTATAAGCAGAGTTTGTTCTGACCCAGTTAAGAAATGAACAGGAAAAGAATGAATGGAACATAGGAGAATCAATGACGTGAAGGTATAATAGATTCCCTGTGCATCTGCTTCCAATTCCTGCTTGATTGGGCTTTTCTTTTTTCTCTTCTAGATTCATCAGTAGGATAGCTTCCTTTGGATGGACAGTTAGTTGTTAGTCTAGGAAACAGATTTATTAAACAAATCTAGAATGCTAAGATAGCAATTGATAACAGTTGAGTTTAACTTGATATTAACTTATTTGCCTCCATAATCTTCAGCGTTTTATGTTAAATTTGTAATCTGTTGACTCATTTAATTCTGAGGGCTTTGAGGTGATTGAACACATTAAAATTCAGAGTATTTTTCTACATGAAATAATTAGTGAAAAATCGAGCCACTAATGGAAAGGAGCACAAGGCCAACAAAAGAAGTCATAATTGTCTTGGGAAAAGAAGGGCTCTACAATTTAGTGTGGAGAAGGAAGAAAAGATGCATGGTGGAGACCTGTTGTGTTGCAAGTTTTTCTGGGATAAAACTTTCCACCATCAAGAAGAGCTTGTTAAGACAGAGGATGTTCTGAAAGGAGGTGAAACATTCCAACCCATAGCTCAGGAAATAAGCAACTAAATGGCTTCAGGAAGCCCCTGAGACTGATCAGATATACTAAGCCTTCCCTCCCCTAGAGTACATAAGTAGTAATGTCTTATGAGAGACATTGTCAGACAAGCTGAGCTGCCTAGAAGAGGCTCAGACCATTTGAATCACCTGGAAGAAGTAGAGACCAGCCAAGCTGCCTAGAAGAGACATTCCAACATGTCTAGCTGCCTGCAAGTTGTGCAGCATGCTCCAGGTTTCCAGCTTTCATTAGCTCTCACCCATGCTAAAGTGGGCTTGTGGTGATACAACTCTTGTTGAATAATTTCTGCTCCTTTAACACATCCATTTCCTTCCAGTAACCACAATAAAACTCACTGGTTCACCAAGTTGGACTCTGGTAGTATCCTTACTTTGTCTTGGTTCCCTATCTGGGATGAGAAGAGGCTTGTTCACATCTTTCCACAAACAGTGCCACACAACAAGAACTTGAAATAACTATGGTATTCTCTAAGAGAAGATTATGATAGTTGTTGCCAATCCAGAGTTTATGTTGATAATGAAAAATATGATGTCTCAGTCAATATATGCTGTTTTTTAATTTACAACATCCTTGGCAATTTATGAATAGCAGAAGTTTCCTTGGCTTATGGTTCTGGTGTCTGGGAAATCCAAAACTGAGTACCCTTTCATCATAAGGGACTTTGCTTAGCCATCACAAAGTAGAAGATACAACATTGTGAAATAACTCCAGAGAGTGGAGAAGGAGCTGATCATCACCCCCTCTTGCAACTAATACACTCTCATAATACCTAACCTCCTGCCAAAACAGCCTTAATCTCCTTAATCTATAAAGATATGTAACTGTTCAAATTAGGAGGTCCCTTAAATATTATACCTCCTCTGACCCTAAATTGACTGACTTATCTTTAAATAAAAAAATTGCCAAGTAATTTGACTTGTAAATTATGGATTTAAGGATCTATGCTATGATCTATGTTGCCTACGAGTCTTTGAGAATTGCTTATTGCTCCCTACTATCTCACAATGTGACTTCATTTGGAGAAAAGGACTTTCAGGAGGAAATTATGTTAAAATGAGGCATAATGTGGACCTTGATCCAAGAGACCAGAAACAAGTAAATTTGAACACACAGTCCCCAGGGAAGCACATGCACAGAGAAAACACGAGCAAAATGACCCATTGAGAACATATCCATTTGTAAGTAAGAGAGGCTTCAAGAGAAACCAACCCAAAGACTTCTCGACTTTAGATTTGTAGCCTTCAGAACTGTGGGAAGATGAATTTCTATTGTTCATATCACTCAGTATATGATGTTTTAATCTTAAAACATAATGCAATCAAATAGCGATTCTTCTCAATCTTTTTCAGAAGAAGGAATTATACATTAAAAAAGAGCTGGATGCAATGACTCTTATTTATAATCCCAGAAAACAGAAAGTGGAGACAATCAAATTGGGCAACTGTGAAGGCAACATGAGCAACATATCAAGTTCCAGGCCAACATATTCTACAAGTGTGTGTGTGTGGCAGAGGGAGAGAGAGAGAGAGAGAGAGAGAGAGAGAGAGAGAGAGAGAGAGAGAGCGCTCATGACATATATATTATATAAAAAGATATTCTCTACGTGTGTATGTAATATATTTTT
>NW_008338118.1:2561364-2565560 GCF_000622305.1 Nannospalax galili | reverse complement strand
GAGAGAGAGAGAGAGAGAGAGAGAGAGAGAGAGAGAGAGAGAGATCGATCATGACTTATAAATTTTATTAAAAGATATTCTCCATGCCTGTAGGTAAAATATATTTAAACTTAGTTTTATAATTATTTTCTCTCCTCCTCTTCCTCCTCCTCCTCCTGCTTCTTCATTTTTTTTAAATTTCTTTTTATTGAATTTTGAGTATTTCATACAGAACATCTCAATCACTCTTAATCATCTTTATATCCCCTTCCCCACTGGCACCCTCCTATAGCCTTCCCCCCACACTGGAATTCATGCATTCTGTTGTTTGTGCTAAGGCCCATTTTGTCAAGTCACTATCCTCAGTCATTCCTCAGTGCAAGTTCATCTATGGAGGTCTAGTCAGCTTATCTAGAGTCCCTCACTTTAGGAAGATCAGCTTTTCCTCACCTAGCAATAATCAGTTGCCAATATTTCTGCATCTAAGACTGGAGTCTGCTGTCCATTTCCCAAGTTCTATGCTGGGATTTGTCTGTTTGAGTTTGCATGGGTCTTGTACATGCCTACACCATTGCTGTAGATTCATATGAGCAGGGTTCCAGGAGCTCTAGAACTCTATTTACATATGGTTGTGCACCTCCTCCCAGGCTTTGCAATCTTTCCTCCCTCTCTTCTGCAATGCTCCTTGAACCCTGGGTATGTGAAGTTTAATATAGGAGTTCTGTCCAAGAATCAGCATTCTGCAGACTTTTAATCTTTACCCTTGGCCATTTGTGACCTTTTGTGTTCCTGGCCCTCTGTTGCATGAGGGTGCTTCATTAATGAGAATTAAGAGATTCATTAGTGACTTATTTATCCCTGTTCTATATTCTGTGAGCTTAGGAGTGTAGAGGTTGCATTGTAGATGTTTCCCTTAGGCCTGGGAAATTCATAGACAATGTCTGTGTGTAACCAGTTGTAGTACTTGGTAACAGTCTCTATTTGATGCAAAAAAAGTTCCTTTGATGAGGGATGACTAGGATACTTGTCTGTAAATATAAGGATCCATATTTTGCACTCTGGCGGCCGCCCATCTGAAAAGCTTAGATGAGATGTAGGGAAAAAAAAGCCTATGGCTACATGACTTTGTAAGTTTTACAAATTTGTGTAGTTTGGCTGGATATGTGGGATATGATAGACCAGAGGAGTTTGGGAAGAGTAATGATGATGTCTCTGATATGGAGAGAGGCCGAGTCAAAGTTGGAGGAGGGGAGAGTGTTGGCAATCCCCATAAGCTTACTAGGGTTAGCAGCAGTCACCTGTGTTATGTGATGGATAGTGAGATATGTAACTAAAATGAGGCCACACATGCAGACAAGTTCAATGGGGTAAATCTCACGGTGGCTGCCATCTTGTAAATGGCATAAAATAGATTGTTGCTTGAACTATGGGGGTCACCACCCCATGTATATGAAAATTCTTTAAGGACTGTGGAAGGTCTAGAAAATTTTAAAAGCCATGGTAAAAGGATGGAGAATCACAGGAAAAAAAAAAAAAATCAACCGCTGAAGCTGCCCGGTCATTTCTTTGCATAATAAAAGAATTGTCTGAGGCACAGACTATAGCTCACGGGGAGACTGAAAAGATTAGGAAGGAGTTACAGGAGAATTCAGTATTGGCCTCAGAACTTGCAAGTAAACTGCATGAGAGAGAGAGAGGGAATTGAAGATTTTAATTTGCCCTACCTTAAGGGAAGGGAATGACCTAGAAATAGCTAAAGATGCCCTTCAGATTCAAAGTTTAATACAAAAAGAGGAAAAAGTCATGTTTCAACATGCTGATTGAAGTGTTATCAGTGCTGTAGCCAGCAAAAAATACTCGATAATGGAGCTGTTGGGACTAGGGAAGACTTTGAAACAAGCCCCTTACCATGTGGCTTGTGAGTAAATGGGATGTGGGAGAAAATGATATCAGTTTAAGTCCTTCAGAAGCATTACAGTTGAGGTTCATAACCACCCATCTGTCCTTGAGACATAAGGCTGTTTAACCTATGTCAATACAGGGGCAAGCATCCCCTAACGGAATGGCTTGTGTGAGGCATTAAAGATACTTGGTCATCACTAATGGAGGAGCCCATGTTTAGCAGGGCCTGGAGGACCATGGAAGAGGGACAGGAACTACTGAGAGAATTAAGCATAAAGAAAGCAATATATGATGCCCATTTTGCTGGGCAGGATAAGACTGTGTTCACCAGAGATTCATCAAAAAGCTTAATTCAACAAGGATCTTGAGAATGCTATGGAGCTTTAATAGTTTTGCTAAGTCCCATAATGGGGCAGAATCTTTGTAAAGTAAGAGAGGCTTTGGCAGATCTAAGTGACTCCATCATGTAAAACGTGTCTGTAAAATAACAAAACAACTTACAAGAGATACGAAAAAGAAAAAATAGAAAAAGGGATCCATTTGGGTTATGAAGACAAATGTGGCAAGATTTATGTCTAGCCTAAGTTCCTAAGGAAAAAATTGACAAAAAAACAAATTCTGTACTAAAGAGTTTCTGAAAGTCTTTAAATCTGAAGAACAGCTCACAAAAGGCATACAAAGGATTAAAACTTTCCCAGGGGTGGTTAAAGATCCTCAAAGATTAAACAAGGTAATTTCTCTCTCGACAAATGCTATACTAGGGATGGAGGCAGATTTTACCACTAGGGCCTCCCCCAGCAGCAAGGTATGATCAATGGAGAAGTGGCAGATATGGCTACAGCCAGGTGGCAGACCCAGGGCCTACCTGACTTGGGGAATTAACAGGTGCAGCAGGGACAAGAGGGGTCCTCTGCCTCCTTAGCTGGTGCAGGGTCAGGCAACTTGAGCCAGCACCCATGGTGTTTATCAAAGATAAAAAGATACAGGGAGGCTCCATGTAAAATCCCCAGAATGGGGATGATTCCAAAGGGATAACTAAAGATACTAAAGAGTTGATGAAGTTAATGCCTCTTATCCATGATATGGTACCCAACAGAAAGCTGTTGAGAAAACAATGAATACAAATTGATAAAATCTTTCCAGGCTGTCAGACCTGGTCTATGTTTGATTTAATATGTAATGTTTACCTCTGAGTGTTTTACAGATGTGAAACCCATTTGAGAGATATCAAGTACAGCTGAAGAAACAAAGGCCAGCTGTAGCTATAAAGTTCTTGGGAGCTTTATGGGTGGCTAAGACACAAGTGATACCCACCAGAATAATTGGGAAAAGTCTACAACAGCCTAATCCTGGGCAATAAAAACAAAGGCTCCACAAACTCTACAATTATTAAATAAAAATTCCAATATCAGGGTGGGTTGCTCCCCTATGAGCTTTGGCCAGAGAGATCCTAGAGGTCCTCATGTTAACCAAGGCTATTGTCACATGTCGGTTGTATACCAGGAAAGGTTTGTAAGGCCATGTTGCTGAAGACACTGCAAGAGTGCAGGAGAGGGTCTGTCTCCCTATTGGCTCGTTCCTCCAATGGGCAGGGCCTGACATGGAATGTGGACTATGAAGGGGCTGCTGGGAGCTATCTTGAGACGGAAGCCACGGGTAGCATGCATGGTGTGGAGGATGCGCAACCAGCCACTCAGCAGCTGAAGGAAAGAATGGACTGACTCTTGTGAACCTGGAGTGATCGCTGGCCCTGGAGGCGTGAGTGAATGCTAGCGGTGACTGTGAACATGGCATGGTCTGATAAGGTAGGCTCTGAGTCACAGCATGGGGCTAGGTAGATACTGGGTACTCATTCCTTTGTAAGTTAATAATCTCACATAAAATATATTATCTGGTTTGTCTGCTCGTGCAGGAGACCTAGAGGGAATTTTGGCCACAAAACTGGCATAGTTGGCAGGATAAAGGAACTACAGCCTTGGGGATGTTGACCTCAGAAAGCAGTGCTGTTCCCATGGTGGTGGGTCAGCTGGGCTCTGAGTCCCAAATCTAGGAGAGAAGCCAATCAAAACCCATATGCTTAATGGGGTTAGGGATAGTCATATGGGTTATACAATGGATCATAAAATCTGTAACTAAAAAGAGGCCAGCCATGCAGAAGCGTGGGCCACAGCTATGTTGTAAATGTGAGGATATGTTGCAGGTATGTGAAGATTCGTTAAAGGTTACCAAAGACTAGAAAATATTTTACCTTCTTTGGACCCAAACGGAGCTCTGAGAGAGAGAGAGAGAGAGAGAGAGAGAGAGAGAGAGAGAGA
>NW_008338118.1:2549862-2561209 GCF_000622305.1 Nannospalax galili | reverse complement strand
CCTTTGAACCAAAAAGAGAAAAAAGCTAACAGTACTGTAACTAGGCAATACTCCAATTGGAGCTGCTAAAACTTGGAAAGACTTACAAACAAGTGATCAGAGAGGTGCTCATCACCTGGCTCATGAGGGTATGGGACATGGGAGCAAATAATGTAAGTCTAAGTTCTTCAGAAGCTTCACAGCTGAGTTATATAACCACCCATCCGTCCTTGTGATATAGGCTGTTCAACCTAGGCCAATGCAGGCGGGGAGCAGTCTTTAATGGGATGGCTGGTTGAAGGCATTAAAGATACATGGTTGTCAGCAAGGGAGACTAACATGATTAGTAGGGTCTGGAGGACTATAAAGGAGGGGCAGACATTCCTGAGAGAACTATGTATGAGAAAAGCAATATATGATGTCCAGTTCACTGGGCCAGATGAGACTGAGTTCACCAGAGATGTGAAAGAAAGCCTAATTCAACTGGGACCTCGAGAATGATATGGGGCTTTAATGGCTTTACTAAGCCCTTTGATGGGACAGGATCTTTGTAAAGTAGAGGTTTTGGCAAATCTAAATGGTTCTGACCAACATGTAAAATTTGTCTGTAAAATAACAGAACATCCTATAAGAGATATAAAAAAGACAAGACTGAAGAAATGGTCCACTTGGGTTACTCGAAGACAAATGTGGCAAGATTTATATCAAGCCCAAATCCCGAGAGAAAAAATTGATAGAAAACCAAATTTGGTACTAAGGTGTTTCTGGAAGGTTTTAAAAACCAGAAGAACAGTTTACAAAGGACATTTGAAGGATAATAACTGCACAAGGGATGGTTAAGAATCCCCATCCCCAAGGATTAAATAATATGCATTTCTCTTCTGATAAAGGCTATACTAGGGGTGGAAGAAGTTTTTCCCACCAAGTTCTTCCCCAGCAACCTGGTGTGTTCAATGGGAAGATGACAGATGTGGCTACAGTCAGGAGGCAGACCCAGAGCCTGTCTGACTCAGGGAACCAACAAGTGCAGGGGGGATAGGAGAAGACCCCTGCCTCCATAGCCCAGTGCAGGGTCAGGCAAGTGGAACCATCACCTGTAGGTGTATTAACCAAATTAATGCCTCGTACCCATGCTATGGTACCTAACAAGGATTTATGGAGAAAACAGGTAATACGAATAGGCAAAACCTTTCCATGCTGTGTGAGACCTTGTGTATGATTGATTTAATATATAATGTTAACGTTCCTTCGAGTCTTTTACAGATGTGAAACCCATTTGAAAGATACCTGAAGAAGCAAAGGCCTGCTGTAGCTGTAAGATTCTTGGGAGTTTTATGTAGGTTGGGTAAGATGAGGATAGAGACTCCTAAACTATAGCACTGTTAAGAAAATCTACAGTACCAGGGGTGGGTTGCCCCCTACGAGCTGTTGGTTAGAGAGAGATACTTGAGGTCCTCCAATTCACCAAGGCTATTGCCATTAATATCAGTTGTACACTAGAAAGGTTAGTAAGGCCATGTTGCTGAAGACATTGCATGTTGTGAGCGCAGGAGAAGAAGAGATGGAACTGATACTAAGCCAAAAAATACCTCCGTGCCACTGGATGGATGATGTTCATATTGATGCAGATGGTTGGGGAAGAAAGGATCCCCTATAATTCTACTCAATGATGGACCCTGCATGCTGCACACTATGGACATGCCAAGCAATATCTGCAAATTCAGTAATGGCGTGACAAACACATGTACAAATGACAAATTTCTAATTGGATAAGGCCTGCTCCTAGGTGTGAAACATAGATCTGGTGCTGTAAACCAGGCCAATGCCTTGCATAACGACAGGCTACAGGCCCTAGTGGAGAAGCCATCATGAATATATTGTTTAATGACTATAGTACACCTGCTGGGATATTGTCTAAGTATTTGTATTTACATTAATGTTTGTTTAAATGTGTCTACTTTCCATTTGTCTTTATAGTAGAAGAAACACCACTGAGATAGATCAGTGGCGATGGCCTAAAGACAACTAATGGGGAGGGCCAAGAAGCCACTATCTTACCATGATACAAGAGAGAGCGCCCTACATCTATCACCCCCTCCAAGGCTCAGGGACTTTAGCAGAAGATTGACAAGAAGATTGTAAGAGCAAGGGAAAGGGGTGGACTGTCTCCCTATTGGCTAGTTCCTCCAGTGGTCAGGGCCTGACGTGGAGCATGGACTATGAAGTGGCTGCTGGGAGCCATCTTGGGACAAAGCCACAAGCTGTGGGTAGCATGCATTGTGTGGGGGACATGCAGCTAGCCGCTCAGCGACTGAAGGACAGAATGGACTGACTCTTGTGGACCTGGGGCGATCACTGGCTCCAGAGTTGAGAGCGAATGCTAGTGGTGACTATGGGTGTGGCACATTCTGATAAGGCAGGCTCTGAGTCACAGCACAGGGCTAGGCACTGGGTGCTCATTCCTTTGTAAGTTAATAAACTCACATAAAATATATTGTATGGTTTGTCTGGTCACACAGAAGACCCAGAGGGAATTTGGGCCACAGGGTCAGACAGAGCTGAGGCTAAGATGAAAATTCTATACCACTGGATGGATGGCTTTCATAGTGCCAGAAGACACTATGCAGATGGCTCGGGGAGAAGGATCCCATATGGTTCTGCCCAATGATGGCCCCTGCATGCTCAATGCTATTGATATGCCAAGCAACACCTGCTGGTGTAATAATGGCTTGACTAATGTATGTACAATTGACAAATTTCTAATTGGACAAGGTCTGCTTTTAGGGAGAAACACACATCCGGGGCTATAGACCAGGCCAACCCCCTATGTCAGGAAAGGTTATAAGCCCCAGCAGGTAAGCCGTTGCAAGTATTTTGTTGGATAATTATGATACACCTGCTAAGGTATAGTCTAAGCATTTTTATTTACACCCATGTTTGTTGAGATGTTCCTGCTTCTTTACATTTGTCTTTGTAGTAGGAGAGACACAACTGAGATGAATCAACAGCCATATCTTGAGAACAAATGATAAAAAGGTACAAATGTTCAATATCTTGCCACAATGAAAAAAAAGATCATCCTGCATCTGTCACCCCCTCCAAGGGTCAGGGACTTTTGTGGAAGAATGGCAGAAAAGATTGGGAGAGCTGGAGGAAGGGATGGAGTATTGGATAGGAGTGTCCTCCAAAAGAACTATCAACACCTGAATGTCTGAACCCTAAGAAACTCTGTAGAAAGAGGGGGATACCCCGCACACCCCCTTGTCAGCTTCAATTGCATGAAGGGGGAGGGTCTAAGGACAGATGCGGAGGAAGCCACGGAGGTGGTGGGAAGTTCACCATCTTGACAGAAGTTTTGATGGCTGCTGATCTGAAAAGCTCAATGGAGCTGTAGGGGAAAATGCCCATGGGTGCATGCCTTTGTAAGTAACCCTCTTCTGGATATCATAAACTATATGAAAACCTAAATACATTCTGTCAGTTTTGTGGGTTGGTCATAAGGACAGCATGGTGGGGGGTTGCAGTGTACCTCACAGCATGGGGCCTGGGAGCTGAAAGGGTGCACAACATGGGCCTCCCAGAAGAAAATTTGGCTTTACAGCACACATTAGGGAGAGCATATTTTGTTCATTTTTCTGAGTCTTTGTTACTTCACTTAGTATAACAGTTTCTTATTTCATCCATTTACCTACAGATTTCATGACTTTTTCTTTACTTCTGAGTAGAACTCCATTGTGTAAATGTACCACATTTTCCTTATCCACTTGTCAGTTGAGGGACACATGAGATTGTGTCTCATGTATCCCAGGCTTGAGAATGACCTTAATCTCTGATCTTACTCCAGTTCCTGAGTGATGGGATCAAAAGCACATATCACCCTACTTTGTTTATGCAGTGCTGAGGCTCAAGCGAAGGGCTTACTGCATGGCAGGCAGGTACTCTACCAACTAAGCTGCATCTTCAATTTTATAATTTTGACTGTTCTCTGCTTTAACATCATCAACATTTTCTGGAGGAAAAAAATCCATATACTCCAAATATTTTTGCCAGTGTTGTTTTGAATTAAATTTCTTTTTTTCCCATATAGACTCTAAGATTGGGTACAATGAAGAAGAAATAATAATAGTGAAGTGGGATTTTTATATTGTACACTGTTTAAGCAAACTTTATTAGTGATAATCATAATAACTGAAAATCAAAGTTAAATGAACTGACAAAGCAAAAGAATTAATAATTATTCCATATGGAGATATAGGAAGGAGACTTGTCTTGCTTCTTTTTCAATTTTTGAAGTGATCTTTGAAATGACTACAAATATTTGTTTGCTTGACCACATGTGTGACTCTGTTTTGGAAGATTAGATATTCTTTATCAAGTCTTCTCTCAGTGAGGAAGGTAGAGAAATATTTCACATTTTCACAATTAAAAATTTAAGAAACTATAATTTTTTCACTTTGAAATTGTGGTTGTTAGGCACAGTTTTTAAGAAATTCATATGAGAATTTTCCCTTCAAATAAGTGACTAACAATATCTTAAAATTGCCCCAAAGTAACAAGTGTGGGTACACTTGACCTCAGGAGAGATAGATGGTCATAGAATAGTGTTGACTTCCTGTTTTCCTTAGGATTCCAGTCAATGAGCAGGGGATGCAAGCCTGAGCAGCAGTTGGCATCATGCAATTTTCTTATCAAGACATTCCTACAAAGTAATGATAGACTTCTCATTCTCCCAAGATTTTTCTGACTTTAAATGCTGCTCTGCACCTGCTGTTTCCATAACTGCCAGTTTTCTGTTCTGATCTACTCATCCACCCACCTTGTAAGAGCTGCCCTTCAGACCTGCTTCAGGTATTAGCTTTGCTCAGGCAAAAGATCAGTTATCTAATTCATCTAATCCACTTTTCAAATGGCCATCATTTATCATGTGACTTTTGTTCTCTGTCTTCTAAATGATTACCATCCTTAAAGCAACATAAAGGCTCAATTTTGTGAACCTCTCTACAAAAAAGACTAGAAAGTCAGAAACTACAAAAAAGATGCCAACAAATTTAGAGTGTTTATTCCACTTTGAGTACTAGTTGGGGTATGGACATAGATACATAGATACACACACACACACACACACAACTGTGTTGCCTGGTAACGATTTCGCCTTCATTCTCTTCTTGAAGAAAAAAAATAATCTGAAAAAGACCAAGAGTTTAAGCAAATTTTCTGAACAAAGCAAAGGATAACACATTCCAGAGAAATTAGATTAGGCTTGTCTCAAGGAACAGGGAGTGCTGAGTTCTGCACTGTAGACTTTTAAGAAGTTTTTATGAATATTTATCAAGCATGTAGAATAGTCATGGGGAGGGTAGGATGAACTCCTTCCCCCAACTCATGCCCCTTTAGGGTACTTCTTCCCATGATCCTCTGTAAAAGTCCACAAAGGAGGTGCGTGTTGAAAGCACAATACAAATGATATAGTCAACTGAGCTCTTTAGAAGATGCCGACCTTTTGTTTGTTTTCTTTTTTTTTTTATTGACTTTACTGACCAAGCTGCCTAAACAGCTGAACCTCACATCCCTCTCATGTCTTTCCAAATATTTTCACTGCCATGAATTTGTGAGAGTTTGATAAATGAGTTCTGCTAATTAGCACCCTTTAAAATAGATGGAATAAAAATTTATGGTCACATTTCTCAACCATAGAAAAAATAAGCCCCTTTTAATATAAGGCTACTGTTTGATGAGTAATTGCAGCACACTTGTCAACATTAGGAAAATACTCCTTTGAACACTGGGCTCTTTTTTCAAAAGACTGTCATAAAAAAGGAATTGGGCTTTTTAAATTTCATGTGGCGACACTTCTTTGCCAGGCATTCTTATGACTCCCTAGGCATAAGATAGTTTTGAAAATGATTGCATCAGATCTTCCAGTTCAGCAATCCTCCAACAGAATTATTTTATACTGACTTATTTATGGTATGTTGTCAAGTTTGGCCTGAAACAAAACCATAGGATAGGACATACTTGTGTTTATTTTGCCAAGTGTATTGTATGTTTTGCATGAACTTTCTCCACTTGTCCTATGTTTTCGTACTTTTCTAATGTTTCCTACAACAGGAAAATGAGGAATGGGCCAATTCATATTAAGGTGTGCATAGTTAACAAAATGGCACGCTCAAAATTAACCACAAATAGTGAACTTTCTTTGGAACAAATCTCCTTGCAGGAGCACTTGTACAAAAACTAGGATGCCTCCTGTCCCCTCTGCACCAGGTACTAATGACCATTTTTCCTGTCTGCAGTGGCAGAGTTGCCACTATGGAATTTCCAGGTAATGAAGAGGAATGTGTTCTTCCTTATTGTGATTCTAAAACCTTGATGTCAACAATTTAATTCTAATATACATTTTGAGGGAAATTAAACACTATTATTATCCAGACTAAGATAACAATCTATTGTAGATTGGCTGTTTTGGGTAGTTTTATAAAAATGACAACTATCTGTTTTGTATTTGATTGTAATCTAGATATCCAAATTGCTCAAAGATCCAAACGTAGTTTTATTGCCTTATTTGAAGTTTTCTAGTGCTTATTTGACGGTCCTACTTTGTGATTATTTAATTACATATATTCTTCTTGAAAGTGATCAGAACTTTATTGTGAAGATGAAGGGATTACTGTTAATTAAAAATTGTTTTTGCAGGTTAGATTATTTGCAGTGATAGAAATAATCCAAAAGCATATATTCTGACTCATACATTATTTACAGAATGCTCACACCCAGCTAGGGCACAAGAACTTTGCCTCCTGCCATACCTGTGCACAGAAAAGCTCAGCAATGTGGGTGGCTTTCTGTGTTGCCATCAGTTTCCCTTCTGATTTCCATTTTGCCCAAAAGCTCAGTTAATTTCTTCTGCCTTTGATCAATGCCGTATACCATAGACTCTAAGGTCTGTGGCACTAGGCTAGCTTCTTCCCGGGGTTCTCAATCACTGCCCATTCCAAAATGTTTTTTTTTTTTTTTTTTTTTTTTTGTCTTTTTGTGACAGGGTCTCCCCATAGCCCCAGCTGGCCTGGAACTTGCTATGCAGACCAGGCTGTCCTCAATCTTCGGAGACCCACCTACCTCTGGCCCATGAGTACTGGGACTAAAGGTATGTACTGATTTAAAAAAATTATATATTTAATAACAACATAATTGCAAGAAGCATTTCATGACAACAGCATTGACATTCAATAACATTTTCCAGAGCTAAGATGCATCTGTTTCAAAATTAGCTGTAAATTTTTAGGTTTACAGTTGAATTAATACAGTTATACAGTATTGTACTCAGTATAACCCTTTAAGACATAAAATTAAATGAGGTTCCAACGTTTAAAAAAGATCTCCATTTCATTATTAAAATATACAGTTTCATACAGAAAAAATCATTTTTAATGCAATTGACATTAAGATGTTTGCACATGCATTTCTAATCTATATATGTCTGATTATTACTAGTAATAGTCGGTTGCTTTCTGAGCTCCTTGGCATCTGAGCATGAATATAAAATCATCAGGTAGATTTCAAGGGTAATATTTTTCACATCTACTAATATTAAGGAGTACATTTTTATGCTTTGAAGAATTTTTTAGTTAAAAAAATTTAATAACCACTTGATTGAAAGAAGCATTTCATTACAGCTTTAACAAATTCAGTAACACACTCCAGACAGTTACACAATATTGAAATCAGTATAAACCCTGTAAGATATAAAATTGAATGAGTTTTTACCCTTTAAAGAAGATCTCCATTTCAAAATATGCCGTTTCCTACATTTTTTAATATTATTTTTTATGTTTTTTAGAAGAAGCATATCATTACAGCTTTAACATGCTCAATAACAGTTTCCAAGCAAAGACACAGCTCCTTCAAAAGTGGCTATAAAATTTCTAGGTTCACTATTGAATCACTACAGTTATACAATATTGAACTCAGTATAAGCCCTGTGAGATATAAAAAAGATCTCCATTTCATTCTAAAATACACTATTTCTTACAGGAAGACTCATTTTTTGCTGCTAATACAGGTGTTGGCACATGCGTCTCTAATCTGTATGTATCTAATTATTGCTAGTCATAATCGTTTGCCCTTGTATCCTTGGCACCTGTGTATGTCTATAATTGTCATCGGGGAGATTTCAATGGTAATGTTAATCACCTCTACTAATTAACATGATGTAAACTTTTATGTTTCCTCCTCAAATATAACACATTTTTTTAAAATTTGTTGATTGTTTTCTGTGTGTTTATCACACTGAACATCCCAAACCATCTTATTCAACTATGCATCCACTTCCCAGATGGCACCCACCCATAGCCTCCCTCCTCCTACTAGAACCCTTATACTCAGTTTTCCCTGCTACTGTCCGCTGTGTTGTCAGCACCCCTAGCCATTCCCCACTACTTGTCCATTGGTGAGTCTAATCAGCCTTTCCAGAGGTCTTTGTTTTAGGAAGGTCAGCTGTTCCTCATCTAGCAGAAATTCCTTTAGATAAGATTGGGGTTTGCTGTTCATTTTCCCAGTTCTATGCTGGGTTACTGTCTGGAAATCCCTTGGGCCACCCTGGCCAACAATGCAAAAGAAGGTATCTTCTATCTGGCATTGTTGCTTGTTATGTAGCTTTAACTATACATATGGACTCTTAAAAAATTATAAGGCCCCTTTAATCTTCGGTTATACTTTCCTTTTGGGTGTTCAAGGCCATACAGTTGGCCCAGATAAACCAATTTATTTTTACTCTTAAGGTCGTTTGAGGATCTGTTCCTCAGGGGTCACATGCGCTTGGGAGGAGCCCCTGGCCCCTTTCTTTTACTAGTTCCAGCTATGTGAAGATAAGTCAAGGGTCCTTCTTGACCATGGCTGGCTTTCCTTGGAAGCATGGAGGAAATGATACCTCTGTGTTGCTCCTCTTCTTTGTAGACTGGACACTGGTTCATGTCCATCTCATGGGGTCTCCTCAGCTTCCTTGATCAAGAGGACAGGTGACCCACAACAATTACAGGACATTTGGGAGATGCTCATAGTCCCCTGGAACTAGTGGACCTAGGAGGGCAAGGAGCAAAAACTGTCCATTATGTCCCTCTGACCAAATTAGTATAGGCCTCAAAGTATGTCTGTTAAACATCCAAGAAGGTTAGTTCCACCAGTCTGGTACTTTTAATTACTGTATGCCATGTAGATAAATCTTGGGGAAAGACCAATTGTTCTCAGATAAACCTTACCTAGACATATATTTCTTGATCTGGTATGTATAATTTGTCAGTGGTTTGTTGAACTAATATGGCTCCCTCTGGTTTCTAAAACTATCTCTCACATCATCTAACCCCTCGATCATGGTTTTCCCAATTAAGGTGCCCCAATTTTCCACCTTTCTCCCTTAATAATGCCCTTCTATGGTCTTACCTCTCTTGAGCTCTTTCTTTCTCCTTACCCACTAAGTTCTTTGTATACCCTTCTCTGCCCCCTCCCTTAAACTAACCCAAATTTTAATCCATATCTCCCTTATTAACACCTGTTTCCTACTGTTCTTCTCTTTCAGGTTTTTTCTTTTCCTTTACCTTCCTGGTTCTTTTCCATTATCCTGGTTCCTGTACTTATGTCTCGATACATACTCACTTATCAGGATTTGTTTCTAAGATCCATATATGAAGGAGAACATATGTCGATTTTTTTTTCTGAGTCTGTGTTACTTCACTTAGTATAACAGTTTCTAGTTCCATCCATTTACCTGAAAATTTCATGATTTCATCTTTCTTTACTGCTGAGTAAAACTCAATCATATAAATGAACCACATTTCCACTATCTGCTTGTCAATTGAATGACACTTAGGTTGCTTCCATCTCTTAGTTATTGTGAAAAGAGCAGCAACAGACATGGAAGTACAAGTGTCTCTGCAATAGGATGAGTTCTTTGGGTATATGCCAAGGAGTGGTATAACTGGGTCAAATGGTAGGTTCATTTGTAGTTTTTTAAAGAGTTCGCCACACTGCTTTCCATAGGGATTGAACAAGTTTGCAGACCCACCAGCAGTGGATGAGTGTTCCCCTTTCCCCACATCCTCTCTAACATTTTGTATCATTTGTTCTCTTGATCTTAGCCAGTCTGACTTGGGTAAGATGAAATCTTAAAGTGGTTTTAATTTGCATTTCACTAATTATTAGTGATGTTGAACATCTTTTAAGATCCTTCATAGCCACCTTTATTTCTTTTTTTGAGAACTCTCAGTTGAGTTCCTTAGGTCATCTTTTAATTGGGTTACTTCTGTTTGAGTCTCTGTTTTTTGAGTTTGTTATATATTCTGGATGCTAAATCACTGTCAGATGTGTCACTAGTGAAGAGTTTCTCCCATTCTGTGGGTTTTCTCTTCACGTTTCTTGTTGCTTCCTTTGATGTACAGAAGCTTTTTAGTTTGATGAGATCCCATTTATTGATTCTTGACTTTATTTCTTGAGCAATTGATGTCCAGTTTAGAAAATTCTTTTGTAAACCTATATCTTTTAGGTTTTTGCCAATGTTTTCTTCTAATGGTTTCAGAGTTTCAGGCTTTACATTGAGGTCTTTGATCCCTTTGGAATTGACTTTTGTGTAAGGTGAAAGCTAGGGGTTTAGTTTCATTCTTCTACAGGTGGAGATCAAGTTGTGCCAGTACAATTTGCTGAACATGCTGCCTTTCCTCACCTGAGTTCTGGCCCCTTTTTAAATATCAGGTGGTTGAAATTTCATGTACTCACATTTGGGTCTTTGATTTTGTTCCATTGATCTATGGGTCTATTTTTGTGTCAGTACCATGTTGTTTTTCTCACTAAAGCTCTGTAACACAGCTTAAAATCTGGTATAGTAATCCCTCCATCATTGCTCTTAATGCTCAGGGTTGCTTTGGCTATCTGAGATCTTTTGTGCTTCCATATGAATCTTAAGATAGTTTTTTCAGTTCTGTGAAAAATGTCATGGGGATTTTGATTGGCATTGCATTGAATCTATAAATGGCTTTTGGTAGGATGGTCATTTTCATAATATTAATTATTCCAATCCATGAGCATGGGAGGTCCTTCCATCTTCTGATGTCTTCCTCAATCTCTTTCTTTAAAGATTTAAAATTTTCATTGTAGAGCTCTTTAATGTCTTCAGTCAGGTTTTTTCTGAAATATTTTATTTTATTTTTTTGCAGCTATTGCTTGTTTTTGGTATATAAAAAGGCTACAGATTTTTGTAGGTTAATTTTGTAACCTGCCACTTTACTGAATGTGTTAATAATTTCTAGAATTTTCTCGTGGAGTTTTTGGTGTATCTTAGATATAATATTATTTCATCTGTGAATAAGGATAATTTGATTTC
>NW_008338118.1:2544903-2549774 GCF_000622305.1 Nannospalax galili | reverse complement strand
GATAGTGGACAGCCTTGTCTGGTTCCTGATTTCAATGGGAATGCTTCCAAATTTTCTCCATTTAGAATGATATTGGCTGTGTGTTTTTTGTATATGGATTTACTTATGTTGAGGTATTTTCCCTCCAGTCCAATTCCCTCTAGGACTTTGAACATAAATGCATGTTGAATTTTATCAAAGGCCTTCTCTGCTTTTATTGAGATGACCAGATGGTTCTTGTCTTTGAGCCTATTTATATGATTTATCATGTTTATTAACTTACATATATAGAACCATCCTTGCATCTCTGAGATAAAGCTGACTTGATCACGGTGGATGATTTTTTTTTATTATTTTCTATATGCAGTTTGCAAATATCTTATTGAGAATTTTTGCATCTATGTTCATTAAGGATATAGGTCTATAGTTTTCTTTTTTGGTTGTATCTTTACCTGGTTTTGATATTAGAGTGATGCTGGCTTCGTAGAACAAAATTGGAAGATCTCCCTCCATTTCTATCTTTTTGAATAAATTAAGTAGTATTGGATGCAAATCTTCTTTAAATGTCTGATAAAATTCTATTGTAAATCCATATAGTCTTGGGCTTTTTTCAGTCTGGAGATTTTGTATTACTGTTTCAATTTCTTCTTGTGTTATGGGTCTATTTAAGCTGTTAATCTCTTCTTGGTTTACTTTTGGTGGTTCCCATGCCTTCAATATCCATCCATTTCTTTTAGGTTTTCAAATTCAGTATTATATAGGTTTTTAAACTATTCCCTTATAATGTTCTGTATCTGTCTAGTGTCTATTGTGATGTTTCCCCTTTCATGTCTGATTTTGTTGATCTGGAGGTGCTCTTTCTTTCTTTCAGTTAACTGCACTAGCAATCTGTCAATCTTGTTTATCTTTTAAAAAAACCAGCTCTTGCATTCATTGATTCTTTGTATTGTTTTCTTTGTTTTGATTTCATTGATTTCTGCCCTGATTTTTGTTATTTCTTCTTCTCTGCTGTATTTGGGTTTCATTTGTTGTTGCTTTTCAAGTGTCTTGAGGTGCAATGTTATTTATTTGTGTTCTTTCCAATTTTTTGATGTAGGCACTTAGAGCTATAAACTTCCCTCCAAAGACAGCTTTCAGCATGTCCCAAAGGTCTTGTTGTGTTGTATTGTCCATTTCATTTAGTTCCAGGAATACTTTTATTTCTTTCTTAATTTCTCTTTTGACCCATTCATCATTCAATTCAGGAGCGTGTTATTTAATTTTCGTGTGTTCATGTAGTTACTAGGGTTTCTTCTGGTGTTGATTTTAAGCTTTATTGCATTGTTGTCTGATAGAATGCATGGAATTATTTCAATCTTTTTGTATTTGTTGAGGTTTGTTTTGTGCCCCAGTATATGGTCGATTTTTGAGAAGGTTCCATGGGGTGCTGAGTAGAACGTATGTTCTTTGGTGCTTGTGTGGAATACTCAGTAGATGTCTGTTAGGTCCATTTGACATATGGTATTGTTTAATTCAGATGTCTCTCTTTTAACTCTCTGCCCTGTTGACCTATCTAATGGAGACAGCAGGGTTTTTAACTCCCTTACTGTTGATGAGTTGTGATTAATCTGGGTCTTAATGTCTTGTAGTATTGTTTTTATGAAGTTGGATGCACCAGAGTTTGGTGAATTTATGTTCATGATTGTAATATTTTCTTGGTTTTTTGTTCCTTTGATCAGAATAAAGTTTAAAGTCTATTTTGTCAGTTATTAGAATTGTAATGCTTGCTTGAATTTATGTTCATGATTGTAATATTTTCTTGGTTTTTTGTTCCTTTGATCAGAATAAAGTTTAAAGTCTATTTTGTCAGTTATTAGAATTGTAATGCTTGCTTGAATTTATGTTCATGATTGTAATATTTTCTTGGTTTTTTGTTCCTTTGATCATAATAAAGTTTAAAGTCTATTTTGTCAGTTATTAGAATTGTAATGCTTGCTGTTTTCTTAGTACCATTTGCTTAGTATATATATTTTTCCATCCTTTCACCTTAAGATAGTGCCTGTTCTTGAAAGTGAAATGAGTTCCCTGCAGACAGCAAGAAGATGGGTTTAGTTTCTTAATCCATTCACCATGTCTGTGTCTTTTGAATAGAGAGTTCAGTCCATTAATATTTAACGTAATTAATGAAAGATGTGTATTGAGTTCTGTCATTTTTTTTTTCTGTTTACATTCTTGATATAGCTGTACTTTTCCACAGTTATATCTTCATTGAATATTGCAAGGGGGTTCAAGCCAGGGACCCCTGCACAGTGATGATTGGGGATGAGTAAGCACACCATTCGCCACCCCATGCTGTCCCCAGGACCAGAGACAATCAGATGCAATGGGGATCCTAGTCAAGCAGGGACTCATTTATTGCAGGTGTTACAGAGTTTATAAAGGCACCTGGAAATCCCCCCTCCTCCCTGAGGGTGTATCTTAAGGATGGTCACATGCTGATCATGCACTCCTCAGCAGTGAGGAAGTATCCTTCGACTTTTAAAACAAGTCAGGCCATTCCCCAGTAACTTCCTCTTGGACCTCTGCAAGGTGGAGCCTTTAGGTCCCCACAGAATTTCTTTCCACAACCCCTTTGATATAGTCATTCCTTTCTTCAGCTCTTTTTATTGCTTCCAGAACTCTGTGATGGGCTGGTTTTGTGGACATGAATTTCTTCAGGATATTTATGTCATGGAAGATTTTTCTTTCCCCTTCAACTATAATAGATATTTTGGCTGGGTATAGTAATCTGAGTTGCCATCTGTGGTCATTTAAAACTGGGAATACATTAGTCCAGGCTCTTCTGGCTTTCATAGTTTACACTCAAAAGTCAGTTGTAATCCTAATGGATTTTTCTGTATATGTGACTTGTTTCTCTTTTGCAGCTTTCAGTATTGTCTCTTTCTTCTGTAAGCTTAGTGTTTTTACTATGAAGTGCCATGGAGCATTTTTTTTTCTGGTGCTGTCTGTTTGGTGTTCTGTATGCTTCTTGTATTTGTATGGCCATGTCTTTCTTTAATTTTGGGAAATTTTGTGGTATGATTCTGTTGAAGATCTGGTCCATGCCATTATCTTGGGATTCTTCTCCTTCCTGTATGCCTATGATTTGTAAGTTTGGTCTTTTTATCATGTCACACAATTCCTGCATATTCCATTCTTGTGATTTCTTAAATTTTTCATAATCTTTGCTTGAGTGGTCCAGTTCATCCACTTTATCTTCCAGGTTGACATTCTGTTTTCCATTTCATTCATCCTGTTGGTGAGGCTTTCTCCTGTCATTTTTAATTGGCTTACTGATTGTTTCACTCCCTTTCTCATTTCTGCCTGAGCAGTCTTCAATATTTCTAGTGTTTTTCTGAATTCATTCAGTTTATCCCTATCTTCCTTCAGTTCTTTGATTTTTTTGTGTCTTCTTTAAATTCATTGAATTCTTTTATCATGTTTATAATTGTTTTTTTGAGTTCCATGTCTAGGCGGTTCTCACTGTACTCCTCTAGAGGACTATTGGTATTTGTGGGGATATGTTATTTTGTTTTTTTCATGTTATTATGTTTCCTCTGTGATTTTGACATGTGAATTTCTTTTGTAGTTTCTGATTCTCCTGTGAGACTAAAGTCTTCAAGTTTAGGTCTGCTTCTTTTTTGTAAACTTTATTTGCCTTTGTAGTTTTCTCTTTGGGAATGAAAACCTCCTTCATCTAAGTTTCTGGTTCTCTTTTGATTTTATATTAGAGTGGCCAGATTGCTTTTGTATTCAGGAGTTCCCACAGAGGCCCAAGAGGATCAGATGTTCTCAGGCTTTCTCCTAACGTCTGGATCCATATAGGAAAGATTTTGGGCTCAGGAATTTTGGGGGTTGGACTGGCCTGTAGCAGGTCCCAGTAAAGATGCTGGTCTTAGGCAGCTGGTGGTCATTACACTCAGAGATGCAAAGGGAGATGAGATGGGAAGAGGTCCCCAAGGGCTCCTGGGGACTGCACTGAAGAACTGGGTTGGTCTGGATGCAAAGGATCAGGAAGCCAAAAGGTCATCCCTGGTGTCCAGGAAAGAGGCTGGTGGGTTGTGCAACCCAGTGAAGCAGTGGGAGGTGAGGGCAGGACCAGGCCCAGGGGTCTCCTGGGGACCCTGAGAAGGAACTGGGTTGGTCTGGATGCAAAGATCAGGAAGAAGTGGTGGATCCTCTGGTGTCTGGGGTGCCAAGACAAGGAATGGGACAGGACCCGGGCTAGGAGAGAGACAGGCAGGGGTGGAGATGGGGGGGTGAATGTGGCTGGGGGAGTCAAGGTGAGGAGGGTGTGATTGAATTATCCAGGCTCGATGGACTTACCCTGCTTGGCGGGTGGGGGGGGGGGTTGTGCAGGCCCAGGGAAGCAGAAGGAGGTAAGGGCAGGACCTCAACAAGGAACTGGGTCCATCTGCATCAAAGGGATCAGGAAGTAGTGGTAGCCCCGGGCCAAGAGTTCAGCCCTGGGGTCCAGGAAACAGGCTGGAGGGCCTTGCATCCCAGGGAAGCAGATGGAAGTGAGTGAGGGACAAGACCCAGAGGGCTCCTGGGGACTTCAAGAAGGAGTTGGGTTGGTCTGGGTGCAAAGGATCAGGAAGCAGTTGTCGTTCCCTGGTGTCTGGGCCACCAAGACAAGGAATGGGACAGGATTCAGGCTAAGAGGAGAGATGGACAGGGGAGATGGCAGGGTGAATGAGGCTGGGGTAGTCAAGGTGAGGAGGGAGTGATTGAGTTACCCAGGAGAGAGCCTGGTGGGGCCATACAGCCCAGGGAAGCAGAGGGATGTGTGTACTGATTTTTAAAAAATTTTGAAATGAACTTATATGACTGTTAGATTTTATTTTATAAAAATAATTTATTATTCAGAAGTG
>NW_008338118.1:2536454-2543526 GCF_000622305.1 Nannospalax galili | reverse complement strand
TAACTCAGGGAAAAACTTTGTCTATAATTTTTTAATTTTATTTTTATTTTAAATTTATGTGTGTTCTGTCTGCATGTATGTAATTGCACCACCTGCATGCAATACCTTAGGATACCAGAAGAGGGCATCAGATCACCTGGAACTGGAGTTATAACGAAGTTCTTAGCCTTAATGTAGGTGCTGGGAATAGAACCCAGATCCTCTTCAAGAGCAGGCAATGCTCTTAAACACTGATCCATCCCTCTAGTCCCTGTTTACAAATTGTGATCTTAAATCTTCAAAATATATTTAGGCTGATTTATTGTAAACAATATTTATTTCTCAAATGATAAGACTGTATGTTTAAAGGTTCTCTATGGTATATAGTATGAATGTGTGTGCATATGTGCATATGTAGATATCACATATAGCATGCATGCACACTTTGAAAGGTTATAATAACACCCTTACTTGTAGAGAATATTCATTCTTTCTCGTTACATCATTTATTTGTGAAATTTGTTCCAATTTGATAGATGTTATTATCAACTTATGTAACAGAAATGAACACAATTTTCAATTTTTAAGATAATCTTCACATCCTGGCCACTCCTCTACCACTGAACCACAGCTTCAGCTCTCTGTAGTTTATTTATAGGAATTAAATTTGTTTCCTTATTTTATATTGTACACTGTATTTTTGTAAATTTCCCATACAACTATATACATCTACTCTGCTGACACTGTGTTATTTGTTATAAATATTTTGCACCAGTTTTTGTCTTTTAGTATTGTTTATGGTTTATTTTATGCTCATCTAAGTGCATCAATTTTCTTTTTTTTGTGTGTGTGTGTGTGTGTGTGTGTGTGTATTGTTTCCATTTTAAAACTGTTTTCAAGGAATGATCTTGCCAAGGTTTCACTGACACTCCTGAACTCCTGAACCATCCTCCAAATTTCTGATGTTGGGAGAGAGGGAGAGAGAGAGAGAGAGAGAGAGAGAGAGAGAGAGAGAGAGAGAGAGAGAGAACATGAACTTGAATTGGAAATAGGAAGAATCCATGCTTCAGACAAAAATCAGAATTATAACACTGGGTGCTACTTATGACCTTTACTGCCTCATAGAACTTAAGGAGACACCATCTTCCTTAACTAACACAGTCTGATTTGTACTACAAATAACCACAGACCCAAAGGAGAACATAGTGTGCATTTCCCTGACAGCACTGACAGAATGTTCTCCTTCTTGTCCTCAGATTTCTGAGAAATTACTCATCCCTACTTTACCCTGTTTTAATTCTAAGGATTTCAGTTCACTAAAAGGTGAAATCATAAAGGTAATGAACTTAACATTATCCTTTTTTGTTGTTTTTGTTGTTTTTGTTTTTGTTTACCCTCTGGGTCATTTCTCTCACCTTCTTTAACATTGTAGGTAGATAGATCAGTTTAAAGGTTCTTGATATCTGCCATTATGAGTTTGTTCTTTATAAATCAACATTTAAAGTAACATGAAAATAGAGCAGAAGGTTCCCAGTCAGATAACAGGCATCTACAGGAAGTCACATCTATCTTTGTAAGCAGAAGGAGAGGACTGAATTTCTGTCCTTTACAGTCAGAAACAAAACAAAGATATCCATTTCTGCCATTTTGGTTCAATAGTCAACGGCCAATTTTGCCATTCAACAGGGTATCAGAAGTTCAAGCTAGTGCACCAGCCACAGAAATAGGAATGTAAGGGTTTTAGATTTTTCAACAGACAGATAAAAAGACTTTTATAGATGGAACGATTCTGCATGTAGAAAATCTTAAATAATTAAAAACAAAACCACATACAATCAATGGATAATTGCAATAAAACCACAAGATTACAATTTGATATAAAAATGAATTACATTTATAAGGAGGCAATGAACAATTTAGATATGAAGTTAGGGAAGCAATTTTACCTAAAATAGCATCAACTAAACCAAAATTCAAAAATGCACCTAATAAAAGATGTGCAAAGCTTGTACAGTGAAAATAAATGTTACATAGAGATTAAGATTCCAAGAAGTGGAAAGGTAAACTGAGAGAGAAATTATAGTCTTGTTTATTGCAATATAATTTTTTGTACGTTTTAAATAACATTTTCAGTGAACCAACCTTCCTTCCTTCCTTCCTTCCTTCCTTCCTTCCTTCCTTCCTTCCTTCCTTCCTTCCTCCCTCCCTCCCTCCCTCCTTCCTCCTCCCTCCTCCCTCCCTCCCTCTTCTTCTCTTCTGTTTTCTTCTTTTCTTTTTGGTCTTACTATACTGACCTGATAGAAGTGAACTCAAATTTGAATCAATTCTGTCTTCTGCTAGGACTTTCTTCTTTTCCCTGTACTGGGAGTATAGCCATCCTTTATCACATATGGCCAAGACTTTGGTTTGTTGGAAATTGACAAATGGGTCAAAACATTTTTAAAATCCTAAAATTTACATAGGATAAAGGACCCAGGGTAGCCAGGGCAGTTTTGAAGATAAATGAATTTTGGCGTAGTAAACTTTCCTATTTCAATTTTTACTTTAAAGCTACAATAATTAAGCAGTGTGGGACTAGAGGAAGGATAGATTCATAAATGAGAACAGAATTTTGAGTCTAGAAATGAGCTCTAATTTTTTACAAAAAAGGAGTCAAGACAATGCAGTAGGAGAAAGGATAATCTTTAAATTTTTTACTTCTTTATTTTTATTTTATGTGTGTGTGTTTTTTGTGCACACATGTAAACACATCTGTGCATGCCAGGCCTGTAAGGCCAGAAGAGGGCATTGGATCCTCTGGAACTGGAGCTGAGGATGTTGCTAGCCACCATGTGTGGGTGCTGGGAATCAAACGCTGATCTTCTGCAAAAGCAGCCAGTGCTCTTAATCACTGAGCTGTCTTGTCAGGTCCCCAGGGAAAATCTTGTCAATAAAGAGTGCTGGGATAATTTAATTTTGGCATGCAAACAGAGGACTTTAGATTTTTTTCTTCATGTTAAACATAAGTATAACTCAAAATTAGCCTTAAGTGTCACTTTACAAATTATAAAACTTTCAGAAAAAAATAAGATAAAATGTTTTTACCATAGATTAGGCAAATTATTATTAGCTGTGATAATAAAAACAAAATCCATAAAATGAAAATATTGGTAAATTAGTTTTCACAATGATTTACAAAGGCTTATGTTCAAAGAAATAGATGTCTTAAGGTGATCTTTAGTGAAGTTGTAAACTTTTTGTTTCTTGTATAAAAATTCATGAACATCATTGTTTTGAGAAATTAGGTAGTAAAAGGAAAATATATAAGCAGCAAAGAAAGAACCATAGATGGCACAGATAATAAAAGGTCCTCACCTCTGGAGATGGCCTTAATAAGAGGTAAGCTGACAGCTTTCATTCAAGCTTTCTCTACCTTCTTAGAGAGTAAAACCCAAATATAAAACCCAATAGCTCTTTAGCCATATTATATTAAAGATATATTGATGAGTTTGCTAACTTATTTGTTCATTAACTCAATTTTAAATACTATCAGTTAAGTACCAAACAGTGATCAGTAATGTGTATGATACTGAGTTAACAGTGAATGAATCGGGCACTATTTAAAACTTCATGGAATTCTACAGTGGATGGGGATAACATGCAAAAAGTACGCCAGTCAAGAGATACTGGCATTAACAAGGCTCCACAAGAACAATATGGCATGTTGAGAAAGTATTTTATAAGGAGACTTGGTCTTCTAGTTTAAGGAGTTAGTAAGTTTTCAGAGGACTGTGCATCTGAAACAACACCATCTGTGCAGTTTATTAGACTGAGTGGCACTGCATGATAGAAGATGGAACCAAATCAGTATCTATAGAAATTGTGAGGATTTTTCATTTCCAAAATGTATTTTCTTTACAACCTTTAGGAATAAGCTTAGCCTGCCTAAATTTTTCTATTTAAAAGTATCGTTCTTTTATTAAATCATTCTTGAGTAACTGAAAGGAAACTACAGTGTTGTCTTTTGAATCTCTGAGCAGGATCTTTGTCCGTTTTTGCTCAGGGTACTGTCTCATGTCTAGAGCAGCTGCTGGCAAGAGTAAGGTATTCAAGAAATGCTTATGGATTTATGGAATGAATTAATGCTTCAATCAAAAATACCTATGGAAAACATGAGTTATTATTGCTATTCCTTTACTATTTATTATGTACTATAAAGGATATGGCAACAGGTATTTACTTACTTATATTAATTATGGCTGCATTGACACCAAAGTCTTCTCTCTGGCCAATTTATTTTTCTTGTTCTTTGATCAGCCTTGATTTCCAAGACTGATTCTGAAATTCTGTTGCAGCTGTGTATCTTTACTCAGCATGTTCCTAAGAACTCTGATGTTTCACAGCTGGTGCTGGGTATAGTGTGAGGAATCTAATTCTCAAATGGATTTCATAGTTGGACAACTATCTTGCCAGCTTACTTATATCTCTAGATATAAGGATCCGTATAAGTAGTGGTCCAGTGGTTGGTGGAGATATGCTGACTGGGGCATCCTATCAAAGTACTTATGTAGTGTTGATCAGCACAGAACACCAGAGACAAGGACCACAACTGTTATCCCATATCTGAGGGGTTTTGAGACAATGTATCTAAGCACTATAAAGACAAGGACATTTGATGGATCTTGCTGAATGCCTTTAATGCAGTGGAGAAAGAGTGAAAATGTGAGGAAATGTGTGAAGGTGGAAAGGCTTCCTGATTGGCTCATAGCATTATTACAATTTCTTGCAGGTGGAAGGAAGAAAAGACTGAGAATAATGTCCAGAACTTAATTATAAAAACAGTCAATCCAGATTGATGACTCAGCTGGCAAATATGGATGCTCCTAAGCCTGAAGACTTGACTTTGATCCCCAGGACCCACATGGTGGAGGAAGAACCAAGTCTTGCAAGTTGTCATCTATCTCTATACATGATATTGGAAACATGCACATGTACATGTGTGCATACATATGATAAATAACTGTAAAAATATTCAATCCATGCATAATATTGAATGCTTAGCACTGGCAAGGCTGACCACACACAAAAAGTCAGATCCCTGAATGATAAATATCAATGAGAGAGAGAGAGAGAGAGAAAGAGAGAGAGAGAGAGAGAGAGAGAGCTCTTAAAATCTAGATTCCAGGTACCTCCCTCCCCTCCCCTCAGACTTGGCCTTTCCTCTGTGAAGGGGATGCAGTTGGGTATTTTTGATGTTTCTGGATAAGGTCACAATGAAGTTGGCTTTACAAGAGTTGGAAACACTGCAGACTGGATTCAATTTCTTTGCTACTGCTATGTGCCAAAGAATCGCTTAACTAATGCTCACAAGCAAAGGAAGCAGCCTGGAAATGCCTATGGCAGTGGGAAGAGCAGGTCTTTTCTTCTTCCTTCAGCCATGCAGTTTCGAGAGACCTCTGTGATTAGTTTCTGAGAGACTCAGTAGGTAAAGCAGAAGTAGTTTTCAGAGTTGGAGAACTGTAGGCAAAGTTGAGACTAAAAAGCTGAAGGAAGAAAAGTAAAATTGAGACTTGGTCATTTAGCCAGCTCGTGCTCAGTGGGCAGGACATAAAACTTAATGGCAGTGGGTAGGAAAGAGAGTTGAGAGTTTCAGGACGCAGAGTTCATGAAAATCTCCAAGTTTGCTACAAAATGAAGCACCCAAATGGGTTAATAGCTGGAAGGCATGGCAATTTTGAGATAATTTAAATGAAGATTATTTTGGGTGGGAATATATTTAATGGTAAGACCTTTATAATAGGAGCTAGGACTGTCCCTAAGGTCAGAGATAGACTCCGGCTATCTTTGGAGAAGAAACTTCCATGTTGTGAGGACCTAGAAGAGGGCAAATGACAAAGGAAGGTAACAGCCTCTAGGAACTGACAGGAGGCTCAGATCATAGGTAGCTAGAGAGCTGGGACTCAGTCCAACAACCATGATGAAATGAGTGTTGACAGCAACTGTGTGTGCCTGGAACAGGACACCAAGTTTGACCAAGGAATGACATCTGACTCTAGATTGCACACTTCTCTGTCCTGGTGGAAGAACATTGTAAGATAATGTTTTACAGTTATTGAGTTCATAGAGGTTTCTTGTGCAGCATTAGGAAACTAGTACCCTTAGTAAAATATTTATCAAGTCTAACATACTGTATTATTGCTCATAACCCTAAAATTATTGTCTCAGAAACTACCCAACTGAACCCACTCCATGTTTTGCAAGACCCACCTGAATGCCAAGCCTGGTCCTAAGTTTCTATAAATATCTTTCCTCAAGTTCCTCTTTTTTGAGATATCAACTTGTACTCTAACATCAGGTTTTCTTATGATCTGTTGCAGAGTAAAAATTACTGTCTCGAATATTTTAAATGATATGGATTAATAAAATAGGTTTAGAAGTTTAGTTAGCAGTATTACAAAGCTTGAATGTGCACTGAATTAATAAATCTATCAGTGCATAAACACAAAGAAAATTAAATATATGCTATGGTGTTTTTGTCTAAATATTTTTAGACTGTTTCAAATTCTGTCTCCTACCTCTGTGATTGTAACTGGTTTTTAGGGCAGAACAAAATTCTTGCTGGTCACACTAGAACTCAAAGTTCTGATGTACATAAATAAATTATTTACTTTGTGCTTCTTTCCAAGATTGAAATATAAAATAATAAATCCAGTCAAATACTTGAACTGTTCCATTAATTCCTTCAGAGATAAAAATTGAAAGCAAGCATTATTTAAAAACTTAGACATGAATATAGGGAAGGGACTTGTAATAGGGATAGGAGAGAGAGAGGTGAGACCAGGTCGGGGGTAGAGTAATCAGAGTGCATTCATTATATATGTGTGTGTGTGTGTGTGTGTGTGTGTGTGTGTGTGCATGTGTGCATGTGCGTGTGTATATGAAACTGTTAAATAAATTCAGTAAAAATTATTTAAGGACACACACAAAAGTTTAGATGCATATTCAACGGAAATTTGGTTATATTTTCAAATGAGAGACTAGTTACTTGTCTTATCCTTTCCAAATAGGTGGAGTGGATAAAGATGAGCTCAAGATTACCTTGTTCTTAAAATTT
>NW_008338118.1:2530090-2536356 GCF_000622305.1 Nannospalax galili | reverse complement strand
GGGATAGCTTAGAGCATTCTTCATAAATACACATATTTCAGTGTATATACACCTCTAGGAATTTTAACCTTAGGATTAATATAAATGAATTAAATACATAATTTTCATCTAATATTTCTTTTTTAAAATTATTATTTATTTATTTTTATTTTGTGTATATGAGTGTTACCCCTGCATGTATGCAATGTACCTGTATTATGCAGTGCCCAAGGAGGACAGCAAAGGATGTTGGATCCCCTGGAACTGGACTTACAGATGGCTGTTAGCCACCATGTGGGTGCTGGGATTCGAACCAGAGTCCTCTGCAAGAGCAGCCAGTGCTCTTAACCGCTGCGCCATCTCTCCCATCCCCTAACATTTTTTTTTTATTTCCCTCTGCATAGACTTGCATTATGCCCAGCAAGGGTTTAGCAACTAAGTCCTACAGGGAAAATGTAGTCTACTATCTATTTTTCTATGATTCATATTTTAAGAGTATTTTTATAACTGAAGAGCTATGGACAATTGATGGCCTCTGCAGGAGGGAGAGTCAAGTTTCTTTAATAGTGTGGCCCCTTGTAGGCTGACCATGCTCCAATGTATTGCCCTGCACCCAGGAGCATATGTACAACAGAAATTGGACTCAATGAGTTATTAGAAAATAAAATGAGAACACCTACTGCAGAAGGTTGGAGGGTAAGGGTGAATATGGGAGGTGTTAGGTGACTGAGGGTAAAGATGGTCAAAATACATTAGATGAAATTCTATAAGAAATATAAAAATATTACATTTTAAAAGAATATGCAGGGGGCTGGAGAGATGGCTCAGTGGTTAAGAGCCATGGCCTGTTCTTGCAGAGGACCCAGGTTCCCAGCACCCACATGGAGGTTGACAACTATCTGCAACTCCAGTTCCAGATATCTGACATCCTCTTTTGACCACCGTAGGCATTGCATGACACAGGTGCTCTAACATAAATGCGGGTAATATACTCATGTACATAAAACAAAAATAATAGTAGGTAAAATATTTTAAAACAAACATGTAAATTTTTTAAATGATTAAAAAAAGCCAACAACAACAGTAGACCTTGGCTCAGGTAATTATATGAAATTCAAATTTGAATGCACCTCAGTAAACATTTTGGGAAATGTATCCGCACTCATTCAGGTTACATGTTATCTACTGCTGTCTTTGTGGGACAATGAAAGAACTGAGTAACTGGAGCACAGACTAAGTGCATTGTTCTTATAACATTGCACTCTGTTCAGCACACTATAAAATTGTGACTCCATTATTTCAAAAGTCGTTTATTGCTATAGCTTAAAATATCTGTCTTTCTTACATCTATCATCTATCATCTATCTATCTATCTATGTATCTATCTGTCTGTCTGCCTGCCTATCTGTCTGTATCTATCTATCTATAATCTATCTGTCATTATCTATCATCTATCTATCTATATCTATCTATCATTATCTATCTATCTATCTATCTATCTATCTATCTATCTATCTATCTATCATCTATCAATCATCTATCTATCTACCATCTATTACCTGTCATCTCTTTACTCTCAGGAAATACCTATTAGGTGAAAATAAGAAAATGAATGGTCTTTAAGTCTTCCTTTTCCAGGGAGGGTGGAGTATAGATTAATTTGTTATCAAGTAAAATGGCAAAGCTTTATGTTTATTAAGCAATGACACTACAGCTGTGTTAAAAGGATATCACCAGACCAAGCAGCCATTGTAATAGTTATAACTCATAAGAAGCCAATAAAATTGAACATCTTGTTAGAGATGTGTTTTTTGTTGTTGTTGTTGTTGCTGTTAAAAAAAAGTATGAAGTGTAAATGAGGCTCTATAAACTATCTTTTCAAGTATCATTTTTATGAATCAAGGAAGAAAAATGATTTACAAATGGTTACTTAGTTAAATCATAATTGATTATAGGAGCGAATCTGCCCAGAGAACATAGACTCATTTAAGGCTCCTGAGCTTTAATCTAGAGTACTTTTTGAAATTGTTGAAGACTTTGGGAGAAACATAAAAAAAAAAAAACAACTAAATTATCTTGAGCATTTCCCCCAGCTCATGATGAATCGCCTGTATTACCTATTCCTCCCAGTTGTTACCGCGTTTGCAAGAACTCAACGCTTAATTTGAAATGAGTGAAGTTTTCCTCCATGAACCATGAGGATACTGTTAAGGATTTTAAAATATTATCAATTCCATTACCTATTAGCAGAAACTAGCAGATAATGACTGAATCTGCTTTGTGCAATGGGACTAGTAATCTTGATGGGGAATTTAATTTACTCTGCTGGAAAGATTCTAAGTAGTTTTACTAAAGAGTACTTGGATGAGCAGGATAGATAGATAGATAGATAGATAGATAGATAGATAGATGATAGAGATGCACCTCTGTATCTCTATATGAGCATAGACATTCACATACATATGTTCATTATGTATGCAAATTTTTGTTTATATGCACATGTATATTCTTATGTATTTGTATATATTTATTTGCATATTCTTTCTCTCTGCCTTTCTACATTGCCCTCAAACACTATTATCAAACACTAAATGGCTTTGGAAATCAGGTTCTAATGAGACTCGATAATGTTTTCTTAGTAAATTTAACAGTATTATGAGGCAAAACAATGCTTACAAGTGAAACACACTAAAATATTTTTTTATTTACTATTTTTATTTTATGTGTATGAGTGTATTGCCTCCATGTATGTGAGTGCACCCATGTCGTGTAATGCCGCAGAAGTCAGAAGAGAGCGTCGAATTCCCCTGGAACTGGAGTTAAGGATGGGTCGTAGCAGCCATGTGGGTGCTAGGAATCGAACCCGGGTTCTCTGAAGATCAGTAAATGCTCTTAACCACTGAGCCATGTCTCCAGCTCCTAAAATAATTTTTTAAATAGCAATTTTGAATGGCAAGTGAATACAGGAACAGTAGGAGAGAAAGAAGGATACCATATCTGACCTCAACAAACAAGACTGTGTTAATTAGCATGGCGAGGGGCAATAAGCTTTCCATGGGCTAGGCACTGTACAAGGGAGGAGGGGAATGGTTGGAGATTACATAGGGTACAGTTGTGGTGGACTGCTTGAAGTCAGCTTGGTGGACTTCTTGAGAAATTTTAGCCTCCGTCTTTCCTGGACCTGTTCGCCCAAGCAAGACAGGCTACCTTGGGAAACAGGCTGTCTCAACACACAGTCCTCCCTGAGTTCTGGTGTGGCTGGTTGATGATAAGGATTGAGCAAGGCCAGCAGCAGTCTCAGAGGACTTCTGTTTTTCTGCAGCTGGGGTATTCTACCGGCAAGTAATGTCACTTCTTGTACTGTCAAAAGTTAAAACAAGAAAGCAAGTTTTTCATTCTTACATAAATTATCACAGATACATCTACTCAAACCTCATTTTCATTAACATTGTTCAAATTTTAGTACAAATGCAAAGATATTTATGTATTCCAAAAAACTAAATTTGGAACTGAGGAGTTGCAAAGTAATTTTCAATTGAAAATATCAATCTGCAATATAACAGCACACTAAAAAGCAAATATCAAAGAAAGCCTAGCAGAATTCTAAACTGTCTTCCAAATGATGAATACATTCATTCAAATCCATGCTTATGGGTTGATGTTATTTCTATTTGGCAGTTTATCTATGTGACAAGATGTAAAGATGAGATGTGCAAAACATCTTTGCAAACCAACATTAATGGAGGAATTTTTTTCTTAGCTTTCAATAGCAAGTAATCATTATTCTTCCTTCCAATAATTCTATATTCTCATCAGTATATGCAAATTACAAAAATTGTACTCATCTATTACTGTTAAATATTCATAACATCATGGAAATTTCTTTAACATCTTTTATTATGACTACTTACATAATCTCCTTTATTTTTACTTTTCGCTCACAAAGTCTTAAACATCTGCTATCTTGTTCTTTATGAAAATATTTTTTTTCTGAACTTTGATATAGATTCTTGAAAGATCATAGGAAAAAAAAGAGAGAAAAGGATGAATAATAATGTTAGGTAGATCTTTACTGTATTGGACATGAATGATTGATAGTAGGGAATGCTAGGGAAATACAGAAAGACACCCCTGGGAGGTGGTGTTCAGTCAGTGTTCTTTGTCACGCAGGAGGGAGAGGGAAGGAAGCTTGAGGAACGAGCTTCTCATAGGGCACAGGCAGTATTTCTGTTCACAAAAGACAAAAGTCTGGAATGAGAAAAATTTGCTAAGAGGCAACAAGCAGGTTAGGGTGACTGGATAGCAGACTTCATCTAGAAGAACTCAATAAAGTAAGGTGGGAGGGCAGGACTGGTACAGCTCTCAAATATCAAGCCAAGGAACACAGTTATTTTGTGGTACAATGGGGATTTTTAATATTGAATGAAAAACTCCTTTCGTAAATTTTTATTTATCCTCCATAATTTCAAATATTGCATTCTCATTGTACTCCAAATATTTTTCCCCAACTCCTTTAGACAGAATGGAAAATAGAAGATTGAATAACTAAGAAAGCTTAACAAAAGTACACAGTTGAAGATTTGAAAGTAGTTCATTCTAGTGTCATATAGTTCAAGGAAACTGTTAGTTTGGGGGTTGTATAAGAAACATTAACTATTAGTCTTTTCTTTCAAACCTTGTAAAACTTGGAAGTTGGTTTATGTTAGGACAAAGAATGCTAATCTTTTAGTCCCACCACACCCTGTAAGACTTTATTTAAGAAAAGACCTTGATGCATCCCTGAGCCTAATGCGTTGGGACATTATGCCCATTCTTTTAAAGTTGTGAGGTTAGACCCTAGCCAATGGAAAAAGACACAGTTTTCTTACTTTAAGGATAAAAGCCCACCAAACTTCTGTGTCCTGTGTGTGCTTGCCATATCTGACTGACCATGCCAAGTCTCCCTGTGGCAAAAGTAAAATCGGCCTTGCTGATTTACTTTCACTTTCTTCTCATGTTCCTTGTGTGGTATTGATGGGGTCCTGAGACCTTGAATTTTAAACATTTGTGATATAATCATCGTCCTTGTATTAGTTATCTTTCTCATCACTGTGATAAATTCCTGAAAGAGCAGCTTAAGGGAGACGAGGTCATTCTGGCTCGTGACTTAAGGGAATACAGTCTATCACAGCAGGGAAGGGTTTGTGCCAGGCTACTCCTTGGCAGTAGGGGAGACTTGTAGCTGTTTTCCCTCTTCTCAGTATATTAGGAAGCAGAGATACTGAGGACAGGAATGTACCTAGGATGTAACTTTCCATTCCCACCCCCAGGCAACTCACTTCCTCCAGTGAGGCCCCATCTTCTAAAGGTTCTGCAGTGTTATCACCAGCTGGGAACCAAGGGTTCAGAACTTGAGCCTACCGGAAATACTTCACATTCAAACAATACTGATATTGAGCTTATGATTATGTACTCTTTGACTTCAGGGAAATAAGTAGGAAATTAACTTTAAGAAAGTTGAACAATAAATACATGTGGAATGTGTCACACCAAGGATAACACTGATCAAAATGATACCATTTGTTTTGAACAGGATTTCTTTCTGTTTCTTTGTTTCTTTGTTTGTTTCTTTCTTTATTTTATTTTCTTTCTTTCTCTCTTGCACTCATTCTTGTTTTTCAATTCTCAATACAAATCTAAGCTTTTTCCATCATATTTTAGTAGGAACACTTTCAATTTTTTTTCAGTTTTGAAGTTTTTAAATTAATCTGTTCTTTGACAGATTCACATCCACTTATAATCCATTCTTGTACACAGAGCACCCCACCCTCTCAATGTTCCTCTCCACTGTCATGTCTTTCTGTTGTGTTTTTCTTTTGTGATTCACTGAATTTGGTTAATCAGGAGCACTAGAAAGGGCTTGGGTGTGGAACTATAGAAACACTTTGTTTAAAAAAGAGGATGGTGGTGAAATGGGGAAGACAGGCACGTTGGCTTATGTTTGGTCAGGATTAAATTCCAAGGTGGGTGGGAATTTGCTCTTGATTAGCTGTCCTTTGGAAGGGTGAGAAGATTCTAGTCTCATTTACTACCCATGGCCAACTAACATTCTTGGGTGTTTAACAGACATACTTTGAGGTCTATAATAATTTGGTCAGAGGGACATAAAGAACACTTTTTGCTCCTTGCCCTCCTAGGTTGATCAGTTCCAGGGGACTATGAGCATCTCTCAAAATGTCCTGTAATGGTGGTGGGTCACCTGTCCTCTTGATCAAGGAGGCCGAGGAGACCCCACCAGATGGACTCGA
>NW_008338118.1:2520640-2530004 GCF_000622305.1 Nannospalax galili | reverse complement strand
AGTCCATCTTGGTGGGGAATTCCTCTAGAATTCCATGCAATGTATTTTAATCGAGCCCACCCTCAAGTTCTCAAATATCTACCTCATCTTAATGCCTCAATATTGTGTCTTCTTATTTTAAATAACTCATCCACTCCAGTGTGTGATGCTAATTTATTCCTGGGTGTATAGGCATTAAAGTGTTAGCATTCTAATAGGAGCCAGACCCTTAAAGAAAGTTGACTCTTCCTCCCAAGAATCCATCAAATGTCCAAAGGTACTCATTAAAATGTAGGGATTCTCTTATCTAAAGGAGTATTGACAACTGATTGCTGCTAGATGAAGAACAGCTGACCCTCCTGAAACAAAGACCTCTAGATAGGGTGACTAGATTCACCAGAAGGGCAAGTAGTAGGGATTGCTGGGGGTGCTGACAATACAGCAGACAGTAGCAGGGATATCAGAGTATAAGGGCTCTAGGTGGGGGAGGGAGGCTATGGGAGGGTGCTACCTGGGAAGTGGGTGTATAAATAAATAAAAAAAAGAAAAAAAATAATTCTTCAAAGCATAAAAATTTGCTCCTTACTAATTAGTAGATGTGAAAAACATTACCATTGAAATCTACCTGACGACTTTATATCCATGCTCAGATGCCAAGGAGCTCAGAAAGTAACCAACTGTGACTAGTAATAATCAGATATATAGAGATTAGAAACGCATGTGCATCTTAGTGTTAATTGTATTAAAAATGATTTTTTCTGTATGAAACTGTATTTTAATAATGAAATGGAGATCTTTTTTAAAGATTTAATTTCATGTCTTATAGGGTTTAGACAGAGTACAATATTGTATAACTGTATTAATTCAACTATATACCTAAAAATTACAGCCAATTTTGAAAGAGATGCATCTTAGCTCTGGAAATTGTTATTGAATATGTCAATGCCTTTGTAATGAAATTCTTCTTCTAATTATATGGTTATTAAATAAATAAAATTTTAAAAAAGGTTTATCAAAATCAGTTTTGGAAACTGTAACACATGTGTCCTAATCTGTATACAAAAATTTTGTATACAAAATAATTTGCAATTATCCATCATCTAATTATTAATCAAAATGACAAGATTTGTAACAACTAACTCAGTGAAGTATATTCAGTTTATGTAAAATTTAATTATAAGATGTATGGAAATCTTAACCTTTTCAGTAAAAAAAGAAAAGAGAAAAATATTACTTACCCAATTAAATACACTTTTTAACTGAATTCATTATTTTTGAGACAGAGTCTTATGTAGCACAAGATGTCTTTGAACTTGCTTTGTATCAGAGGTGACCATCTACTCCTGATCATCCTGCTTCTGCCTCCCAAGTGCTAGGATAACAGGCATGTGGGACCATACCTGTAGCAACACTTGACTTTTAAGTAAGTCCACTTTATTGTATATTGAATTTGTAGTGCAAATGAATATGTAAAAAACAAGCCCAAGAAAAAATTTTTCTACCAAACTAAAGAAATTTCTCAACAAAAGAAGGAAACTGATCAATGGCTCAAACGACCTGTAAAGCCTAATAACCACAATGACTGGCACAGCAAACTATCTCTACTGGTGCAGTAGAGGCACTTTTATCTAGGGGATAAGCAACATCTATCTAACTGAACTCAAAACCCTCTCAACAGGAAAGAATTCATGGGTGGCATTGTAAATACAGTCAAATACACATTCCTGGAGAGATCATAGATCCTAGAGAAAACCCCACTTCTGTCATATTGAAATGGAGTGAAAGAGGGTCCCCTAGAGGGTTCTTAGTGTCATTCATAAAGAATTTAGAATGGACCCAAATGGAAGCTTTTACAATTTTATTACAATCTTAAAGAAAAATTCTCAGGGCAGGTGAGCTGGTAATCTTGGCAGCTGCCTTGAGGAAATGAATAGTGGGAAGAAGGAAAGAAAGCCATGGAGCCATGCAGGGTTAGAGCCTGATTGGAAGGTCAGATATGTGGCTGACTTGCAGCCACATGGCTGGGAGAAGGAAGTTTTAGAGAATAAGTGAAGAAGTACAAGATGCTAGGGGCAGCCCAAAGCCTTAGAGAAAGCATGTTTAGTAAGAAAGGCATGAAGAAGAAAAGGAGAAACTACACTTGCCTGGAGAATTCAAGACAGCGGACAAACTTATGGAGACCCACATGACTGTGGCTGTTCTGGAGCATCTGCAGAGGTCTGCACTAGTTCACTACCTCATTAATGCACAAGGTATTCCATCCATCTATTTAGCATAACTTAAGGTGAACCTGCCTTCTTAGGAGTGGTTCTGTCACCAGGTAATTGACCAGTGAAATTGGAAAAGTGGGTCTTCCAACAGATAGACTAGACATTTTTATAGCCTGGACCAGTTAAATTTTGCTTTTTGCTACTCTAACAATATCTCTAGACAAATGAAATTTCTTACTATATGCTAAATATGGATCATTATGTTTACAGACAAGTACACTAGACCCCACCCATCAAAGAAACCTCTTTTTGCAGTAGATGGAGGCTATAACAGAGTTTCACAACTGGTCACACAGAGAGAATATATGTGTAAGAATTGCCTAGCCCTAAGTGACATACCTAAGACTCATGGAACATAGTAGAACACCAGTATATTCCTCAATTCGCACCAGTGAAGCCTCCTCATACAACAAAATGCAATGCATACAAAAGAACTAATTTTAGAGAACAAGACATTGCAGAGTGTGTGTCCCTAGATAAGATTCTCATGTTATACCTCACCCACCCCATAGAGGACCATTGAGGAAGAGGAGGAGGAAAGATTGTAAGAGCCAGGGTTGATACACAAACATAAGGATACAGGCTTGCAGCCCACTGGGAACTTGGTCATATGAACTTGCAACAATTGTGAAAGCATGCATAAGACTCATGCTGATTCAATCAGACAAAAACCCAACATAAAATGAGGGAAATGGGCAGCAGGCTCCAACACTAGCCGAGGAACTACTGGCAACTGATTAACTGCTGGTTGAGGGAGAGAAGAATTTTTTTTTCAGAATATATTAAAATATTTTATTGAGTTTCTTTGTATTTCATTCAAAAGATATTAATCAAATATAGACCCCACCACCACCACCACCCCATATCCCTCCCCATTAGATTCATGAATTCTATCATATATGTTAAGTCCTCTTCAGTCAAACATTTTTATCCAGATGTCCCTTGGTACAAGTTCATTTACTGAAGTCTAGCCAGTATATCTGGAGTCATCCCCTTAAAGAAAATCAACTCTCCCTCACCCAATAGTAATCAGCTACCAATAGTTCTGCTAGGTTTGGGACCTGCTGTCCATTTTCCCATTTTCCTATTCTATGCTGGGTTTTGAATGGTTAAGTTGGCATGGGCCTTGTACATGCTGTCACCATTTTTGCAATTCATATGAGCAAGTTCCCAGTGGGCTGAAAGCCTCAGGTTTCTTATTTTCATTCACCCACTATAGCTCCTTCAGTTTTGCAGTTTTTTTTTTTTTAATTGTTAAAATTTATTTATTTTATTTTGTTTATATGAGTGTTTTACCTGTATATATGTAAGTGCACCCATGTCATGCAATGCCCATGGAGGCCAGAAGAGGGTGTCAGATGCCTAAAACTGGATGGGTTGTTGGCAGTGTAAGTGCTGGGAACCAAATGGAGGTCCTCTGCAAGAACAGCCAGTACTCTTAACCACTGAACCATCTCTCCAGGACCCAAGTCCCACCCCCCCCTTTTTTTCTAACTTAAAAAAATTATTGCAAATTGCATATATGCATATAAGTTGGTTTGATCAAATCCACACCCACTCCCTCCTCTCCAACGCTTCCCATATTGCCCCATCACTTTTTCCTGACAATTTTGTCTTTTTTGTTGTTGTTACTGTTACCTTTTCAGAGGATGGTGTGATAAGAGTAAGAAGTAGGAATTGGTTAGGCAGTTAGGGTAAAAAGACCCCCCAGCAAAGTAGCCAGTTTCTTGGCTAAAAGTCAAAATATCCTTGGGCCTTTTAGCAACATACTCTATTCCAAAGGCCAAAAATGTCAAAAGTATTTGGGATCTCTTATTTAATCCTTAAAATATTTTAGGGTTGCCTATTCTTATAGGGGAATGTTAGAGTAGCAAAAAGCCCCATAAAAAAAGAGTAGAATTTCTTTTAAAGGAAATGACTTTAGATAGACTGACTAGACTCCAGTGAATGAATTTGCTCCAGGGGACATCTGGGTACAAATGCTTGACTGGATAGGACTTAACATATATGACAGAATGCCTGAAATCTGGTAGGGGGAGCTATGTGGGGTGAAGATAGAAAAGGAGGGTCTAAATTTGATTAAGATCTATTATATAAAATGCACAAAAAATGCAATAAAATATTTTTGAAAAGGAAGGAAATGAGAAATTGTTAAGCCATTATTGTTAAATAACTCTCCATGATATTTGACTATGAATTAAAAATTTACTTCCATAAGGCTGAAGAGATGACTCAGTGGTTAAGAGCACTGACTTTTCTTACAGAGGACCCAGATTCAATTCCCAGCACCCACATGGTGGCTAAAAACCATCTACAACTCCAGTTCCAGGGGAATCTGATACCCTCTTCTGCTCTGTGGGTATTGCATGGTACAGGTGTACACATGCAGGCAATACACTTATACACATAAAATAATTACCTCCAGGACTTTTCAGTTCTGTAAAGACTGGCATTGTGTCTTATGATTCTTACATCTAATCTTATATGAAGCAATTATATGTAAGTTACTATGAAAAGAGGAGATCATCTGGATTTGTGAACTAAGGTAACAGAAATTGGTAAGATAATCTATATCAAACCAGAAAAGTCAGGGACTCAGAAGCAGCTTAGTGAATAAATGCTTCCTGTGCTAGAATGAAGACCTGAGTTTGGATCCCTATCACTTATTTAAAAGCTGTAGTGTATGCCTGCAATCCCAGAGCTGGGGAGACAGAGATAGGCAAATGCATGGGGCTTCCTGGCCTGCCACTCTAGCTGAATTGATGAGTTCCAGGTAGAGTGAGAGACCCTTCTCAAAAAATAGAGTGGAGAGTGATATAGGAAGACAGTGTTGACCTCTGGCTTCCAAATGTGTGGATCTTGGGTATGTGCATCTGTGCATACATCTGTACAGAGTACATGTACCGCACATACACAGGCACACCACCTTAGGAAAAAGAACACAAGAAAACTCAGAGAGTCATAAATTTGGAGCAAGAAATGGTATGTTTCTAAGGATTCTTAATAATCTTGGTCAAGTAAGTATTTGAAACAGTAAATATCCTTAGAATATAATTTACAGGGTGTCTTCGTTTGTTCTTCATTGCTGTGACAAAATACTCTGACTAATACCAGCTTGGGGAGGAAAGAGTTTATTCAGCTTACATCTCCCTGGTTGCAGTTCATCAGGGAGCCCAAGGTAGGAACTCAGGGCAGGAACCTGGAGGCAGGAGCTGGAGCACAGGCCACGGAGGAACGCTGCTTACTGGCTTGCTCCCCTGGTCCCTGCTCAGCCTGCTTTCTTATGCAACACAGGCCCACCTGCCCAGGGGTGGAATCACCCAGAGTGGGCTGGGCCCTCCCGCATCACACAACAATCAAGAAGATGCTCCTCAGACATGGCCACAGGCCAGTCCTATAGCAGAAATTCCCAAATTGAGGATCCCTCAACCCAGGTGTGTCAAGTTGACACTAAAGCTATCCAGTACACAGTGATTTCTTAACAATACTTCGTTCCTAGATGAAGATTGATGGACATGTTTGAACAAAGGTAAATGGGTTAAATAAGTTATTTGTTAGAGAAAAACGAAAAGGACTGAGGTATAAGATAGTCAAACATTCCAGAAAATTCTTCAGAATATTATTCATGCTGTCAAAAACATTTGTTACCCCTTCTCTATATGTATACACATTTGCCCCGTTTTCTAAGGTCTGACTGTGGTTTTCAAATTCATTTGATCATGAAAGTATTTTATTTTAAATGAAACATTTTGGATGTGAAGAATAGTTGTCCAAACAAACCTTGAAATTAAGACATCTGAACTGATTTCAGGCTTACATCCTACTTCTTGATGTAGAAATTCACTTTTATATTTCTCAACACATGGCACACTATAAGGAGTCAATAACATTTGTTGACCCTCATTATTTGGCTCAATGCCCTGTACAAATTTACCTCTATAAGTGAGAAAACTGAAAAAGAAACAATTCTAAGCCGTATGTCCAAGTATCAGGGGGTATAAATGTAGGTCTGTTTGATTCCAAGCAACCACATGCTGTTTTACTATTCACCATCCATCGAAATTACAATGTGCTTGGCACTCTTGGGCACAACTTCAAGAACCATCACATGAATGATAAATCCCCTGAAGCTGTGTCACATTGGGCCCTCACAACAGCTGTGCACTTTCCATTCTGTCTTTGGGTAAGGATACATTGGCCTCATTCTCCTCTCAAAACTGCCAAGCTCTATTAGAAGTGAGATACAAGGGAGTCTCTGTGCATATCGATCCTGGTTTAGGGATACTAATACTGGTGTCATGGTTGGCTTTCATTGCCAACTTGACACACCTGGGAAAAGGGACCCTCAAGTGGGGGAATTTCCTCTATCAGACTGGCCTGTGGGCTTGTCTGTGAGGCATTGTTTTGATTGCTGAGTAATGTTGGAGGGCTTGGCCTGCTAAAAGTTGGTCCTGGATTGAATAACAAAGCAGGCTTAGCCTTCTTTCAAAGGCCTAGAGGAGCAAATCAGTAAGCAGCATTCCTTCATGGTGTCTGAGTCAGTTTTTATCTCCAGGTTCCTGCTTTGAGTTCCTGACTTGACTTTCCTCAGTGATGGATGATGACACGGAAGTAAAAGGGGCAATAAACTCTGTCCTTCCCAAGTTTGTTTTTGTCAGTGTTTTATCACAACTGGAACTAAACTGGAACTACCAGGTAGTGGGAGCTTTTGAAGACACTCAGTTGCTTCAGAAAGTCCCTGAAACTGACCACATTCATCAGGCCCCTACTTCTCCAAGCATATATAACCTGAGAGATATTCTCAGTTAAGCAGAGATGCCCAAAAGAGGCTTAGACCAGCTGAACTACCTGGAAGAGGCTTAGAGCAGCTGAACTACCTGGAAGAGGCTTGGACTAACTGGACTATGCGGAAGAGACTCTCCAACCTGTCAAACTGCTTGCAAGTTGTTCAATGAGCTCCACGTTTCCAGCTTTTGTGAGTTGTCACCCATGCTAGAGTGGGCTTTTGGTGATGCAACTATCTTTGAAGAATTTCTGCTCCTATGACCTCCCACTGATATTCCTGTAAGTAACCCCAACAAAACTCATTGGTTTACCAAGTTGGGCTTTAGTGATACCCATACTTTGGTGTGTCATTGGTTCCCTATCTGAGGTGAGTAGACATTTGTTCACACCTCCCCAAGAAAGAGTTCACATGACAGGAGCATAGGGATGTAGTGAAGCAGACATCTTTTGATCTCCATCAGTGTGTCTCAGAAATGTATTTCTTTCTTTCTTTACTTGGGATATCATTAAAAGGCAGATTATGGTTTGGAGGGAGTATGGGGGTTAGGGCTGAGGGCCTCTATTTCTAACAAACTCTGAGATGATGTTTATATTGCTGATCTGTGTACAGTTTGAACAGCAAAGTTCTGAAAAATATTGAAAATCAAGAGGCATGTGTTTCACTCTACTTGAAATTAGGATGCTTTTGACACATCTTACTTGATGGATGAGACAATCTTTCCTTCTTGACTTACAGAGTTCAATAATAGGAAAGATCTGCTTTCTTAAAGTTTGCTACAAAACTTTGTTACTCTAAAGCATTCAGATGACAAGTCTCATTATGAAGTTTCCACCAGATTATTATCATGACATTGGAGCCTGGATTTAAAAAAAAATAGTGAATTTTTATGCAAAAGATCAGAGTTAAGTATTCTACAGATGAAGTATTTGAGAAATTATAATCTAGAGCTGTAACTCAAGTGGTGGTGTTTGCCTAGAATGAAGAGAGATAGAGACAGAGATAGATAGATGAAAGATATAAAAATAGATATATAGATAGATTAATTTGATTACTCTCATTTCAAAATGAAAAAAACAATTTCAATGACATTTGGTCATCTAATATTTTAGAGATCAAGAAATTAAGGATGACTAAGTTATGCTCTTATGGAGGTCACATTCTGATAGAGATTCAGATAAAATTAAACAATTAAAGATTAATTAAATTGCAATGAAAACATTGATATGCTGAAAATACTATTTATCAAGCAAAAAGTATACATAACTAATTCTATAATTCTATTTAGTGTAGTCACAGAAGGTTTCAAGTGGAAAGAATGAGAAGACAGAATGATAGAGGAAATTCTACTTAACAATATAGAGACTAATAAAAGTACAAATGTGCTTGGAATATCAAATGCTGTTCTATCTATCTATGTATCTATCTATCTATGTATCTATCTATGTATGTATCTATCTATCATCTATCTATCTATCTACCTATCTATCTATCATCTATCTATCAATCAATCATCTATCATGTTTTGATCCAGTGTAGAGTTATCTTAAGCAAAGTAAAATAGCTGCCAGAACAGTCGCTGAGGCAGCTTCTCATCTTAGAGATAAGACATCATTGTGTACTGACTGCACTGTAGTTCTGAGGCTTCACTTTGTCCTGGATCTGCATTTTCTATTGCTGTGACCTTTTTTGTATTGTTTCACCTCACTGAACTTTATCCAGTTCAACATGAAGATGATGTTGCCTGCTGGGCCTGTTCTGAGTTGATCTAAAGCCCAGTGTGTGTAGTGAGGTATGAACTAGACTGGGAAGCTACCATCATCTGGACCACTGTTGACAGAATGAGAATGTTAGGGACAGTTGTACCACCCTAAGTCTTATGTTTCATATGAGCACCAGCCTGTTGGCCTACCCCGGAGCACAGATAACCAGATAGCCACAGTTAGAGGTTCCTGGTTTCAGAATGGGTTGGGGTGATACTAGGTCCTCTCCAGCAGGCCATAAAGCACCATCAGTTGCGAAAGTAGCTTTGAGGGCCCTGGGAAGACAGCCGTGCAGTGTTCATACATGGTACTCCAGTATTGTGACTCTTGTATATCTCTATGAAGCAGAAAACAACTTCCAGTTTCATGCTGGTAGACAATTCATTTTTGTTTCATAAAACCAAAAGCTCGCCGGGCGTGGTGGCGCATGCTTTTAATCCCAGCACTGAGGCAGAGGCAGGCGGATCTCTGTGAGTTCAAGGGCAGCCTATCTATCTATCTATCTATCTATCTATCATCTATCTGTCATCTATCTGTCTATCTGTCTATATGTCTATCTGTCTATCTAT
>NW_008338118.1:2499303-2520598 GCF_000622305.1 Nannospalax galili | reverse complement strand
TCTAATCATCTATCTATCTATCTATCTATCTATCTTCATCATCATCATCATCTATATATCTATCATCTATCAATCTATCTATCTAGCTAGCTAGCTTCTATTTATCTATCTATCTATCTATCTATCTATCACCTATCATCTATCTCTCTATCATCTATCTATCTATCATCTATCTATTATCTATCTATCTATCTATCTATCTATCTATCTATCTATCTATCATCTATCTATCTCCAGAACTTAGGGATTGTGATAGTGACAGGATAAATGAACTTGGTGTGTGACTCTAGGAACATATGTAGAAGGCTTTGTCCATTATACTAGGGAAACTTAACGTCATTGGTTTGTCAAGGTAGAGTCATTCAAAACCTGCATGGGTAGCCACAAGCACATCACAGATGTGTACATTAGAAATTAACCTCAGTGCAAAGACAGGGAAGATAGTGGTATTGGTGGACAAGACAGGAAGAGACTGCAGTAAGAAACTAGTTAAAAATAAAAGGACTGCAATAGGATTATGAAGTTTGGAAAATAAAGAGAACATCTGTAGAATGGAGAGGAAGAAATTAATTATAATTCAGGGAATGAGATTGAGGTCACAACTGACGGCAGAGCCATACAATGAGACTTTGACTTGGCAGACATGATATTACCCTTTAGAGTTGGCAGTGACTATGAGAGTATTTGGTTAATATGATAAGGTTCTCTGTATTACAGCACTTAAAAAATGCTCTTGCTTGCCTTTAAATGTAGACTACATATATTTTTTTTATGGCCAGGAGCACAGTTACACACTCACTTTTCCTTTCATCCCTCCTCACATGAACGGTGGCTGCACCAAGGGAAACTGGTTGGGTCAGAGTGTCATAAGGGTAAGTTGTCAGAGATACCAAGAGAAGAAAACTCCATCTCAAGAGTTTGCTAGGTCAGTATGACCAGAGACCAGCCTAGAGGAATTTCTTCAGCTTCCGTTTCTCCTGGTGGTGTGGATGACTGAAAAGGCAGACCTCTTCTAACACAGGCCCTCTACCCACACACTTGTGCTTTTCCTGTCATTTCTCAGTCTTGGACATTATCTGTGCTGATCACTCTGGAGGAGGGTTCTCTATATACTTACTTCACTAAGAAAGATGACAACAAAGAATTTTAGAAAGTAGCTCATGTAAACTAAGCATTGTGAATCTTCTTTGGGAGTAACTATGTTAGTGCTCAATAACCATTTGACAGAAAGACCTTTGAAAATCTATAAATTCATCATTCTATAATTTTTTTGATTTAGTAAATGCTCAAGATTTTAAATAAAATCATTTTGGTATCTTTTCTAAAGGTACAAATTGAATGTATGTAAGATGAGAAATTCAAATATATTGTGTGTAACCAACAGTCTTCAGACCTTCAACTAATTTTGTAATTTAAAAGAATTATTTATTTATTTATATTTATTTTATTTTTTATCTATTTATTGTGTGCATGTGTGTGGTGTGCCTTGTAACATGGCACAGATGTAGACATCAGAAAATAGCTTGTGGGAGTCTGTTCTCTTCTTCAACCATATGGATCTCAGGATTAAATTCAACTCCTCAGGCTTGGCAGTAAGTGCTTGGTTATGCCACTAGCCTTTCTGGTGTTTTAAATGTCATTGGCCTGTTAGCAAAACACTCTGTTCCAAAGGCCAAAAATGTCAAAATGTCAAAAGTATTTGGGAGTTTGTATCTAATGCTTAAAAGATTTTAGGGTTACCTCTTCAGAGAGGGGAATGTTGGAAGGGAGAGAGTGGGCATGGATTTGATCAAAACACCTTATATGCATGGATGAAATTTTCAATAAAGTTTTTGAGAAAAAGAAAAAGAAAAAGAAAGAAAGTCATAAAATTTATCTATCACTTGGAAATAATTACAAGTAACTTCTCAAGCATACACACTGCTCAAAGTTTCTCTCTCAGTGTTCATTTCTTTTGGTTGCGTTTTTTAAAAGAACCCCTCCATGGAATGACCCATTTTTTCAGGGTACATGGTCCCCCTCCTCCAGATAGCTCTTCTCAGAACAAGTCTTTATAAACCATAAGACAGCAGAGTCTTTGGAAAAGTATGGGCTATCCCTGACTACACAGATTTCCTGGATTTTTATATTAAACTTTGTTCTGGATACTCTATATCTGGTACAACTGTTTCTTAAAACAAAGTATTTGGCATATTTAGCTTGGGTGATGATTTTGTATTTAAAATTATCAGTCCCTGTCAATATTCTTATCACTTTACACTGTAGTCCTTGGACCTGAAATACAGATCTCGAACTTTCAGCGTGAGTGTACTTTAGTGTCTGGCAGCAAAGGGAACATTCAAAAATGTTTTGTAATATCAGACTGTCTAGAGTAGATGCTGTGGCATTTTATAAAGGAGGACATTTTGGTAAATAATTTAAAAATTATTGGCATTGCACAGTGAAAAGCAATAAAAATGACTTGCTTCTTAGACCTGTTGTCCAACTTATTATTTCATTCCTTATTAAAGGGCAACATTTTCAAACATCAAAACTGCTGTCTTTCATATTTTAAATGTTACTTTTATTTGCCATAAATTCAAAGGTTTATTTTCAATGCAATCACACTAAAAGTGATATTCTGTTTTTTGGTCTAAAAACCTTGGGTTTTTCTGCTTAAACAGTACATTCCTTTAAAGACACAGTGTTCCAGGCAAGTTTTTAAAGTTGTTTCACAAGCTCTAGAAACTTCTATTTGTCTTCCATTTGCCTTGTTAACTGATACTTAAAAGAACCTTTTTACTTCACAGTCATGAGTTTCTTGGATTTCTCACTCCTGTGTTACTCCTGCCAAGATTTCTAGAAGAACTAAACTAATCTTTATGTAAATAGAAACACGCCCCACAGTGCTCAGCAGCTGCTATCAAGATGAAAATACCATTTTTTCACCTCACTGCACTTACACCCAGCCAGGCAGCATCTGTAGCCTAACCTCTGCTTCAGAACAAAGGATTTTAATGACTGTCTAGCTTCTCTTTTTTTGTATTTTACATTTTCAGAATTAAAAAAAAATTAAAAAAAATATTTTAATTGAAATTTTGTGTATTTTATACAAACATCTTAATCATCTTTATATCCCCTCCTTCATCCACACTGTCCCATAATACCCCCCACCATATTTCATGCATTCTATCATTTATACTAAAGTCTATTGAGTCAACTTAGTGTACCCAGATGTCCCTAAGTGTAAGTTCATCCACTGGTGTCTAGTCACCCTATCTAGCATCACCCATAAGAAAGATCAGCTTTCCCTCACCCAGCAATAATCAGCTGCCAATAGTTCTTTGGTTGAGAAATGGGAGGGTCTGCTGCCCATTTCCACAGTTCTATGCTAGGTTTTTGTATGCTTGAGTTTGTATGGGTTTTGTGCATGCTGACACTGTTGATGTTGGTTCACATAAGCAAGGTCCCAGGAGCATTTAAGACTCTTTTTCCATATGGTCATACACATCCTCCCCTGGCTCTTACAGTCTTTCTGGTCCCTCTTCCACAGTGGTTCTTGAGCCCTGGGTAGGTGGAGTTAAATAGAGAAGTCCTGTCCAAGGGCCCACACTCTGCAGATTCCTATTCTCTGTACTTTGACCATTTGTGGTCTTTTGTGTTTATTGCCCTCTGTTGCATGAGTGAGCTTCATTGATGAGAGTTGAGAAATAAATTAGTATCCTCTCTTCCCCTTGCTCCACTATGTTTTATAAACCTTATGTGTAGAGGTACCATTGTAGATGTGTCACTTAGGGTTGGACATTTCATAGTTAATTATTCTCTGTGTGTGGACAGTTCTCTGTAACAGTCTCTGTTGTAAAGTAAGCTTCTTTGATGAATGGTGACTGGCATACTATATTTAACATATAGTGAGAAATTACATTTGTCTAGGATGTGATAACCTTAGGGTTTTCTCTAAGATGACTTTCCAGCCATCTATATTTGTCTATGTTTATAACACCACACATGAGTTCCCGCCCATTGAATGGGCTTTAAGTCCAATTAAAGGGACATGCTGGTACTAGCTAGGTGTGTCAGTCAGGTAGCTATTGATTACTTTCAAGATAAAAGTGCCACTACTGCCCCCAGTGTAGTTTGTTGTCCTGGTCATTGCTGTGGTTATTAGACTGTAAAGATGGGGTTGGACCACAGCTTGATTTCTCCCTTAGTAGCTTGCATAGTGTCCTCCAAACTATGAGAGCTAGCCTTCTGGGAGGTTTCCCCTGTGTGGCACTTTTTGTTATATAGCTAGCCTTCAGCTATACACATGGGCACATGTAGAGATATTATATTAGATGATTAGCAGATCAGATACTGAGAAATCATCTTAGATGGCCCTAAAAAACCCGTGAAGTTTTGATCATAGCTGCTACAGTGTGGTATTAGTTGATCACTCCAGTTGACTTTGGAAGTAAGGTATTTGTGGACATGTTGGTAATAGCTAGGTGTGTCAGTCAGTCAGGAGTGCTTCTGTTGCTTTATTGTGGGAGAAAGGAAAAATCCCCTGGACAACTGTCATGGGAACTAGGATTCTTCTCTTACTTGAGAATTGCAATTCTTTTATAGCCTTCAAATGTATGAAATTCCAGGGCTACAGAATGAACATGTATTATCAGAGTAGAGAATACAAATTAAAGTAAAATGTAGTGTATTCAGTTATATAAAGTTCTAGAGTCTAGATAATGGTAAGATATTCTGTAGATCTTTAAAAAAATTTAAAACTACGTGCATGATTTCACATGAAGTACCTGAATGTCAGTTCAAATAAATTATTTCACAGTTAAAAGATTAGTATAGAAATGAACATGACTCAGGGTTGAGAGTGGGAAGTGTGAGAGCAATAGTTTGAAGGCAAGAAGTGAGTTTGCTAAAGAGTCTTATGTAATGTTCTTAAGAAAAAAAAGGCAGGGCGAGATAAGTATTATCTTTATATCTGTTGATACTAATGTACCTGGGAACTGTGTATCATTTTAGAATTAACATTTTTACAAGCTTTCGTAAATACTTGCCATACATGGAGTATGCACATTCACTGAATACAGAAAAGGGGCTTTTAAAAGTGACCAGTAATAATCATATATATAGAGATTAGAAATGCATGTGAAAACGTCTCAGTGTCAATTGCCTTAAAATGAATTCTTCTGTATGAAGCTGTGTATTTTAGCAACGAAGTGGAGATCTTTTTTAAACGTTAAAACCTCATTTAATTTTGTCTTATAGAATTTATAATGAGTAAAAGATTGTATAAGCGTAATAATTCATCTGTAAACCTAAAAATGTACAGCCAATTTTGAAAGAGATGTACCCTAGCTCAGAAAAATGTTATTGAATAGGTTAAAAAAAGTTATAATATCTGTGATCTCATAGCATAAAGTACCAAAAATTGAAAAAGATTCAAAATAAAAGACTGCACTTAGCAGTTTATGTGAAGTTGGGCCTTAATCTTTAAAATCTCAAATCATTTTAACTTGCTTTTTCATAGCCAACTCATAAAAGGAAAAATTAATGAAGAATCACTTAAAAATGACTATTTTAGCCGGGCCTGGTGGCGCACGCCTTTAATCCCAGCACTTGGGAGGCAGAGGCAGGCGGATCTTTGTGAGTTCGAGGCCAGCCTGGTCTACATAGTGAGTTCCAGGACAGCTGGGGCTACAGGGAGACCCTGTCTCGAAAAGACACACAAAAAAAAAAAAAAAAAAAAAAAAAAAAAAAAAATGACTATTTTGCCTTACACCCACACATATCAATGCTTCAAAAAGTGGTTTATATTAGAGGACTTAAGGCTCAGGGACCATCATGGAAGAGGTGGGAAGAAAGATTGTAAGAGTCAGGGAGAAGGTATATGACCATGTGGAAACATAGTTCTGCGGTATATGACTGTGGAAACATAGTCCTGCAAGCTCCTGGGAGCCTGCTCATATGATTCTATGGCAATGGTGTCAGCATACACAAGTCCTATGCAAACTCAGGCAGACAATAACCCAGCATAGAACTGGAAAAAAAGAACAACAGACAGCAATCTTATCTGAAGAAATTTTGACAACTGATTGCTGCTAGGTGAAGAAGAGATGATCTTCCTAAAACAAGGGACTCTAGATAGGCTAATTAGACCTCGGTGAATGTACTTTCACTGGGGAATGGCTGGGGACACTGACAACACAGTGAGCCTTAACAGGGAAGACAGAGCATATGGGCTGCAGTGGCGGGGTGCATCTATGGGCGGGTGCCAGTGGGGACAGAGGTATAAAGATGATTAAGATTGTTTGGGATGTCCTGTATGAAATACACAAAAAATTCAAATTAAAAAATTTAATTAAAAAAAATACAAGACAGGACTTTAGCTTTTTTTAAAAAGGTAAACCTGTCATTTTGTCTCTAAGTAATTGTGATAGGCAAGATTCTAAGTGTAGGCAGTGAGACAGAGCCCCTGAGTATGCTCTCCAGCCTCTCATGTGGTGCTTTTCTTTCCTTCAGATGCTGTCAAGAAACTATGTATATTTCTTTTTCTTTCTATGAGACTTAAATGAATCTTGTTTGGTTATAGCCAAAAACAAATAGCTGCAATGTACTTTAGATGCTGTAAACTGAAGAGTCTCCCCTCAAAATTGATGATAAATGTCTAATTCCTTACAAGGATGCACTGGGGATAGGAAGGTAGTTCATAGAGGTGAGCCTTAATTTGATGACATGATTGTTATTTATAAGAAGAATCAATAGTGAAAATTTCCTTTCTCTACCATGAAAACAGACATCTATGAGCTATGAGAGGAACCCTCATAGTACTGCCCACCCTTTGTGAGCTGAAACATGATCCTGGTCCACACCTAGCAAACAGTAGGGACCTGCTGTACTAGCACAAAGAAACAGTTCTGCCTAAGTGAGTGAGCATGAGGTTGACCTTTTCTAAGAACTCCAGAAAACTTAGAGAAAATAAATTTCTACTGCTGATGTGACAACTTTGTGTAATTTTATAACAACACACACACAGACTAATACATTAAGTGACTCATTGTTAGTGTGATGTAAGTCATTGAAGGTTGAAATTTATGAGTCCTTGCTTCTTTATTTTAATTGCATCATTTATTATCTATAGAAATGTGATTATGAACATTTTATAAACCAATAATAATTTTCATTATAAAGAATGCAAATGTTTAGAGAAGTTATCAACTGCCATTTCTTAGCATAGGTAATTAATTTTTAAAAAAATTTACTAATATATATATATATATGTAAGCACACCCATGCCATGCAATTTCTGCAGAAGTCAGAAGAGGGTATCAGATTCCTTGGAACTGGATTTAAAGATGGCTAATAGCCCCCATGTGGGTGCTGAGAATAGAACACTGGTCTGCAAGAGTGGCCACTGCCCTTACATGCTGAGCCATCTTTTCAACCCCCAAATACTTGATTCTTTAAAAAATTTATTTAATAACCACATAATTAGTAGAAAATTTTCATTACAACAGCATTGACATAATCAATAACAGTTTTCAGAGCAAAGATGCATCTCTTTCAAAATTGGTGTAATTTTTAGGTTCACAGTGTTGAATTAATGCAGTTATACATTATTTCACTCAATACAAACGCTATAAGACATAGAATTGAATGAGTTTTTAACCTTTAAAAAGATCTTCATTTCATTTAAAAACATAGTTTGATACAGAAAAACTCAATTTTAATGTAACTAACCATTTAGATGTTTGCACATGCATCTCTAATCTCTATATATCTGATGATTACTAATCATAGTCGGTTACTTTCTGAGATCTTTTGCACCCAAGCATAGATATAAAGTCATCTGTTTTCTTTTGTGCAACCTCTTCTTCTGGCTTCCAAACTGTTCCTATCAGAAAAGATCATCTCCATGTGGCAGAGGGGCTCTTGTACAGGTCAGTCTATGAGCTCTGTAGAAGCAGCAGTGTGCCGTGGGTATTCTGTTCACCTCGATATGTTCAGTGACTAGACGATCTACATTAAAATCCCTAAGTTCAGCATTGCTTTCTGTGTTTTTCAGCATGTGTAGCAAACATTCAGCACTCCTTTTGGGTCACAGCCCTGTGTCCAGCCTCACTTTTTGGCCTGGGCACATCTACTGACTCTATCCTGTTACCACCAGAATGGCTCACGGTGCTTTTTTAAAGCGATGTCTTTCAGATACTTGGTAGCATTTGGATATGCATACCCTTGATGGTCTGCATAGTTTCATGGGTGTTTTTGAAGTAATCAAAAGATTTGAACATTTTTATTTTGCATTATTTTGTAGTGTTTTCTTGTGGGGTCTCTCCCTCTCCTCATGGGTTGTTGGCCACTGGTCCACTAGGACAAAGGGAGCAGAAGCAACTAGCGGGGTCAGGACGGCCAGTGAGCTCTGACGGAGGAAAGTCCTTCCTGGGAGGCAGGTTCAACGATGCAAACAGCTCCAGACTCAGTGAAACAGCTCTAGGTTCAGTGAAACAGCTCCGTTTATTCAGTGGGAGAACTGGGGAAAATATAGTGTGGAGGCAGTAGCCAATGCCTCAGTTGACAGGTGCTCATAGTATGCTTTATTTACATGTGGCAGTGGGCTCCTATCCTCCGACTGCCAGGCAATGCCTGATTATCATATAGAAAAAACCTGTGAGTAATTTTTACTCCAGGTAACTATGCCAAAGGTCATGTTCCAAATAAGGTCAGGCATCCATCTGTGCTTGGTGGCACTTTGCAGGTAAGTCAGGAAGAGAGTAGGAGGCCCCCTGCTGAGAAGGGGAGTCCTTCCATATGGCGCCAAGCCCCTTAGAGCTATGCAGACATGGAGGACTACAACCCTAACAGCAGGGTTTCCCAACATTTTCTGAGTCAAGAATATAGTGAACCATTTTCTTAAGACACTGTAGGCTGCCTATAGGAAGAGATTGAATAATTTTTGAGAACATTGCATGTAAATATACTTGTAACTTTCCTGTAAAATGTAGTATGGTTATCTATCTAAAATTACTTTTATTTTAACCAATCTTGTCTCAAAGGCATATTTTCCACTATTAAATTACCAAAATGAAGGCTGGAGAGATGACTCTGGAGTTAAAGTGCCAGCTGCACAAGCATGAGGACCTGAGTTTGCATACTCAGCACCCATGCAAACTCTTGGCATGGTGGTCCATGCCTGTAACTCTAGCACCAGGATAGAGGAAAGAAGATATGGAAATATGTGGATCTCAGGGTCTCTCTGGTGAGTCAGTCTAGACCAAATGGCAAAGTTCAGGTTCAGTAAAAGACCCTGTCTATAAAAATAGTGAGTGTAGAGGAATATACCCAAAGTCAACCTCTGGTCTCCATGTGCACACACAAAGATGAGCTCCCCCACCACATGCATACAACATGCACACAACACATACTTTAAGAAAAATAGAAAAAAACAAAAATATCTAGAATTTATATTATTTGCTATAAACTGAAACTTGGATTTTATTATATTCTGTTACTATTTTAGGTATGAGTGTACATAATAAAAAATATTTCTGCAATGTATCTGCTCATTCCAGAAGTATGTATTGAATAGGGTCTGTATGCCCAGCTCTCTGTTGAGTATGAAATAAGGTACCTAACAGTGTCTGAAGTGCTGAGAATAGAAGAATGAACAAATCATGACCCCTTTTGTGATAACTTGGATCCTCAAAATGAAATGAGATATGCAAGAAATTTTAGCGGGAATGCCCATGAAAGGTAATAGAGACAGAATAGAGAACTTGGAAAGAATCTTCAGACCTTACTTTGGGTTTGACACCTTTGGGACAGAGGAGCGAGAATGAAGATTGGAACAATTCAAGAGCCTAAGAACTCTTTGGCCAGATTGATGGAGGTTGTCAAGCCCTGTTCACCTGTAAGCAGAGGTCACCCTTATGCAGGAAAAGGCTTCATTAGCATCCTCATTGTGTTACGCTTTGTGACAACCAATCCACAGTAAATTTGGCCTCAACACAGTGTGATGGTGCATCCAGATGGGAAGCAGCTGGGTTGTCAGTCAACTATATTTTCTAAAACAAGTTTGGTTAATTTTATTGACACAAGACTCGACCTTACAGTGTAGATCTATGTTATAGTTTTGATGAATAGTTTTCCCTTCATATCTATGGTCTCTTTTTCTAAGTGAACACTTGGAAAGAAAAAGTTAGAAGGATGAACTTTACTCTTTGCTGAGGCAGCCTCTCTCTTGTCCATAATTATTTTTACCATTAGTTATTACTTTAATTGGACTAGCTGTCATTAAGAACAAATCTCCTACCTGAGTTCTCTGTGATTATGTATATTTCAGGTCTTGTTTCTACATGCCTTCATTAACATTCATATCATTAAGATGTGGTGAGTTAGAATCAGAAGGTGCCCAAATAGATCAGTTTGATTCAATATGTATTCCCCATCAACCCTATTGTAGAAAAGAAGTTCTACCTCTTTTTGATGATTAGAATCAATTACTCTTACCACAATGATGCTGCCTCTTTAAGTGATATTCTCTAGTCAAAAGGAGTTTGAAATTCTTTATTGTCACTCATGGCTTATAAATTAATGCTGTACTTGGGCTTCTTGGCAAAAACATGCTTCCTTTGACAACCATTATCTTCAAATCTGTAAGGTCTAGAGTTTTAGGACCAAAGTTTTAATCATTATAAACTCAAACTCCTTTTCTGCAAGACACTGAGAAAGACAGTACTGTGGTTGCTACTATTTTTGCCCTTAGTTTCTAGACTTATATATATTCTTTACAGAGGGTATAATACCATGAAGAAGTGTTTTGTCTGCATGTATGTAAGTGCATTCAGAAGAGAGCATGAATGGAACTGTAATTATGAGTGCTTGTTAGCTATTGTGTGTGTACTAGGAATCAAACCTAAGACCTCTGCAGGAGCAGCCAGTGCTCTTAACTGCTGAGCCATCTCTCCAGTCCAGATTTTTATGTAGGTGTGTTCTTGTGGCCATAAGTTTTTAATCTACCTAAGTAAATAAAAATGTCTGCTTTGTCAGTGTGAATGAAGTGACAACACACAGATGGAGAAATATTTGCAATGTATATATCTGATGAAACACTATTATCTAAGACGTATGAACAATACTTAAAATAAATCAGTAGTAAACCAACTAACATGAGTAAAATGATGTGCATAGACACCTCATCAAAGAAGATATAGAAACACAAATGGCAAACATACACATGAAAAAACACTCAATGTCATATGCCATTATGTAATTGTGAACTTAAGTAATGAGACACCACTAAAAACATATGCCTAAAAATCCCAAACACAGCATTTATTATTATTATTAATTATTATTATTAATTATTGTCTTTTTGAGACAGGGTCTCCCTGGAGCTCCAGCTGGCCTAGAATTCATTATGTAGTACAGGCTGGCTTTGAACTCACAGATATCCACCTACTTCTGCCTCCCAAGTTCTGAGATTAAAGGCATGCACCACCACACCCAGCTATACAGACATTATTAAATACTGGTGAAGGGATACTGGCACTGTCTTCTGTTTTCTGTGGGCAACCACACACACACATAGGTGGCATACTCTTACGTGAACACACATATACAATAAAACAAAAATCAATAAATATTGAAAACAGAAAACAGCTTGATATATAATTACCATGTGATTCATCAATTGTACCCCTTAATAAATTATATGGATGTATGTGTGTCCATGTGAGTTTATGAGCACCATAATCATACAGTTCCTGTAGAGGCCAGAGGATACTGGATCCCTTCAAACTGGAGTTACAGGTGATTGTGAGTCACCTGGTGTGGGTACTGGAACCTGATCCTATGCAAGACAATTAGGTGCTCTTAACTACCAAGTCATCTCTTCAGCCCTATCTTCTTACTTTTCTATGGCTAAAATATATTATTATTGAATGAATTTCACATGCTCTTGAATCTGATTGACATGACTAGATTTAAAAAATACATATTTAATGAATTTTAGTTTTTCCCATCTTCTCTTAACAATGTCACTGATCCTTCTTCTGACGACCTTCTTCTCCCCAACAAGTTGCCTTTCATGACTCTTTTGTGGTGTGTGTGTGTGTGTGTGTGTGTGTGTGTGTGTGTGTCCCACTGAACTTAAACAGGGCTTTTGATGAGCATGGTGGGATGTTATTTACTGGAACATGAATAAGTGTTATATCAGTGAAGAAAGTGGTCTCTTTTACCCTAGCCACCATTAAGCATCAATAGCCCCCAGGCAGAGACAGGGCCTCAGGAGCCCTTCCCCCTTCCATGAAAAAATGTTGATGGCCCTATTTTTACATAGGCCTTGTGCAAGTAACCACAGTTGAAGTGATTTCATGAGTACAGTTGCTTTGTCATATCTGGATGATACTGTTTCTCAGAAGTCCTTCTCAATATCTGGCTCTTATAATCTTTCTGCCCCTTCACCTGAGATGTTCCCTGAGCCTTGCAGGGACCATATGACATAGATTTCCCACTTAAGATGGAGCACACCAGTCACTTATTTGCTAAACTTTCACCACTTGCAAGTTTCTATATTATTTGCTGCCCACTGCATAAAGCAACTTCTCTGACATGGGGTAAGAGCTGCACTAAACTGTGGTTCTAAGTATAGGAGTTAGACGGCAGTTTGATAAGCATTATTAGGTCCTCCTCTAGGGCCTATGACCACATTAGCCATTATGGTACTAGGCATGAGTTCCGAACTATGGAATGGGCCTTAAATCTAATCGGGAAATTGTTGTCTTCTCACTACCCAACCCCAACATGTTTGTGCCACTACTGCACAATAGGCATATTTTTTCATGATGGTCTTTATTGTAGCTCACAGACTTCACAGATGGATAAGACCGTTGATGACTTCTCTACTCCACAACCCTACCTAGTACCTTCTGGCACTTTAAAAGCTAGTGAGCAGGAAGGAAGCTTTAATGTCAGTGTCAGTTTCATTTCTCCATGTCCTTTGACCAAATTATGTAGTACCTTTAGCAATAGGGTATTACCACCAATAACTATATTTTTATCAGTCTGTACTTATTTTAAAAGTTAGTTTAGTATTTTCTTGCATGAGATTAGCTTTTGCACTCATGGATATTAGTTACATACAGAGTGAAACTTACTCAGGGATTCTTAAGAAAATCTTCAAATTTGGGGTATTCTTAACTTTGTATTAATACATATGAAGATTCCCTCTGTTGCTTTAAAAAAGTTTTTTGTTCTTAATCCCCTGAAGGTCCATTTTGGAATGTGAAGGTGCTTCTGTGAAGTCTTTTCTTTGAGCAGTATTCACCATGTATGTGTAACAAACACCAACTGGCAATGAGTTTCCATTCCTAGACCCCAGACATTTAACAGATTATCACATTTTGTAACTGAAGAGTCTTCAGCTTGAAGCTATTTGGGACATTTTAAGAACTAGCATTCCTTACACCATATTTGAAACTATTCTTCCTTTCAGCATTTATTGAAGAGGATTTAAATGTGACTATGTCTGTGTAGATTTTTAAGATCAATGGACATTTTGACTTAGTTGTAACTGTGATGCTGTGGGTTATTACTGTACTGTGATAAATATGGTTTTATCTCTATTTGTTAGGATAGTACAATTTAATGGAATACTGTTCCCTTCTATCTTGCCAATTTTATTATGCCCATACTCTCTTGTTAGGAAAAAAATGTGCTGCTATACTTAGCATTCAGTGTATAAAGTCCTTCTAGAAAATATTGCAATTTAATGAGATCTTCATTGATTCTAACTGACCACTCACAGTTTCAGTAACTCAGATTCTTTTTTTTGATTAATTTATTTTTACTTTATATTGATAAAATAATTTTTGTTGACATATTGTAAATTTTATATAGCAGTTCCCCATCAAATTTAGACCCCTTCCCACATCCATGTTCCCCCCCCCAGACTCCATGCATTCCAACACACATGTTAAGTCTCATCTGATCATGCATTTGTACCCAGATGTCCCTCGGAACAAGTTCATCCACTAGAGTCTAGCCAGCCCATCTAGAGATCCTAAGGATCTCCCTCACCCAGCAGTAATCAGTCCCCAACAGTTCTCATGCTAGGACCAGTCCACTGTCTATTTCTCTTGTTCCACTCTGGGCCTTTGTGTGAGTTGGCATGGGTCTTGTGTTCAATGCCACCATTGCCACAAGTTCACATGAGCAAGCTTCCAATGACCTCAAAGCCTCTGCCTCCCAATGTTCATGGACCAACCCTGGCTCTTACAATCTTTCTGCCTCCTCTTCTGCAATGGTTCTTAAGCCATAGGAGTAGGCTGAGGTTTAATATATCTATCCAAGGACACACACTCTGTAGTCTCTTAGTCTCTAAAACTTAGCCAGTTGTGGCCTTCTGTGTGCATCACACTTCCTTGTATGAGGAAGCATCACTGGTGAGAACTGAGGGATGCACTAATTTTCTCTCAATCCCTGTTCTACTATATTCCATGAGCCTTAGATATAGAGGTTCCACTCTACATATGTCACTTAGGGGTGGGGATTTCTCAGGTGTGTATTTTCTGTGTGTGACTAGTTGTGGCAACTCTGCAGTAATCTCCATTTGTGGCAAAAAGATGAGTCATGTATGATATACTTGTCTGTAAATATAAGAATCCATATTTAGCATATGGTAAGAAATTTCATTTGCCTAGAGATGTGGCAGAGATAATATTTTCTATAGGCTCTATAACCTCTCCAGCCATGTATATTTGTCTATAATTATAGGGCCACCCATGAGTTCACTCCCATTGAGAGAGCTTTAAGACCAATTAGATAGCTGTTGATTACCCACCAGATAACAGTGCCACTACTGCACTAATAGAGGTAGTTTGTTGTGCAGATATTATGGTTGTTTGGGTTTAGGGTTAGGTTGAATCATTAATTGATTTTTCTCCCCCAATAGCTTGCATAGTATCTTCTAGAACTATGAGAGCGAGTCTTCAAGGAAGAAGTCTCCATGTCAGTTCCCGCTCCAAGTCCTGTGTCCAAAGTGTATCCTGTCTTCAGCAGTAGGGTCACACCTTAGAGCGTGGGAGATAACCAAGGGCTCTGGCAATAATCTGTGTTATTTGGGAGTCTCTTGGACTATTCTGACCAACCACTTGAAGGAAGATCTCTCCTGTCTAGCACTGTGCTCCTTGCCATACAGCCCCCAGGTATACATGCACAAATGTTCAGACAACATATGTGTATTTATCAGTGGTTTCCTTAGTCAACACATTTCCCTTCAGCTTCCCTCACCACTAGTAGGAGGTGAAGTGCCACACCTAGGCACAGGCCAGACTAGAGAGCACAGCTTCCGCCTTGAAAGCACAGCCCACACTTCTGCAAAAGAGCCAACCTATAATCTGCCCCAGACCTAGAGACTGATGACTCAAGAGGCCTGCGTCATCAGGTTGCAGGAAACCTGCAACAGCTGGTGCCCGAACAGGGTTCTCAGCCCCTCCCCCCACATTGGTGATGCCCCCAACTTTGGCTCATTCGGTGAGTAGGCCCTGGGTTTTGTCTGTCCCTTCAGCTGCTTGAGGGTGAGCAAGTGGCCCCCTTCTCTGTCCCCTCTACCCTATTTGTCATATTTGTTGTTAAATCAGGAAGGCACACTCCACCAGGTGGTCCCAAAGCCCACGTTGACACCTTTTATTACTTGGCTAGTCTCGGTGAGTTCACATAAGGGCTGATCCACCCCGAACTCAGAGCCCAGGCTTCAGGTCATCCTGTTGCCTATCCCAGAGACACCGTGTGAGCCTATGGCTGAAGGTATCATGGCCCTCGGAAGTATTTCACTAAGCACAAGACATTTGGATCTGATACACCTCTTCATGTAGGGGTGGTTTACGTCCAAGGGGCTCATGGTCCTTGTTTGATTCATTTGCGCCCTCTTGGTAGTCACCCTTGCTTTTTACTTTTGTGGCAAGTTTCCCTTCATGGGACTGTCCCACGATGGGCAACTTACCACCACAAGTGCAAGGAGCCACAAATGGCAGCACTTAAATTGCTCCTTAGAACCTGGGGACAGAAAGTGAAACCAAAAGATTTTGAAAATTCCTGGGATGAAGCCACTAACTTGGCCCCTTGGGTCTCTCCCAAAAATATGTGGGATCCTGACCTCTGGATGCAGGTCCTCTTCTTGGCTCGAAAAAGGGAAGTAGGATCAGGAGTCGTTCCCCCGCCTTGTTTGTCTTGATCCTTTTAGCCATCATTGCCAGCCTTATGTCCTCCTCCCTTGAAGAAGTCATCTCAGCCCATAATAAACATTGTCAGGATCAGGTCAGTGTAGACCTTGCCATTACTTCAACCCCCACTGACCTTGATATGGGAACCAGCCCTGAGGTCAATCCAGAACAGGAAAGGGCCCCCTTGCCTCTACCTCAGACTATGCTTTCAAAGCCACAACAACTGGAGATAGCACCACCCCAGTACCTCTGGAAGGAACTATGTTCTGCCTGTTCCAACGCACCTCCCACTCATTATACCCCCCCATGGCCCACCCACCCCTTGCTGCCCCTTGTCTGCCTTTCCGGTTAATGTCAGCCCAAACACTGAGCAACAGCCATGGGTGCCCACCACTCTCACAGACCTTGCACTCATCTGCAAAGCCGCCAACAAATCAGGACCCAATTCCCCATATTTTGAGCAAGTTCTCCACCAATGAGCCATGCAGTTACAGACCCATTATGATTGCCCACCCCCCCCTTGCTGCCCCTTGCCAGCCATTGTCCGCCTTTCCAGTTAATGTCGGCACAAACACTGCACGACAGCCATGGGTGCCCACCACTCTCACAGACCTTCCACTCATCCACAAAGCCACCAATGAGTCAGGCCCTGATTCCCCATATTTTGAGCAAGTTTTCCGCCAATGAGCCATGCAGTTACAGACCCATTATGATTGGTATAACTTATCAAAGGTGGTTTTGGAGCCCTCAGTGTTCCTGAGCTGGCCTTTGGCTTACAACAATCAGGCTGAAAATCAGGCACATCTCAACTTTCAATATGGCCTTAATATTACTCTGGATATGCTCACAGGACATGGACAATATATTATCTGCATTTCCCAGTCCGTTATTGGCCTTCATGCTTACTACCAGCAAGTTAGTGACATGGCCTTCAAGACCCTTAAGTGTTGCTCCCCCTCATGACCCACAGGCATTCTTCCTCAATTTCATTCAGCAGCCAGGGGAGCTCTTCACCAACTTCCTCACTTGTTTAATTGGGGCAATGGAAAGGAGAGTGGAGTCTGGACCCACCCATGATATGCTTATCAAACAACTGACATGGGAGGGCCTAAATACCCCTACCCACAATGCTATTGCACCTGTCTGCAGTGATGATATTCATAAATGAGTATTTGCCACTAGAGACCTAGGCCCCAGGACAGGGCCCATCGAGGCCCTGACTGCCTCCTTAGAGGAGCTCTTATTACAAGTGCGGCTCTCGCCCCCCAATTCAAAAGGTGACCACTGGAACACAGGAGGACAGGACACCTCCGCAGGGACTGCCCAAACAATGGAGCTCATCGCAAGACCTGCTGCCCCAAATGCAAAAAGGAATCTCATTGGGCAAAACAGTGTAGGTAACGGCCCCAATCTGACTTGGCTCCTTTAAACTCCACCCAGGGTTCCCCTCAGCCCTGCAAGTAAGAGGGGGAATGAGACAGATTTTATGGCCCTTTCTGATTCTTAATCACTCCCCCCTAATGACCTTATTTCTGGATGGGATCGCTGTGAAGGGCCTAGTGGACACGGGATCCAATGTTACCATCATCAGTGAGAGCGAGTCTCTTTGGTTCCCCCACTGGAAATATTGGCCTGGCCCACCCATTAAGGGAGTAGTGGACAGCCAGGACACAAAGCTGGTCATCCGCCCAGTACACTGGAAGGACTTAAATGGAAGTAAGGGCAAATTCTCTCCCATAGTGGCCAACGTCCCCCACAACTTGTGGGGTTGAGATGTCCTGGAGGACATGGGTGTGGTCGTTACCATAGACGATCAAGCCTTTTATGATGATGTCATAGCCCATGATAAACTTGGCCTCTCTGGGAGAAATCGGAGCCCTGACCAACACCCCCAATTCTAAGGGCCACTGCCCTCCCTGGGACATCCCCTAAGGATCTCCCACACCGATTGTGTTTACCTGGCTCTCGACAGATGTGATCTGGGTGGAGCAGTGGCCTATTATAGAACCTAAATTGTCTATCCACAAAAATTTGGCTCAGGAACAGCTGGACCTCAGACATTTGGAACCACCCACTAGTAAATATAATACTCCTATATTCATTATAAAAAAGAAAAATGGCTGTTTTATATTGCTTCAGAACTTGCGTGCTATTAATGACCAAATGGAAAAATTGGGCTTGACACAGGCCAGCTTGCCCCACCCTGGCACTGTTCGTCCTTCTTATTATATCATAACACTTGGTATTAATGATTGCTTCTTCTCAATCCCTCTGGCCCCCCAAAATCATGATCACTTTGCCTTTAGGGTTTGGGAACTGAACTTCCACAAGCTGGCCCTCAGATATCAATGGAAAGTCCTTCCCCAGGGAATGAAAAACAGTCCTACTATTTGTCAGCTTTTTGTCTCACGAGCCACTTCAACCATCCCTCATAGTGCACAATTTATTCACTATATGGATGACATTCTGTTGTCCCACCCTAACCCACAATTTCTCCGCAAGGTAACCAGACACTCTCCTGCCTATTGTCCCTTGGCTTGTCTATCACCTTAGATAAGCTACAGGAAGTGCCTCCTTTTGCCTTTTGGGGGCATACCATTTCGGCCGGCATACGCCCTATGGCCCCTGCCTTTAATTCAAAGCTGGTCTATACACTAGCCGATTTTCAACAACTCTGTGGCACCATAAATTGCCTTAAACCGTTCTTGCCCATTCCCTCAGAGGAACTGAGGGTGCTGTTTTGTCTTTTGGAGGGCCCCACCCGCCCTTCAGCAAAGATTAACTTAACTCCCCCGGCTATTGCCTTATTACAAAAGATCATTGGGTTACTCTTGTCAACAACCCTCGACAGATATGAGCCCTTACAATCCCTACAGGCTTTAGTGCTATTGACTTCTTCTGGCTTCCTTGGTGCCCTTTGGCAGACTGGGCCACTTATCTGGGTCCATCTCTCATACTCGGAGCTCCAGCAGGTTTTCTCCAAGTTTGATCTGGCCTTTAACTTTGGCAGTCAAACTGCGCACTCAAGCTTGAAAAACCAATAGAGAACCCAACGCTATTGTGCTCCCCTTTCCCCTCTGTAACCTACAGGCCCAGATTCCATAAGTTTTCAGACTATGATGTCAGGCTTCCCTGGCATCATTGGCAATTACCTGCCCCAAGACAAAAGAATTCAGGCCCTTCTCACATTGCTGCTTGAAGTTAAGCCCCACAGCACTCCTTCTTCCCCAATTCCCCAAGTGACCATTGCCTTTTTGGATACTAATAAGAAGAACTTTGGGGTCTTGATACATCGCCCTGGAAAAAAGGACATCACCCACATTGTCTCTAATCCTGGATCTATCCAGTTGGGAGAACTTCTTGCTATACTTAAAGCTTTAGCAGAGTGCCAGGACAAGCCCCTAAATCTCTTTTCTGATAGCACCTATGCTGTTCAGGTCACTAAGGTCATTGCCTTTTCTCATGTTAAAAACTCCTCCACCCCACTCCATCTCACTATGGTCAAGCTACAGAAATGCCTAGAAAATAGAAGTCACCCATTGTACATCTCACATATCTGCTCATATACCACCTGTCCCAGAATCCTAGCTCTGGGGAATGCCACCACAACTGCCCTGATCATGACAGTCCAGATCATGACAGTCCAGATCATGACAGTCCAGTCTAGCCCATTAGAACAAGCAAGAGATTTATGTCAACAATTCCACCTGTCCCCTCAGAGTATTCATAAACTCCTCCCAGAAACTCCCATGTCCCAATGCAAGCACCTTGTCCGCTCATGTGCTACCTGTGCCTGCACATGCCTCTCGGGCCCCTTAACAGGGGAGGAGTGAATCCCCGTGGTTTGATATCCAATGCCATTTGGCAGATGGATGTGACTCACTACCCGCCTTTTGGGAAATTGAGATTTGCTCATGTTATAGTTGACACATGCTCCTCCCTTACTTATGCTTTAGCTCTCTCAGTGGAGAAGACTATACATGCCATTAAAGCTATAAATTCTGCCATGTTAATCGTGGGAGTACCCTGGGCACTTAAGACTGATAATGGGCCTGTTTATTCATCTCAAGAATTCAATAAATTTGTTTCCTCCTGCGGAATCAAACATATCTTTGGTATTCCCTATAACCCACAAGGACAAGCCATTGTTGAAAGGACAAACAGGACACTTAAGTCCCTCCTGGCTAAAAGCCCCTCAGCTGAGGCCAAATGTGATTCCATTTGGCTCTTACTGAGGCTTTGTTCCACCTTAATTTCCTCATGTTTGATGACCAAGGTCTCATCACAGCATACAAACACTGGTCCTCCTTGCCTCGGGCTATGCCTCTGCCACTAGTTAAATGGAATGATCCTATTTCATCCCTATGGCAGAAACCAGCTCCCATCCTGAAATGAGGATGAGGATAAGCTTGTATTTTTCCACAGGATTCTACAGACCCCATCTGGATCCCAGTGAGAGACATCCGACCAGCTATGGAAACCCATCTGGAGACTGGGCCCAACTGCGAGTTTGATAAGCTAGGACATCCTTTTCCAGCTTTATTATCTTTGGTACCCTTTTGTCCTTTGGCTCTGCTTCTTCCCAGTCTTCAGGTCTCTGGGCACTGGTCCCCTTACCACCTCTGATCCTCCCTGTAGATGAACAGTCACCCACTTTCCCGGATCTCTTTACTACTAATGAATCCCTCAGTCTCCCCACCATGGAATTGATTCATGCATCCGTTCCCATAAACAGCACATGGTCCCTTGCAGGATGGCTCTGCTTCAGGCCAGTCCTTAACCCCAGCTCCCTTAATGTCTCTCACTGTCACTCCCTCTTTAACATCACAATGGGCAACTTTCGTGAAAACCAGAGCCAGGGTTCCTGAGGTTCCTATTCCATGGGAACACTGCCTCCCATTCACACCTGGAAGAAAGCTCTGCTTTACTACGGATTATGATGGACACCCACAGGCTTCCTCCCTGACTGCCTGGAGACACCTTATCTCTACAAAACCTTACTCCTATGTCTATCCTGACCCCAGGTGTAAAGACACTGTCAGGGGGGCCTGGGAGCTCTGGGCTGGCGGCTTGCCTGGATTTGTGTCCTCTCTTCTTTTTAT
>NW_008338118.1:2496760-2498590 GCF_000622305.1 Nannospalax galili | reverse complement strand
GACCAGATCATCTCCCTGAATTATACACGGGCTCAGATATTAGATATAAACTCTGCATTCCTTGACAAACTTTGGTCTAATTTAAAAGCTTTGTTTGACCCTTCATGGATCATTATTTACTCTTGGGTATCATAGTCTTAATTCTTTTCTTGCTCATAAAATGCCTTGTTCTATGCTTCCGAAGACAAAACCAAGTAAACTACTTGGTGTATCAGGTTCTCAAGACCCTCTAGGATCCAGACTTCGACCCCCGCCCCCGAGGTATGGCAGGTCTGGCTTGCTGAAACCTGAGAAGCGGTTGTGTAACTTCTTGCCCACCTCCCCCGTCACATGGTTGTGCCAGAGGTCACACCCTTCTAGGGCTGGTAGTCAATGATGGGTAAGATCCTGATGGTCAGGACGACCTAAGGCAGACACAGTCCATCAAGCTGGGTCCCCTCTAAAGTGGGGTCAACTATGTCGAGGAAAAGAACCTCGGCTCCCACTGACCTTTCTATAATAAAAAGGGATGGATATGTAGGAGGTGAAGTGCCGACCTAAGCACATGCTGCACTAGGGAGCACAGCTTCCACCTTGAAAGCACAGCCTACTCTTCCACAAAGAGCCAACCTATAATATGCCCCGGACCTAGAGACCCAGCCAGGGCGCCATCTGGCTGACTCAGCTGTGCTCGCTTCCCACACTTTTCCAGCTTTATTATCTTTGTAGAGACTGATGATGCAAGTGTCCTGGATGAGGGGATCTATCAGGGAGTAACACACCAGCTTATGGGACACCGGGTACAGGGGGAGAGCTATATAAGGCCTGCCCTTCCCAGCAATAAACAAGTTTGCAGCACCTCTGGCACTGGTCCCCTTATCACCTCTGATCCTCCCTGTAGATGAACAGTCACCCACTTTCCCAGATCTCTTTACTACTAACGAATCCCTCAGTCTCCCCACCATGGAACTGATTCATGCATCCATTCCCATAAACAGCACATGGTCCCTTGCAGGATGGCTCTGCTTCAGCCCAGTCCTTAATCCCTGCTCCCTTATTGTCTCTCACTGTCACTCCCTCTTTAACATCACAATGGGCAACCTTCGTGAAAACCAGAGCCAGGGCTCCTTATGGGGCCCTCAAAATCTGGTATTCCTTAGTAAAAGTTCTCCCCACCATGGAACTGATTCATGCATCCATTCCCATAAACAGCACATGGTCCCTTGCAGGATGGCTCTGCTTCAGCCCAGTCCTTAATCCCTGCTCCCTTATTGTCTCTCACTGTCACTCCCTCTTTAACATCACAATGGGCAACCTTCGTGAAAACCAGAGCCAGGGCTCCTTATGGGGCCCTCAAAATCTGGTATTCCTTAGTAAAAGTCACTTCTGAGACTACAGTGTCCTTCATGCCCCCTGGGGCCACCACCCCTCCCCCACAAGGGTCAGGTGTCCTCCATGGACCTGGTGCCCTCCCACCCATATTCTTCGCACTGCATTGCACTTTCCTATTCCATGGAAACACTGTCTCCCATTCACGCCTGGAAGAAAGCTCTGCTTTACTACAGATTATGATGGACACCCACAGGTTTCCTCCCTGACTGCCTGGAGACACCTTATCTCTACAAAACCTTACTCCTATGTCTACCCTGACCCCAGGAGTAAAGACACTGTCAGGGGGGCCTGGGAGCTCTGTGGGCTGGCGGCTTGCCTGGATTTGCATCTTCTCTTTTTTTGTATTAGGTGGAGCCATGTTTAATGGTACGTATACAGGTGATAACTCAGAGACGGGTTCCTCAGGTGTCACAGACCCAACTTGGACACCTAATGAAGTCTCTGTTAACATCTCCCATT
>NW_008338118.1:2495016-2495630 GCF_000622305.1 Nannospalax galili | reverse complement strand
CTCCTAGTGCCTGCTTCCACCCGACTCCCAGTGTCTGTGTGTTGACTCCATGCTGCTCACCCCCACCTCAGGCAGAACCCTCGTTCCCCGCAGTCCCTCATGGGCTGGATCCACGAGAGAACCTGCAACAACCACTCAAGCTCCATTCACCATTTCCCCTCCCTGCCATCCAATTTCCCTCTTCCCTCCCTAGTTCAAGCATCCCCACTCTCCCTGTCCCTCATAACACCCACCTCCTGCTGTCACCCCTCTCCTGAGTTCCCTCCTCCCCCATCCCCAGGTCCCCTGGGGCCACCACCCCTCCCCCACAAGGGTCAGGTGTCCTCCATGGACCTGGTGCCCTCCCACCCATATTCTTCGCACTGCATTGCACTTTCCTATTCCATGGAAACACTGTCTCCCATTCACGCCTGGAAGAAAGCTCTGCTTTACTACAGATTATGATGGACACCCACAGGTTTCCTCCCTGACTGCCTGGAGACACCTTATCTCTACAAAACCTTACTCCTATGTCTACCCTGACCCCAGGAGTAAAGACACTGTCAGGGGGGCCTGGGAGCTCTGTGGGCTGGCGGCTTGCCTGGATTTTTGTCCTCTCTTCTTTTTATTAGGTC
>NW_008338118.1:2487931-2489621 GCF_000622305.1 Nannospalax galili | reverse complement strand
TTGAGGGACATTTGGATTGTTTTCATTTCTTAGCTATTGTAAAAAGAGCAGCAACAAACATAGCTGTACAGGTATCTCTACAGTTGGATGAGTCCATTGGGTATAAGCCAAGGTGTGTTCATATAGTAGATTCATTTTTAGTTTACGTGTATTAGTGTTTTTCCTGCACATATGTAGGTACACTCATGTGTGCAATGCCTGTGGAGGTCAAAAGAAGGTATGGGTTCTCTTGGAAATGGAGTTACAGATGGTTATTACCCTCTATGTGTGTGGGGGGGATGTGACCTGAACCTGGGTCCTCTGCAAGAGCAGCAAGTGCTCTTAACTGCCAAGCTGAGCCATTTCTTCAGCCTTGGTAACTCAGATGAGCATTTCTAGTTATCTCTCATTAAGCGTCTCTTACTATGGAGCCACATGGTATATGCCTAGCAATGACTATTTCATTATCAGAAATTGACCTGTTCTTGTTCTATTCTAGAAATTACTCAGGTAGATCAGTAACATCTTCATTACTACTATAGAATTATTTTTATTTCTTCTGTTTATCATTTCTTTAGATATTTCCATGATTTTTTTGGTTTGGGGTCTCAGATACCAGCTGCTGCCCCAGCTGAACTTAAACTTGCTATGGAGACCAGGCTGGTCTGATCGCACAGAGCTCCTCCTGTCTCAGCCTCTTGAGTGTTGGGATTAAAGGCATGTACTACCACATCCACGTCAATGCTATTTTTTTGGGGGGGGGGTAGTTTAGATTCAATTTTAGTTTATGTGTATTAGTGTTTTGCCTGCACATATGTAGGTACACTCATGTGTGCAATGCCTGTGGAGGTCAAAAGAAGGTATGGGTTCTCTTGGAAATGGAGTTACAGATGGTTATTACCCTCTATGTGTGGGGGGGATGTGACCTGAACCTGGGTTCTCTGCAAGAGCAGCAAGTACTCTTAACTGCCAAGCTGAGCCATTTCTTCAGCCCTGGTAACTCAGATGAGCATTTCTAGTTATCTCTCATTAAGCGTCTCTTTCTATGGAGCCACATGGTATATGCCTAGCAATGACTATTTCATTATCAGAAATTGACCTGTTCTTGTTCTATTCTAGAAATTACTCAGGTAGATCAGTAACATCTTCATTACTACTATAGAATTATTTTTATTTCTTCTGTTTATCATTTCTTTAGATATTTCCATGATTTTTTTGGTTTGGGGTCTCAGATACCAGCTGTTGCCCCAGCTGAACTTAAACTTGCTATGGAGACCAGGCTGGTCTGATTGCACAGAGCTCCTCCTCTCTCAGCTTCTTGAGTGTTGGGATTAAAGGCATGTGCTACCACATCCACGTCAATGCTATTTTTTTTGGGGGGGTGTAGTCTTTTTGAGACAGGATCTCCCTGTAGCCCCAGGTAGCCTGGCACTTATTATGTAGACTAGGTTGGCCTCGATATCACAGAGATCTGCCTGCCTCTGTCTCCCCAGTGCTGGGACTAAAGGCATGTGCCACCACACTAGGCTCCCAATGCTATTTTTTAAGGCAAAAAATTATTGAGGGTTAATTTCATCTTAAATCAGAATTCCAGATGTAGAATCACTTTTGCAGGTAGTTGGCTACTTTTTAAATTCTTATTTCAGGTATTTTACAAGTTCATTACTCCATGAATTCTATATCTTCATATCATATTTAAAATTTAATTTTA
>NW_008338118.1:2483811-2487298 GCF_000622305.1 Nannospalax galili | reverse complement strand
AAAGTTGCTTACTGTTTTGTCCTCTGGCCCATGTTCAGCCTACTTTCTGATATAAGACAGGACCAAGTGTCCAGAGTTGGCACCTCCCCCAGTGGGCTGGGCTCTCCCACATAACTCAACAATCAAATAAATGTCCCACAAACATAGCCACAGACCAGTCCAGTGGAGGAAATTCCTTAATTGATGTTCCCTCTATTCAGGTGTGTCAAATTGACAGCTGAAGCTATCCAGCACAGAGCAGGAGACACTAAGTCTGACAACCTGAGTTCAATCCATGGGATCCACATTGTGAAAGGAGAGAATCAACTCACATAATTCCACACATGGTATGGAAATACTTGCCATGGTGCGCACGTGCACACACACACACACACACACACACACACACACACTCACATGAATGTAGTAAAATAATTTAATGAATATATTTTTGTTATGTAATAGTATAGTCTACATGAAATTTGATTCCAGAGACATCATGACATAGATTTGATGTTTTTTATATTTTACTGATTATTATTTTGAGTGTTTTTGCCTGCATGTATGTAAGTGCACCTATCTTGTGCAAGGCCCATAGAGGCCAGAAGAAGGCATTTGATCTCCTAGAACTTGAGTTACAGAGGTTTTTAGCCACAAAGTGGGTGCTGAGATCCAAACCCAGGTTCTCTGCAAGAACAGCCAGTGCTCTTAACCACTGAGTCATCTCTCCAGCCCCAATGTTTGAATTATTTAATGAGCAAAAACTCTGGAAAATAATTTAATAATACTTAAAGTTTTATAATCAAAATGTAATTCAAAATAAAATTTAATAAAAATAATTATATTTTAGTTGGCTACCAGAAAAGAAAAAAATAACCAATAGCCAACATAAGAGCTCATTTAGCTTCTTAATAACTCATAAAAGGTAAAATCATAATTGCAATGGACAAAATGTAGGCAGCGCTCTATTTTTAAAGTATTTTAAAGGTTAATTTCTAGAACTAAGATTAACAGAATTCTGTGGTTAGATTATAGACACAGATCTATGTGTGGGGACACAGACCTGTCCCTGCAATGCAGACGATGAGGATTTTACTGATGCCCTGTCAAATCTGGGAGTCTCTGTATTGTTCCTATTATATCTATAGTCACTGGATCTAACAGCTAAGAAAATCACTATGTCTTGCAATCCATGGGATCCACATTGTGAAAGGAGAGAATCAACTCACATAATTCCATACATGGTATGGAAATACTTGCCAATCTTGTCACTTGAGTTTTCCTATAATAACACCAACAGAGTTTAAGAATCAATCATTTGTGTGATTGACTTAGCATTAATCATACAGACACGCATGCTACACACACACACACACACACACACACACACACACTTTTAAATAAGCACAGACAGAAAAATAAAGAAAGAAAAGAGAAAGCAAACAGTACCTAAGGTAAGGCGGGAACTCCTTCAAAATGGTTCGTCTGAGCCTCCAAGCATATTATTTAGAAATGTAGTAGATAATTTAAAGGTACAGTTATGTTCTTTTAAAATTAAAATTTAAATACGAGGTGATAATATAGAATTCATGGATTAATGAACTTGTAAGAATAACTGAAATAAGAATTAAAGAGAGTAGCCAACTACCTGCAAAAGTGATTCTATATCTGGAATTCTGATTTAAGATGAAATTAACCCTCATTAATTTTTTGTCTAAAAATAGCACATGCCTTTAATCCCACAACTCAAGAGGCTGAGGCAGGAGGTGCTCTGTGAGATCAAGGCCAGCCTGGTCTCCAGAGTAGGTTTGAGAGCAGCTGGGGCAACACCCATGCAGTGCAATGTCCTCAGAGTCAGAAGAGGGTGTTGGATTCCCATGGAACTGAAGTTACAGACTGTTGTTAGCCACCTTGTAGGTTCTGGCAATAGATCCTGAGTCCTCTGCAAGAGCATCCTGTGATCTTAACCACTGAGTCATCTTTTCAGTTCCTGTTCAGTGTTTTTAATTACAATAGAAAGTAAGACATGACCTTACCTGCTGAGCTATCTCACTAGTTCTAAAATCATTTTAAAATATATAACTATATTCTTAGTACTAGAGAGGCAGATTCAGGCAGATCTCTGTGAATTCAAGGCAGTCGGGTCTATATATATCAAGTTTCAATCTAGCCAGAACTACATAGTGAGACCCTCTGTAAAAAAGAAAAAAGAAAATTTTAAAAAGAAACTCATCAGGTATGGTGGTGTATGCCTTTAATCCCAGCACATGGGAAGCAGAGGCAGGAAGAGTTCTGTGAGGGTTAGGAAAGCCTGATCTATATAGCAAGTTCTTGGGGCTATAGGAAGATATTATCTCAAATAGACCAAAAAAACAAAAATAAAAATAAAAAAGAAATAAAGAATAAAAGTAACTATAAATAACAGGCCGCCAATTGAATTAAAATGAAAGTCATCTTATAATTCTTATATTGAATTTTCCATTGTGTAATCTCCTGAACATACTATATGTAGTAGCTATTTTTCCTGTTGCTGTGATAAAACACTGACCAAAGCAACTTATAGAAGAAGTTATTTGGCTTACAATTCCAGAGAGTTGGAATCCATAATGATGGCGGAGGCCTGGCAGTTGAGGTGTCTAGGACAAAAATTGGAGGGATCACTTCAAGCAGGCACAGGAAGCCCAGCCAGACTGAAAACCAGGTAAGACTTGAAAATTCTCAAAGCCCACCCCCCGAGTGATGTACTTTCTCCAGCACATGACCACACCTCCTAAGGATACTATGATCCTCCCCAAACAGCCACAAACTTGGGACCAAAAGTCCAAATAGCTGGAGCTTATGGGGGACATTGTGCTGACATTGTAGATAAACCAACACAGATGCAAATGTGAAATCCTCGGAAGTGGCTTTAAATTTGAGTTTGGATATTTCAACAGACTTTCTATGTCTAGGGGGACAGGTGAGGGAAAAAGTGTGAAAAAGACAATAAGAGTAAAGTTCTTATCTTGCCCATATTTCTCCTCTTTTTTACAAGGCTTTGAAAAGCCCACATAGTTTCAGCACACAGGTGTGTGTTAAATAGTTGCTGATCTCTGAGAAACCTGTTCATAATGGTGTCTGAACCCAGACAGACAGGGTTAGCATAAGTTTTCAAGACCAGGGTGGAATACTGGAGCTGTCAGGGGTCACCAGTAGAAGGTTTAAGTAGAAAATTCACTACTCTTTTAACTTCTGCTCAGTTCAGAAATTTCTTTTGGCTTTAGTTTGTAATGTTAATGGAAATAGTCATCTTCAAAAGCTATGTTACACATGCAGGGTGCAGTGGTGTGTGCCTTTAATCCCATCCCTTGGGAGTCAGAGGCAGGTGCACTTCTGTGAGATCAAGTCCGCCTTGGTTCACATCTTGACTTCCAGGTGGGCCTTGGCTAGGGAGACCCTGTCAAAAAACCACAAAAAAGACCAAAAAAAAGTTATGTTACACATAACGCAAGTATACTTATATATAAAT
>NW_008338118.1:2474772-2483727 GCF_000622305.1 Nannospalax galili | reverse complement strand
TGTGGGTGGGTACCTTGTAGTGATAAAAGTTTCTCATTTTTACCATTAAGACTTGTAAAAAGATAGATATGGTGTTTGTACTTTAATATCAGTGGTTACATTTATAGCTTTTATTTACTGTTTCTTTGTGCCAGATAGCTTTAGTTGTTAACTTGATACACCTGGGTAGAGGAAGCCTCATTTGGGAAATTTCCTTCATTAGACTGTCTGTGGCCATGTCTGTGGGGTATTTCCTTCATTCTTGAGTGACGTGGGAGGGCCCAGCCTACCATGTGCAGTGCCACCCCTGGGCATGTGGTCTTGCATAAGAAAGTAGGTTGAGCATGGGCCAGGGCAGTAAGCCAGTAAGCAGTGTTCCTCCATGGCCTGTGCTCTAAGTTCCTAACCTGAGTTCCTGCCTTGGCTTCCCTTGATGATGGACTGTGCTTGTAAGTCACATAAACTCTTCCCAAAGTTGGTCTTGGTCAGTGTTTTTATCACAGAAATAGAGAAGTAAACTAGAACATTCTTATAACTTTATTATCTCATTATAATAGAGTTCTTAGGAGATAACTAATGGAATGAATATATTAAAGGGGAATTTAGTAGATTGGCTTACACAGTCTGGGCTAGGTAGTTCAGCAATGACTGACTACACGTTGGAGAGGTTGAGAACCTGGTAGCTTCTTAGTGTACCATGCTAGATAGATGACTCAGCAGTTGCAAACTGTTGCTGCAAGTCTGAAAGATACCCTGGAGAGATGGTCATCTTCAGTCCATGTGGGGAGGCTGAGAAGCTGGGATCCAGTCAGGGAAGGCTGGCAGCAGCAGTAGCAGAAAGGGAAAATGTGCTCAGCAGTGAAGGGCAGGTCAAAACCAGCTCTGCTTTTTCCCTGAGATCTCTCTAAAACCTGGTACAGCCAGAAAGTCCTGCCTACTCTGGGAGAAGGTCTTCCCTCCCTCAATTAGTCTTCCAGGAAATACCCTCATAGATGCTCTCTGGGATGCATCTCCTAGCTGACTTTCAAATTCAATCAACTTGACAACCAAGATTAGCCATCACATTTACTTCATCTTTTAGTTTTTCACAAATCATTTTTAATATTTCTTATAGTCATTACACTAGTTTAATGACACTAAATTATACCTTTCATTTATCTTTTATAACATGGTTTTGAATTTCCAGATTATTTTTCTCATCTACTGAAAATTCTTTTCACGTTAAAAAAATATTTATTTTATTTTTTAATTATGTGGTTGTGTGGGGGGCTTGTGCATGTCAGAGCAGTTCCCTTAGGGACTAGAGGCATTGGATCCCTCTGGAGCTGGAATTATGAGCCAATTGACATAGGATCTGAACTCAGGTCTTCTGCAAGAACAGTAAACATTGGTAACCATTAAACCATTTCTCTAGGCCCTCTCGTCATTTTTAAACGTTTGTACACATCTATCTTAAATGTTTTACTTTTAATTCAACTCCTATCCCCTATTAAAATGTATTCAACCCACTTAAGATTGTTAAGAGTCAAGGAGAAGATGCATGACCATATGGAAACAGAGTCCTATAAGCTCCTGTGACCATGCTCATATGAACCTACAGCAATAGTGTCAGCATACACAGAACCCATGCAAACTCAGAAAAAACACCAGCATAGAACTGTGGAAATGAACAGCAGACCCCAATCTTAATTGAAAAAATATTGGCAACTGATTATTGCTTGGTGAGAAAGAGCTGATCTTCCTAAAGCAATCTCTAGATAGGCTGACTAGACCTCAGTAGATGAACTTGCACTGAGGAATGTCTGGAACACTAACTTGACACAGTAGACCTTGATAAAAATGACAGACTGTATGAATTCCAGTGGGATTAGGTATGGGAGGGTTCCAGTGGGGAAGGAGGTATAAAGATGATTAATATTGATTGAGCTATTCTGTATGAAATACACAAAAATTACACGTATTACACAAAAATTACACACACAATATCTTAACATAATTCCATGTGTATAACAAGAAACTGTGTCTGACAGGAGAAGCCTTCCTTGAGTTGTTGGCCAAGGTGGTCTAAGAGACTCCCAAACTAATGTAATTTCTTATTATGTGCAAAATATGTATCCTTAAATTTACAGACAAATATCCCAGTCACCACTCATCTCAAAAGCTTATCTTGCATCAGTTGGAGAATATTACTAAGTACTAAAACTGGTCACACACAGATATTGTCTAAGAATTTCCCAGGCCTAAGTGACACATTTACAATGCAACCTCTATACCTAAGGCACACGGATATAGAACAGGGGTGAAGAAGAGGACACTAATGAATCTCTCAATTCTCATTAATGAAGCTCCCTCATGCAACAGAGGGCCAGGAACACAAAAGGTCACAAATGGCCAAAACATAGAGCTTAAGAGTCCTCAGAATGCTGGTCCTTGGACAGGTCTCCTATATAAAACTTCATCCATCCAGGGCTCAGAGACCATCATGGAAGAGGGGGTGGAAAGATTCTAAGAGCCAGGGAGGAGGTGCATGACCATGTGGAAACAGAGTCCTACAAGCTCCTAGGACCCTGCTCATATGATTCTATGGCAATGGTGTCAGCACACACAAGTCCCATGCAAACTCAGGCAGACAAACCCCAACATAGAACTGGGAAAATGAACAAAAGACTCCAATCTTAGCTGATGAATTATAGTCAACTGATTATTGCTGGATGAGGAAGAACAGATCTTTCTAAAACTAGGGACTCTAGATAGGCTGATTAGACACCAGTGGATGAATTTGCACTGGGGACTGTCTGGGAATACTGACTTGACACAGTGGGCCTTAACATGGATGACAGAGTATATGGGCTCCAGTGGGGGCAGGAGGGCAATGGGAAGGTGGCAGTGGGGACGGAGGTATAAAGATGATTAAGATTTCTTGAGATATTCTGTATGAAGTGCACAAAAAAATCAATAAAAAATTTTAAAATTATAATAAATAAGAAATACAAAAAACTTAAATTGTAAATTGATTATTTTTGTTTTTTTCTTTTTATTTGTTTTCAAGAATTAAGGAATGGAGCTAGAAGCAGGATCCTAGTCTTCACAGTTTATGCTATTTTTCTAGGCCACATTGCATTCTTTAATAATGTGGTCTGACCTACTTAGTTCTCATAGAGATACCAAAACATCACTTCAGTGAGACAATTCAGCTAATCTTGCATTATCTAGGCAGTTTAGGGAAAACAGGATTCTGCATAATCCAATCAGGCTGAGGCTCTTTTACAAATCCTCTCCCTGGCTTCATCTAAAATTATTTATTACTGCACATTTTGGAAATACTGTGCTGTGATCCAGCATATGACAATGGTGGAAAGATGGTCCTCTATACTTTGAGAAGCCAAATGGCCTCTGTATGACTGGACAATAGCTCACTGGACCTTTACAATCTATATCATGCTTTGTGACCTTATTAAAAAACTTTGTGCTTCCTCATAGTCAGGGAAACAAAAAGTAAAGCAATTAGACATCAATTCTCATTTATCCTATTGGAAAATAAAATAAAACTTTTCAATTTTTCAAACACTGCTGAAGATATGGGAAAATAAGAATCTTACACTCCTGATCTAACAGCATATATGAATTATTTTAAATATCAGTTAAAATTAGTAGATATTCTACCTATCATTTTCAATGTTTTTATCATCATATGTTAATCATATATGATAATGGGTTTCCTCATGACATTTTCATATATATACATAATGCATTTTGACTATATTCACTCCTGTTACCCTCTCTTGTTCACTTTCCACTCCCAATGATGCTATTCTTCCCAATTCCCATGCTATTTTTTGTGTGTGATTCCAGTGAATTTCACTGGGATTATTTACAGGAGCATGGATGAGGGTTTGCTTACTGGAGCATAAGTACCTCATCAGTTGCCACATGCTTGATGAAAATATTTCCCCACCATCAAACATTAACTTCGTACAAGCCTTCAAGGAGAGATGGTGCTCCATTATCTCTTCCCCCTTCCATAACAAAATGTTGATAGGCCCAATCTTGGGACCTTGTGTAAGTAATCAAAACTGCTGTGAGTTCAAGAGTGAAACAAATTTGTTGTGCCTAGATGGTAGCAATTCACACCATTTTTCTACCATCCTTCAGCTCTTAGGTTCTTTACAACTCTCCGTGGTGGTCCCATTTATGTTCTAAACATTCAACAATAATTTATTCTTTGTACTATGACCAGTTGAGTCTCTGTACTCACTACTGATTATTGCAAGAAGATTCTCTGACTAAAACAGACAGCAGCCCTAACCTATGGGCATAAACATTAATTTAGAAGGCAATTTGATGAGTATATTATGCTCACTTAGAAAAAAACAAAACAGGAGTAGTTTCCTTATTAGAGCTTATGATGTCTCTGCCCAAAGATATTTGACCAGGTTTACAGAACCAAGGGTAAATTTCCTCCTCTGAATAGACAAACTCCAATCAGAAAGTGGGTGGTTACTCAGATAACAGACTTGCCATTGTTGCACCAGTGGGTTCATTTGCCTTGCTGGTCAGTACTGTTGCATGTAAGTCCAGAACTGAGCAAAACTGTTGATAATAATTGTGCACCTGTAGCCTGTATAGTAACCTTCATCATCATGAAAGCTAACCAGTAGGTAGGAAGCTTCTCACCCAGCTCTAACTTGATTTCTCTATGACCTGTGAGCAAGTGTAAAGTCCAGCAATAGGGTCTTACTATCTAAGTTCTGGTGGGCAACTAACAGTGGTGGTAATCATCCACATTCTTTTGAGGATGTCAGGAACCTCTTTGACCATTAACTCATAGAAGGTAGCCTACCCTGGCACTGGGGTTTTAATTTAATAACTTACAGATTCTGGGATCAGGCTTATCTACCTACACAGGGTCATCATAAACATTTTTTTTTTTTTTTTGTCTTTTTCTGGTCTTTTTGAGGCAGGGTCTCCCTGTAGCTCCAGCTGTCCTGGAACTCACTATGTAGACCAGGCTGGCCTTGAACTAAAACAAAACGACAAAACAAAACAAAACAGATAAACCTTTTTCCTAGGTGTTTACCTTTGTAACAGCAGCAGTTCTCAAACTTGCCTTTTCTTTGTTTCAGGGTATCTTTAAGCTCTGAAAAACTATTCAAGGTCCCAAAGATATTTTGTTTTTGTGGATTACATATATGAATACTTTCTCTTGCTAAAAAATTTAATTTTGACAACTTTTGGGTTTACTATTTACTTAAAATAGTAATATATTACATGTTAAAATAACATCTTACACGAAAGTGACTATGGTTTCCAAAATAAAAGCAGTGACCTTGTTTACAGCTCTTGTTGTTTTTTTTTTTTTAGCTTAATAGAAAATAGTTGAGTTCTTATATTTGCTTCTGTATTTACTAATTCAACATATTATTACTGTTGAACTAGATGTTGAAAATCAGGTCTCACTGTGGGTACGGATTTCTTTTAAATAAAGCATTTTATTGTTCTTTTCATGATATTATGGATATTCCTTTTATGCCATACCCAAAATGAATACTAACTTTAAAGTGTTTCCTTGCAATATGGAAACTTCTGCCATATGAACAAACATTTCACAGTATTATATATAATTTTATACTCATGTTTTCCAGTATTGTATATAAATTTTTACTCATATTTTAATGTCTTAATTTACTTGTTTAACTCACTTCATTAATGTACTTAATCTACAAATAGTACTTATACTTGTTTATGAAGTAGTACATGATTTTTCAATGCATATATATATTTTGGAGTGATCTAATCAGGCTAAGAACATGCTTGTCACCTAAAACTTTATCCTTTCTTTATGGCGAGGACATTTAAAATCCTCCTGAAGAGTTATTTTGAAATATACAACATATTATCATTATTAGTTACAGTCATTGTGCTATATGATAACATAACAGAAGTTATTGCTTTCATTTAATTCATTTGCCTTGCAATATCACTAGTCAGTGTATCTAAAGGAACTGAAATCAGTAGGAGATGTCTTGTGCTGGACAGTTCAGTTGACAACTTGACACACTTGGGAAGAGAGAACTTCACTTGGGGAATTTCCTCTATAGAATTAGTCTGTGGGCCTGTCTGTGTGGCATTTTCATGATTGTTGAGCAGGAGGGTCCTGCCCACTGTGGGTGGAGTACCACTAAGCAGGTGGTCCCAGGTTGTATAAGAAAGCAGACTGATGCAGGCCAGAGGAGGAAGTCAGTAAACAGCATTCCTCCAAGGCCTGTGCCTCAGTTTCTGCCTTGAAGAACTGAGTTCCTTTCTTGGCTTCCCTTGATGATGGGCTGTCAGCTGTAATCCAAATAAACCTTTTTCTTTCTGAGTTTTTGGTCTGAGTCTTTTGTCACAGCAATAAAAAAACTAGCTTCTGTCTGCACGCTCTGGTTCATTACAGCCATTTTTCACAATAGCCAATTAGAAACAATGCACCTTACTCTTTGAATAAGTCCTCAATCTATGCATAATCTTACAACATCACCTACTGGGCACTTGGAAAACACTGCTTCACTAAGTTGTGTAAATATTCTAAATGAATCTCACAGGAGAATGAAAATGGAAAAAAACAAGAAAAATTTAATTATTATAAAACTAGTCTGACTTCAAATACAATGAAGGATATTAGACTCTCCAAGGCTCCTCATTCAAATTTTGATAATAGTTTATTTAGATTAATCTTGCAGATTGTTTACAAAAAGTCATGATTGATATAGTTAATTGGTTTAATTGTATTAGAAAATAGGAAACATTTCTGTTAAACTGAATTAATTAGATGCAAATGTACTATCATAAAAAAATTTAAGTATGAAAAAATTTTATATTGTTAATGAAAAAATTATGTTTGGAATGATATAATGTATATAAAATTTAATGATCAAAAATGGTACATACCAGTTTTGGATATTTTTCCACTGGAAAATAAATTCTGTTATAAAGTCATCTGTTGAAGAAATATGTTCTGGTTTAAAAATAATTTTAAAAATGAAAGAAAACCTATGATCACAGCATTATGTACTTCGGAATTCAGCGTGTGATGAAGGAAGTATTTCCTATGAGTAAACCAACAATCATTTATTTAATATATGCAGTTGAGTAATAGCTATTTGGTAAATCAATAAAATATATTTCATACAAATGAAATCATTAGAAGAATAAAATGAATGAGAATATTTTTCCAACTCCCTGGGCTCTTACTTTGTTACTAATGATATTTGATAAGAAGTTTCCTTACAGCCTGTCCTGCCCTCCCTAGGGGTCATCTTACTTCTATCCATAAGTCATTTCATCTGCCATTATATACATATATTTGATGAATCTATTTATATATGTATTAATTAGAAGGTACACTGTATGAAAGCAGACATTTTGCTCACTTAGCTGCTTATAATATCCACAGGGTCCTGAGAAATGCCAAAGTGCTGGGGATGAAGAATACACTAAATGTGCTAAAAATCCTACTGAATAAAAGAATGGCATCAGGATCACTGAGAGGACCTTTCCCTACTTCAACCTTTTCAAACAGAAGTGAACACTCATAAAATATAATATGAAATACATGTTTATATAATACATGTTTACAGAACACCAAAAATCCATCACCGTTGCACCCAGCCTTCTTTTGTAAATGTTTAAGCAGTCTTGTTCTTTTTCTACCTTTGCCTTGCCACCATGTTTCATATGTAAAGGATGCTTTTAAGAAGAGGGTTTTGAGAGAAAAGAAGGCAAATGTTCTTAGTCAGTCTTGCACATGTAAAATAATTACCTGAAAATGGTGATGCCTCTGCAAAACGGTGCTTGGAATAATTAATAATAATAATGAGACATTGTTTGGATAGGTCAAAATTTTTCACTCCTCTATTTTCCATTTTTGCATCATCTCAGTTGGAATCTGTATTTTCATCTCCTGCACTGTTTTCAATTTCCAAATATGCTTTCTTACCTCATCTTTGATCACAGTTATTCTTTAATCTGATTTTATAAGAGAACAAATTATCTTTATTGGTTTTGGTTTTTAAAAGTGCATTTAAGAATAAATCATGATTTGGCTTATGATAAATGAAAGATGTGCAGAAAAGTTCATAATTTGAGTTGCAAAGCAATATCCATTAATATTTGTGGGTATAGTAATCAGTAAATTAGCAGATTAAAATACAAACTTCACTATAACCTCAGAGACCTCACAGTTTGACACATCTTGGCTCCTAATTTCCAAAAATTTTCAATTATTTGGATGCATGGGAAATTGCGGCATTTATTATGATGCAACATCATAATCACCTGAACAAATGGACTTACTTTTAAATTAAGTTTTTAAGAGTGGACCCGAACTTCAAGGACAGCAGTTCCCCTTGAACTGTGGTGGTCACCCTGCCATCATCTCAGAAGTGCTCCTCTACTCTCCAAGTAAAGCACTTATGCACCATCAGGGTCACCTTTGACTGACAGATTTTTTTGTGATACAAAATTTTAACGACTGAAGTTTTCCACTGTGCAATCAATAAATAAGCTCTTTAAAGAAGAGAAAATATAAAGAGCTGTTATTAATAATGAGGAAATCTGCCTGATCATCATTAATACTGTAATGTTAATGGAAGGGGGTCTTTTTACTTTTTCCCATGCCAAACCTATAAATACGTTTGTTATTAACATGAATTAATGCAGAGTCATATACATACATTCAACAGTGTCTTAAATTTCTATGATTGCATTTTTCTCTCCTTTATTCAGGTATTTCCATTCTTCTGACCTTATAATTCCATTGCAGTGTCTGGTTCAGTTATTCCTAGCTGTTTTACTGATCCTTTTGCTTTGTTTCTCTGACTTATTCTCATGTCTCTTGTACTCTTCAGCACAGTACCATCAATACCTTGCCAGTCTGAGATTAGTTTGTCATCCACCGAGTCATTGATACTCTGTGTCCTCTTCTTTGCCTTCATCTTC
>NW_008338118.1:2441680-2474455 GCF_000622305.1 Nannospalax galili | reverse complement strand
CATGCCCATCATCCCCCAACAGGACCTCATGCATTCCACCATACATGTTAAGTCCTATCTAGTCAAGCATTTGTACCCAGATGTCTTTTAGTGTAAATTCGTATACTGGAGTCTAGTCAGCCCATCTAGAGATCATATGTAAGACTTACTCTCCCTCACCCAGTAGCATTCAATCTCCAATAGTTCTCAGTCTAAGACCAGCCTACCATCCATTTCTCTCCTCCCCTCTGGGCCCTTGTTTGAGTTGGCATGGGTTCTGTGCTCGATGCCACCATTTCCACAAATTCACATGTGCAAGCTTCCAATGGCCTGGAAGCCCCTGCTTCCTTGTGTTCACAAACCAGCCGTGGCTCTTACAATCTTTCCGCCCCCCTCTTCCTCAACGGTCCCTGAGCCACTTGGTGGAGTTCAATATAAGAGTCTCATTCAAGGATGTATATTCTGCAGTCTCTTATTCTTTAAAACTTGGCCAATCATAGTCTTCTGTGTGTATCACACTCTTTTGTATAAGGAAGAGTTACTGGTGAGAGTTGAGAGATGCATTAGTTTTCTCTTTACCCACTGTTCCATTGTGTTCCATGAACCTTAGGTGTAGAGGTTAAATTGTAGATGTGTCACCTAATACTTGGCATCTCTCAGACGTGTATTTTCTGAGTCTGACCAGTTATGGAATTCTGCAGTAGTCTCCATGTGATGCAAAAAGGAGCTTCTTTGATGAGTGGTGTACAGTATGCTTGTCTGTAAATATAAGGATCCTTATTTAGCATATGGTAAGAAATATCACTTGTCTAGAGGTATGAAAGAGATAGGGTTTTCTCTAGGAGCTATGTTCTCTCCTGCCATGTGTATTTGGCTGAGTTTACAGTGCTAGAAGAGTTCTAGCAGGAGAGGGAGGAACAATATTGTATGTAAAGATGAATAAATTCATTACATAAGTGTAAGAAACTGTAAAACAATAAAGAGAATGATCTCCTTTCATCTTGATAAATAAGCTGAGAATTAATTTCCAAACTATTTTCTTCTAAACAGATAATCAGAGTCTCAATTCACCTGGCTATCATCTCAATGACCACAGCAAAACAAGAAGCTGTACTTCTCCCCATGCCAGGGTGTGAATATTTGTATTAATATGCATTAAAAGTTATGCATATTAAAATATCAGTATTTATGAGAAATTCATGTTTTCCCCCTAAATCTTGAATGAGCTTATAATATCAGCTTTATTCTAATAATGTTAAATACAACAGAAACATGGTTAAAGACACTCTAAGATCTAACACACTGAGTGTATTACGTTAATAACATTCACTTAGCATTTCCTAAAGTAAATGACAGTGAGATCATATTCAGTGATATATGAAGCCTTATCTGAGCAATTTCAAATGTCCCTAAATCAATAATTTTCATTTTATTTGTGAGAAAAATTAAACCTTCAATGTCTCTTCTGATGAAATCGTACTGATCTGTGTAAAGACTTGAAAGGAAATGAAGGGAAATGGTATTTCTAATTACACTAAAATCTTTTTTATTGTGCTGATTAAAATATGAATTGCAAAGTGTGATTCAGTTCAAACTTGAAAAGCACTGGATAAAAACTATTTTTATAGAACAGTGTTCCAGGTAGGGCATAGAACCAAGGGTAATACCTCTTCAATGAAAAGAAAACTTGCACACTTTCAGCAACAGACTTCACCAGAGCCAAAACAGGAAGCAACTATCTGGTGACTTTTTTTCCTCCAGTACAATACAATATCTAAACATGAAATTTGGTTCTCCATGCTTGAGCCTCATGTTGGTGGTATTGGAGAGACACCGAAAGCCCTACAGAGAGAATTTTTATTAAAGAAGAGGAAATAATGTTTTCAAATACTTCATTCTGAATACCAGTTTTACCACCCTGAGCATTTCGATGTGAAGAAGGGGAAGGAAAAGAAAAAAATATTGGTTACTCATTAATAAGTCTTGACAAATATAAGCAAGTCTTATCTTAGAACCTCATAGGAAACTGAGGGAATGTCTGTGCCTTAAGAAAACTGATTGTCATAAAAAAATCTTTTTCAAGTAAGTATTAATGTGGTTGGTACTGACAGGTCGAAAGTTCTGGAAAAATGATTTTCCAGTTTTCAGTAATAATTCTGACTCATTCATGTAAAAAATGACAGTGAATGCCCAAACTGATTTCATTATTCATATTTATCTTTAATACCACAAGTTGACCAAGACAATGTCTATAGCAATACTCTGATACATGTGGGCAGAACGTTTACATAAAATGTTACCTAGAAAAATAAAAAATAACATACTCTCAGGAGAACAAAAAGACCTAAGTAGGCAGAATTCATACATGAGAGGTTGGGCATGGCTGGGGCTTGGAGTTTTGAGCTTTAAGTTGTGTAATCAGGAGAAAGGGCACCCTCCTCATATAATCAGCAGAGAAAGAATACAATGATTTAGATCTCTTGACTCAGAACTATTTTCATAACTTTGATTGTTTTATAGTCAGAAATACCATTGCTTCTGCAGCTGTTTGACATGGAAGAGCCTCACTTAGCCCACAGCCTGTTCTGTCTGCTGCTCCAGTGCCTGATGGAGGGGCAACAGAGTTGACTTTGTAATGCCTTTGGATGCAGAACTTTTCTTTGGAGTCTTTTCAAGAGCCCACCTCCCTCTCAGGATACCAGTCTTAAAGGAACCAGACTTACTCCAGTTCAAGTAAGCTCTAAAACCCTGTGGAGAATGCTTCAACACTGCCAAGTACAAACCATATGTTGAAAAATATGAAGACCATAGTTAATGATTACATTTAGCAGTCTGGCCTCATTTGTAGGCCTGAGGTAAGCTGTTTCAGTCTGGTACAGGGGCAAAGCTGAATTAAAAGAGAGTTCTAGAGGAAATGGAGAAATAGAGAAAACTGGTTAAGAAAGTATTTTAAAGTGATTTTATTTTTAAAATGAAATGGGAAATTAGTGATAGTGTTGTTGATGGTTGATTTTGTGTGGCACCTCGACTATGCTAAGTGATGCCAAATAGCTGATAAAACATTATTTTTGTATGTGTCTGTGACAGCACAAGGGTGCGACTACGCGTTGTCTGTGGGAAGAGCTTGACATTTGAATCAGTAGGTTGAGTAAGGAATATTTCTTTCACTGGTGCGTTCAGGCATCAAACAGTATTTTGAGGGTTCAAGTAGAAAACTGTAGAGAGAGGATGAATTTGTTTTCTGTTTTTGAGCTAGGGAATCCAGTCTCTGTTGCCCTTGGATGTGAGAGACACTGGTTCTCAGACCTTTGGACTTTGAAGACTTCCCTTAACCTGACTTCAGTTCTGATCCTTCCCTCCCAGGTCTCAGACCGACAGGTTTGAACTGGGTGTTATATCCATGGCATTCCAGAGTCTCTGGTCTCTGCTCAGAATAAACTATCCCTCCAGCTTGCCTGATTCTCTGGCAAGTTCTTAGTCTATATAATTGTATGAGCCAATTCCTATAATAATTCTTCTCTTACACAAGCATGTTAAATATAGGGGACTTCCTTATTTTCTCTGTCTTTAAAATGAGATATTTACGCACATTCGCCTATGATGGGAGGATATATTGGAAAGTGAGGAACTGGTGGCTCAAGTGGAGTGTGTGAACAGTGACTTGGGACAATATGCATGATGTGACACAAGGGTCCAGGGTCCTTTGCAGCACCCAAGGAGCTGGCTTTACACAGGAACACTTGAAAGGCTGAGATAAGCTCAGAGGTGGGTCATCTGGCAGTTCTGGTCCTGGCATCCTGTGAAACTTCTCTGTGGATTTCTTTTATCTTCTCAGGAAAATAAGAAGCAATGTTACCCAAGTGAGCAGAAGGTGGGAAAATTGGAATCTGGAAGCTAAGAAGCTGATAATCACAACTAAATATTAACTTTTAAAGAGTCCTTTTCAGTTCCTAGTTCATTTTCATTTAGTGTTTTTAGGACTATGTAAGTTTTAATTTGGTTTTAAAAGATTTCCTCATTTTAAATATTTGATCCTCACTTAAGATTTACAAAACAGCTGGGCATGGTGTTGCATGCTTTTAATTCCAGCACTCGGGAGGCAGAGGCAGGTAGATCTCTGTGAGACTGAGACCGGTCTGGTCTACATAGTGAGTTCCAGGCCAGTTGGGGCTAGTGAGACCCTATTTCCAAAAACAGGAAAAATAAATAAATAAATAAATAAATAAATAAATAAATAAATAAAATAAACAAACCAAAACCAAAATAAACAAACAAAAAAGATTTACAAAACAATGTGGCTTAACGTACTAATGAATGAGTTGAAAATGTTTGCTTACATCTGACAGTGTGGTCACTCTTGCCTTAAGTACATGGGTCAGATACTTCAGGTACTGCTACAAAAGGCCCTGAATAAACTAAGTGGCATAATTAGAACAGCAAGTAATGAGGATTCAAGAAGAGAGAAAAATTAAGCCTAATTCAGATGGACGTGGAAAGCGTTGAAAATATGACATGTCAAATTTGATCCATAGTTGTGGATGAGAGGAACAAAGATGTTATTATGAAACAGATACAGGGTCTGTCAAGCTTAGAACATTGAGAAATGTTTACAGGTAGAATTATATACAGATAAGATGAAGGAAGGAAGAAAGAATGCCTGAAAAGCAGAAAAACCCAAGCAGCAAGAGCAGGGGCACAACACAGGAGGTTGCCCAGTTGAAGCATAGCTTGAATGTCATGTACTTTGCAATTCACTGGGAACAGGAGAGACCCATACCTTTAAGACATTCAGAGCCACAGGGATTGTTTCTCTCCTACATCTGGAACAATTAAATTGAGAGAATCATGAACATGTTTTGAAGAGCAGAGTGAGATAATCCTGAGAAAAATGATACATTGAAATGTGAGCTACTTAGTCCACACAGGTATTTATAGCATACAGATGGATAACCCATTATTTTAGGGGAATTTTTTTTGTTTAAAATGCTTTTCAGTACATATATGTAGAAATGGCGCAGTTGTTTTTTAGTTTTTTGGTTTTTTTTTTTTTTTTTTTTTGTAGTTTTGTGAGACAGGGTCTCCATAGTGCCAAGTTACTGATACCAGGAGGGTCTTTCACCGGGAATAAAAACAAATTAATCTCTGGTGTTTAGTCTGTGTCAGTTTTCCAGAATCCCCTCGATCTTGATGAATTTATAATCCATACCCTGTACTGTCTTTCATGCCCTTGATCTTAAATTTGGTCACTTCAGTTTAGCAAAAATAATCCATCTTCCACTGAGTATGCAATAATGTTTTTCATTTTATTCTTTTCCACCAAGGCTACATCTTGGTCTCCTCTGTCAATGTTTTTAGATCTTTCAGCAGCCATTTTGACACTCTCTTACATTGGCCTACAATGCAACAAAAATAAAAACAAAACCAGCAAAAAGCAAAAAGGAAATAATGTTGCTGTACCCAGTAGACATGCAGTGCCATATAAACATGAACTATAGGTTAAAAGTTTGCTGTTGAATTCAGTGGAAATTTATGCCCCCTTTAAACTGGAAATTCGGTCAGTAAAAATGTCCATATTTTAGAGAAATTAAAATTGTGATGATACATTCATGACAATAGGGTAAGGCATACTTGTAAAAGGAAGGAAAGGTATGAGATATGTTACAAGTTGTACAAATCTCAATTCCACCACCTACATGTTGTATTTTTCTTGATATAACATTAGGAAAAGAGAAAATTTGAGGCTTGCAAAATTTATATGTACTTTATTGATGTTATATTGCTTACCTGAATTAATGTAAGAAGGTGAAGGATGTGGCTGGAGAGATGGCTCAGCGGTTAAGAGCACTGACTGCTCTTGCAGAGGACCCAGGTTTGATTCCCAGCACTCACATGATGGCTATGAACTGTCCTTAACTCCAGCTCCAGGGAAATCCAAAGCCCTCTTCTGACTTCCGCAGCATTGCACGACATGGTTGCACTCACATACATGCAGGCAATACACTCGTACACATAAAATAAAAAAGTAAATAAATAAAATATTTTTTAAAAGCAGGTGAAGGATGCTTCTAGCCTGATTTCAAGCAGTGCTACTGTGAATCGTAAACTCTTTCTTCATTGGAACAGTTCACTTATCTCTCATACTAGAATATTACAATGTACAAGATCATAAACTACGGATTCACACTGTGGAAATGAAATTCCGCTCCCACTACTTATTTCCCATGGGGCTTTGAACAAAATTAACCTCACTTTCCCAATTTATGAAACAGCAATGAAATGTATTTACCTATCTTGTGCAAGTTAAATAAGGAGTTTCAGGCAGCATTTAATACAGTGACTCATATTGAGTAAATGCATAATAATTTACCTAAACTCCCATGACAACGCAATTAGGATTGGATGAGTCCTGCTTCTGCATTAAAAAGTTTTTTTCTTCTTGCCCATTTAATAATCTACAGAGCATGGAACGAACACATATTTTCAGATGTTTAGACAGCTCTTTTGAGTGACTTGACACCAAAGTCATTTGTCTTCCCTTCCCTCACCCCCTGTCCAGTATCAGTAATCCAAGTGAATATAAATATGGTCAAAACAAAGCATCACATTTACTTCAAATTGGAATACAAATTATAACTGGTTTGCCTTATTTAAAAGACAATTAAATAGTGAGCATCAAAAGTTATTAAGATTTCCCTCCTGAACTATATAGGAAACCATCAAATAAAGATCTTGTAGAATAAAATCTTTGTTCCTAACTCAAAACTCAAAGGAACTGGCCAATTCATGTCTCAACTTTTCTCATCAAAATCAATGCAATACATCAGATATAATTTGAAGTTCTTTAGAATAATTTAATCTGCAAATGTATTTACCCATTAATCATGATTCATGCTAAAATCTTAATGTGACAGTTGCTAGCACAGTGACAATCAATTTATCATTATTTAAAATGTGTTTATACTTTGAAGCAAAGGCCACAGTTCATCTTACAAAAGATTGAGCAAATATGATTAAGTAATAGAATGAAGAGCCTGTGAAGTCAACAGTTGGAGCAGTACCGAGGATCCTGATTCAGGCACTTCTTATTCAATTAATGATAGTTTGCCACATGTATTTCACTATATACAGATTATTTGTGGTTTTTGTCTTCTAAATAGAATTTTAGCTTATAGTTTTGTTATCTGGTTAACATGAAACCAAAGTATAAGGACAATTGTATTAATTTAAAAAGGGGAAATCACTTGATTTTTTTATTATATACAATATGAATACTTGGAGTGGCTTAGATGTTTATAACCAATGAATCAGTACCATCAATCATGGTAGCGACCAATGTTTGTCAGTTATTGACAGTGCTCTGGACAGCATATCACCAGAGTAGGCTTCCCTTGAGATGATTCTTGTGTCATTGATTCAGAAAAAACAGGCCTCAGCGAATTCACTGGGGAGGAGGGGGAAGAAGACCAAAAGATGTGACTTAGACAAAACTCTGTAATATGCTGTCAGCCTGATTTTAGGTAAAGTCCTGACATTAGTTGGTCAAGGGTTAAAGATGCCTTTCAAGGAGAAGGTGAACTCCCAGGCTGCTCATGACTTTGCTTTGGTAAAGCAGTCCCAGTAATCCAAGGGCTACTGTCCACTGCTGAGAAAGAAATTGCTCTTGCTCTCTGCTGCTGAAGAAGAGAAGCAAAGAAAGCTTGGAAAGGCACCTATTTCTCTCTCTCTCTCTCCTCTCTCTCTCTCTCTCTCTCTCTCTCTCTGAGTGCAACGTTATTATTTATAACTGTGGTTGAAGAAACTATAGAGGTTTAGTAATGCCTGAAGATCATACAGCAATAAAGGTCAAAGGATGTATTTGAATAATTTTTAACTTTTTAATGGCCACGACATTTCTGATGTACAATGAATTGATTCAAGAAACTAAAATAAATGTAGTTTTCAAATCCTAAAAAATTTTCATATGTGAGGAAGAATTTATAATGTAAGTGTATCCTACTACATGTAACTCCTCACAAATATTTTAGAGGCATTAAATCCAGATGTTAAGTAATTCAATAAATAGCTATAGTTAATAGTACAGAAAATGCCATGAGAAGAATTTTTGGAAAACTGTTAATCAGAGGACTGGCTTTAACTAACAATCACATGTTAATATTATGGGCAAGAATTTACTAAAAAGTACAAAACATATTGGGGGCCACCAATAAAGATTAATCATCCTAGATTAAAGGGTAAGAGTCTAATTTGAAACATATATGTTCTGGGATGGAGCATTAGTGATTTTTATAAGGAGTTTTCATGAGAAATATCTTATTTACTATTGTTACCCCAATTTAAATATTTCATTTTTCCTATTTTTTAAATGAAGAGTTTGTGATAATAACTCATGTTATTAAGATTCTAAACCCAGTTATTTCACTAAAGAACAGAATAGTAGAATTTATTGTGTTGTGAAAGGTTACAAGGCATTTGTGCAATACATCTACCATGTTCGATGATGCCATTTGATACCTTCATGTGTCTTTTGTCAGCATTTAACAAACCATTCACATGAAAACAATGTATAGAATTGGCGGAGATCAAAGGCTCAATTAAAAATCTAATGAAAGTAGTGATTTCCCTTCCCAAGAAAAGTTCACCTGTACCTGCATTTTCCACACTTTGTTTTAGTTGATTTTGTCACCTCTGTATTTGCAAAACTAATATTTTTCTTTCAGCAAACTCTCAAGTGAGCATGTTGGGGTAACGAGTGGGAGTGCAAAGTATAAGGATGCTTAACCATATGGTGGGCAGCTGTGAGAAACCCAGAGCAAGAAAGAAAGAGGGGGTGTAGATTGAGGTAGAAGGGAAACAGAGCTTGGTTTTCCTGCCCGTGTTCAAGGCTTGCTGCATACTTTCTCATTCAAGTTTTGGGATTCGCTCTAACAACGTTCTGCTTTTTTAGTGTTAGTGTTTTAGATTCCCCAGGTGCCTAGAATTTCTAAATTCTGATAATTCTATCATGAATCTAAACTTCCTGGCTCCTCCTTGTTACTTACTAGGTGCATCTGTCGGTGTTCCAATAGAAAACCAGTGGCATGCTCACGTGAGGATGACTCGAGGTACATTTACAAAAGCTCAGGCAGAGGCCACAGAATCCAAGATGATGCTTGAATATTCCAGGATTAGTAACAAAGGGGCAGTGTGAGAAAGGTGGTGGTGAGACAGTCATTACTAGAACTTGGAATTAAAGTGTGTAAAATAAGCTTTTACTGATGAAAAGATGGATCGAAGGTCAATTAAGGATTTATTGAACTCATTCAAAATACCGAGGAGTAAATAGTGACTTTGGTCCAAGGACACTGCCATACTAGGGCAATCGTTCAACATGAGATTTGGAATAATTCCTTGGTCTTCATCCTCTTCAACCTCTTACTGCCTGTATTGTCTCCTCATTGACCAACCTATCCCAATGTGAAATTTGAAAGATTCCCTACTGCAGTCCCTTTTTGATCATTACTGGAAAGAGAAAGCAACTAAAGCTTGGATACAAAGGGGCAAATAGGATGCATCCTGTAAAAAAAAAAAAAAAAAGAAGGAAAAAAATGCATGTACATACACACAGACACACACCCTACTGTCTTGGCACAACCCTTCCTGGGCAGCATTATTTGCGACAGAATGGCAGTTGCTTTTCTTTTGATGAAATCTTTTCTCATGTTCTTCCCCATAATGAACTGAAAGCAGATCTTACTCTTTTTTTTTTTAAATGTATCTTTTATTATTTTATTTATCTGTATGAGTGTGTTGCCTGCATGTACATAAGTACATCCATGTCATGCAATGTCCACAGAGGTCAGAGCAGAGCATTAGATTTCCCTGGAACTTGAGTTACCACTGGCTATTAGCTACCATGTGGGGACTGGGAATCGAACCTGGGTCCTCTGTAAGAGCAGCCAGTGCTCTTAACCGCTGAGGCAGCTTTCCAGCCTCAGCAGATCTTACGCTTAAAAGGTGCTCTGTTTTGAGCTGAGCCCCTACTCTCATGCTCGATTTACCATTCCACCCCTGGTGAAAACATTCCTGTTCCTCTTTCTCTTCTTCATCAACTGGGAAGCGTCTTCAATAGAACGGCCGTGTTTTACAGTTTCTGCTCCTTTCCAGTACTTCGATAAATTGTTTGAGTGACAGAAAAAAGGTTCTAAGATTTGATTCTGCTTATCTTAAAGTGAGCTATAACTACTAGCAATTTTTCTCTTAAAGCATGTATTTTTCCCCCCTTTCATTTTTTTTCTTTCTCTTTTTCATTTAAGCTCACCAGACTAAAACCACTTTATCTGGGTTGCTTAGAAACTAATGTTTTCTTCTGTGCTTTACAAAAAGATTTTTGTGGATACCTTTCAGACAATTTGTTCAACTTTTGAAATTTTTTTCAGTCATGGAAGATAGCCAGATGCATTCTAATTTTGATTTACTTACTATGCTCAAATATGTTAATTGATTTTTCCAGTCATCTAAAAATATTTAGGTGAAATATGCATAAATAATTATAATGTAAGCAGAATAAATAATTTTAAGGGGATATAACATTACCAAGTGGGGCTATAAATGGAGAGTTTGTTGCCTGTTGGTGATATGGGAATGGTTTTCAGTGTAACAGTGCTGAGGAGCTTGTCCACAGAAGCTCTTCAAGGTGGCTCTGACTACCTCATCTGTAGAGATGAACAAGGTGACCTACTATGCCTTTTTCTGATACCAACTGTTTACTCCGATTCTCTTCTATTAGATTATCATGTACTTTCTGCACCTCACCACCCAAATACTATCAAAAAATAGCAGGGATTTGGTTCAGTTACTCAATGATAAAAAATTCTACCTAGAGAATAGTACTGATAAATCTGAAGAATAGTCAATTTAAGTACAATTTTTTTTTTAAACTAGGCTTGATATTATTTGCAAACTCCTTTGGAAGGAGTCACTTAGTCAAACTCGAGAAAGTTGGAAAGTGTGGACAGTAAAGAAGAATAAAGGGAGCAAATCTTTCAGAAGGTTGACAAGAGTAAGTGTACATTACTGACTGGTTTCTTAAATCAATGTCTAATATGGGCAGACCCCCAAAACAGAAGGGATTTGAATAGAGCTATAAATCACAGTAATAAAGAGATTACTTTTTCTACCCTGAAAATATATTTCTGTTCATATAGATTGAGAGTCTTGAATGAAAGGTAATTGTAAATAGAGGCTAGAGAGATGGCTTAGTGGTTAAGAGCACTTGGTGCTTTTGCAGAAGATCCAGGCTTGAGTCCCAGCACCCACATGGCTGCTAACAACTGCCCATAACTCCAGTTCCAGGGGAATTTGATGCCCTCTTCTGACCTCAGGCATTGTATGACATGGGTGCACTTACACACCTTCAGGCAATAATTACTGATACACATAAAAATTAAAATTAAAAATAAAATAATAAAAGAGTTTGTAAATAAAGAATAGAATTTGGGTTGCATGGATGAACTTAAGAAAAGGAGTGAAAAAGAACATACTATTTGAATCGTAACACACAGAAACATAAAATAATATGACTTGCCATTGCTTTTTGATGTGAGGTGGATTTTCCACAGTGTCAGACTTTGACAAGTACTGAAAGATGGTTTCTAGCAATGAAAGTATTCATGCCATAGAACCCACACTAAAACATTAGAATAATGAAAAAAGATGGCAATATAAAATGTAGGAATAAATATAATGTTTCCTGTATCTTTAACAGAAAGCAGAGCTTTCTAAAGCATTTCTTTCTTAATTTTGTGTGTATTAGTGCTATGCCTATGCCTAACATGTATGTAAGTGCACCCATGTCATGCAGTGCCCATAAGAGGTCAAAACAGGGCATTGGATTACCTGGAACTGGAGTTACAGATGGTCGTTAGCTACCATATGGGTGCCGGGATTTGAACCCATGTCCTCTGCAAGAGCAGTCAGTGCTCTCAGCTTCTGAGCCATCTCTCCAGCTCCTCTAATTTTTTTTTGGTCAAATCGTTGATGTAGCTTTTGTGGAGACCCGAGATGCATTTAATAACATTTTGGTGGGCTGTAATACAGATTTTCAAGGTAAAAGTAAGATTTGAGTCAGGAAGTTTATGTCTTCACTGTTAACGCTGTGCAGTTAACACTTTAGTCGTATTTCTTTAGCTTTTACCCAGTATTCTTTGTCTGTTCTGGTAGCTCATCCAGGGTACCACGTTGTGTTTAGTCATTATAGATTCTCTTCATGCCATTATAATTGCTTAGGATAAAATCTTTCTCTGTTGCTTAAATTATTTTCAAATGTTCTTAAATGGAATAACCAGCATAAACATAGATAAAAAGTGTGAAATCAGGGTGACAAGAACAAAACTTCTTCTATTTTATATTTGTGTTACATTTGTCTATTTCAGAGCCTGGCTTTGGCTTCCTGGTATCTTTAATGTATATTGAAACTACAGATCGATTTCACGTTAGAGATACATTACCATCTTGAAACAAGAAATCACATGTGAGAAGGCTGTTCCAGTGTCCAGGGAACCAACCACACATGAGAGCTTCACTGCACATTGAAATGCAACTTCTTGGTGTTTTAGCCTTTTGTTCAAACTGATCATTACATTTTAGCCTCTGGCTGAATTTAAAACTATCACAGGAAAACCAGCAGTTTTTTCCAACATAGCTAACACAACAGAATTAATACAGGAAATATAAATGACAGATTAAAGAACATCATAATTGTGAGATGTTCAGAAATAAAGACATACTGAGGAACTATTAAGTAGGGAAATACTTAACAGAGTTAATTACTTTGGGGAAACCTAGGACCAAACTAGCTATGTTTGGCCTGAGCATTCTGAATGTATACTATATTTGAATAATATTCTAAGACTTTGAAGAAGGCATGAACAGTAAATGTGAATTCAACATGATCCATCCATAAAGAACCTTGGGCTAGTGGGGCTGGAGCGCATGTGTACACAAATCATGGAAAAGGCAAGTGCTGAATGTGAGCTGGGAAGTGACCACTCCTATTTCTCTTGACCTGATTGTTGATGTCGGTCTTATATCTTCACCCCAGCATTGAAAACAGAAGAGCAAGAAAGAAGAAGCCACCAAATGAAGCAGCAAGTAACGAACATCCTATAGTCATAGTACATTTCCTGGGAGGGAAGACTCTTGCCTCTGTCATCATCTTTGGGCCCATAGGGATCTAGTCCATATTCTTGGTGTCAACAGGACTTTGCAATACTCATGATCAGGAAATTAACCAGTTGGTTGTATAAGAGACCTAAGATTACCTCTAGGCTTCTAAGTTTAGAATATACCTCTTTTCAAATAAGCTAACTCTGTAATTGAACCAAATGGCTAGTGAGTACTCTGGCAGGTTATTCTTCCCATTCCTCCATGTTTTCTACAGAAATTTTCCTGCTATTGGACTTGACAAAGTTTGTGCAGACCATAAGCAGGCTTTCACAGCACATGTTTTCTCAGTCACAGTTAAACAGAGGATTTTAATATTGGTTCTCAAGAAAAGATATATATGAAATATATATACATGATATATATATACATATATATGTATATCCTGAAAACAATGCACTTTAGAGAATGCCTGGCATGTGGTGAACACTCCACACTATGGCCCAGGATAACAACTGTGTCAGAAAGTGTGTGTCAGAGGCCATTACGTCTCTGGGGAAGGCACAGACGCTAACCCTATTTCTTTACTTTCTTTACAGCTCTTTGAATTCCTATAAGATGAAATGGAGTGAGGAAAAAAGTTGGAGAATGTTTGTATATAATGCACATTGATTTTCTTATGTAGTAGTGGTTATGTTTGTGCTTTATTTGAAATGATTTCCTTTTTCAAATGTAAAATAACAAAACTGAATGTACCAGTCAGTACTGGATTTTCATTTCCACGTAGGAAGTAGAAATAACCAGTGGGTTTCTGTATTATTTTAAATTTCTCACAAAATATAAATTCTACTGAATAAATACATGTATTCAAAACAGTCAAGTCAAAAGAATCAGTGAAGTTCATTTAGAAGGACCTTGCGCTTGTGAAATTGAGTGTATCAAGTTTATGAGCAGGTACCTACAACTAGACACTATTTTCACAGTTTATTAGATTGTCCTAAAAAAGACTTCAATACAATTTTATGAAATATAATATTGCTGTCTTCTAAGTGTGCACCAATGGTATTAACTATGACTACTAATAATTGATGTTTGTGTTTTTCGATGAGACCTAGGCATCTGGACTTCTGTCAGCGGTGGTATGTTTGGTATGAATGAGTGATCTTGTTTTTGTTGTGGGTGTTTGTATCTTTGTTTACTATTTCTCCCACTTGTCAGGTCATGGCCCACTTAAGTGGTGCTTGGTGTTCAGTCTTGGGACCAGTTTATGTTGATGTGTGAATGGGGGTTAAGAAGTGGTATCAGTTCAAGGATTGATCTGGGGGAGCTTCCAGGTCTGGGGCAGGCAGGAATCTGAGCCTCTGCAGGCCTTGTGAGCTGAGATGGCATGGGCCCTGTGAGGTCTTCTGATAAGTAACTGGTTGGGTTGGGAGAGCTCACAGGTCAGGGGCCAGTGCGGATCCCAGCAACTGGAGCAGATCTGAGAGTTGAGATATCGGGGCAGAGGGAAGACTTTCTTTCTTTTGTTGTTGTTGAGGCAAGGTCTCCCTTTAGGCCCAGCTGGTCTAGAACTCAACTCTCCAGTCTCAATCTCAAAGAGATCCTCTGACCCCTGAGGTCTGGGATTCAACGCCTGTGCCACAATGCCAGGTTACAGGTAGATATTGGCTAAGGAAGAAACTCACAGAGCCTGCTCAGGGAGCTCACATGTCTGGAGTGGCACAGATCATAGTGACTGAGGAGGCTTGAGAGTCAGAGTACAAGGGGAGCCCACAGGTCTGGATTACTGGTAACTGAAATGGGCAGTGATGACAGAGGTCAGACACAAAGCATGGGAACAGGAATGAAAAAGAAGGAAAAGAAAGGAAGGAACAAGAGAATACATGAAGATTATAGGGAAAAAGAATATAGTGAGTAGACACCATGATTGAGGAATCGGTCTATGTCTGTGGCCTATGAAACACCTGCTCCTCAGACTCTCACAAGACATAAACGTATTGAAACATCATAAGCTATTAATAGGCTACTCCCTGGGAAGTATTTACAGCGTATCTGTCTGATTAACAGTAGCACTCCTGAATTAGCTTATGTGGCCAGCAAGAACACTGGTAACCCAAAGATACAGAGGGAAAAGGACAGAAATAAACACCGATAATGTATTTGTTCACTTGATTTCTCATACTATTGAAAAATATGATGGAATAATAGTTAATTTCTTTGCATGTTGCTAGGCATTCTAAGTATGGGAGGGACTATGGTGGGTTTCTTTTCTTTGAGCCCTAGTCACTTTGTTAAATGGAAGTGGAAGCACATGAGTTATAGTATGAAGAGATGGAGGCAGCACTGCTGGAAGGATGCAGGAGTGCTAACTCAAGGAGGGGCTGTTACACAAGACTTTCAAGTAGCTTTCTGTTTTCTCTTTGGGATCTGGATTTCTATATAAAACACTGAACTGAGCATGAAAAGAAGGCATGTGATACATCTGCATTTTCATTCTATTCATGACAAAACCACAAAATATAGAAATAAGGAGGGTCAAATTTTAGAAAGTGATATTTGAGACATTTTGGTAATCAGATGACATCTGGGCCATAATTGTGTTATCTATTTCAAAACCATGAAACTAGTCCAGTCTGAAAGTGCATAATAACATTGTAATTATTTAGCGATTTTTTTTCCAAAATAAAATTTGGATTCCAGGGATTTTTCAAAATTCTGCTTTCTTATGATAGAATTAAGGAATTAATAATATAACACATATTTAATTGCTGTGAAATAGATAGGATGATGGCTTCTATAGGAATGGAGTATGTGAAGATGCTCTTTCCCAAGAAATTCTTTCATTATTACAAAGCCAGAAACAGAGGGCATGAGGGCATACAGATAACTTCACAAACAATAATCATAGATGATACAAGATAGATAGATACACGGGTGAAAGATATTTAGATTAAATCATAATAAAAAATTCATATCTTTTTGGATTCTTTGTTGGCTGGCATATCTTTATGCTTCCTTGAACCTCTGATTAACTGCTTCTAGCACCCCCTTAGCTTTCAAATATAATTATCTTAAATAGCACTTATTTCTGATTGTTGTATACTGTGTTGGAGGATAATGGAAATACAGGTAGGCTGAAATTTCTGCATGAGCTTCCACGAGACAAAAGACATTTTAAAGTGTGGGCCTAAAAATCATTTTTGAGGTTAAAACTTTTGTTTCTCACACCCAGAGGAAAAACTGCTCAGTTCTCATTTCATTTGAACCGTCTCTGTACTTATTCAATTTAGTAAAAATAAATCTCTTCAGCTATTTAGAAATCTATGCTGCAATTCTTGAGATCTGTATCCTTCCCAGATTACAGCAGACTTTTCTCAATTTGAATCACAGAGTTCATAATAAACAGTGCTCTCATGCTTTAGCTAAGTTTTCACTAGAACTCTCCCTTGACTTTTTCATGGTACTAGGAAGTAAGCATATATCACATACTTTTTGTTTTGGTTATATTTTGCTGATAAATGTAAGAAATTAAAAAAATAAATTTGTATGTGTATGAGTATTTTGCTTGCATGTATTTTTGTGCACAGATGTATGTCTGGTGCCTGCAGAGGCCAGAACAGGGCATCGGATTCTGTAGAACTGGAGTTAAGGACAGGTGTTAGCTGGCATGTGGATGCTGAGAACGGAACTCAGATCTCCTGGAAGAGCAATTAGGGCTCTTAACAACCAAGTCATCTCTTCAACCCCAAGAAATTACTTTCTTAGTTACACGAGAATGCTCTAATTTAAATCTGTTCTTTAAAGATTGACACAATGTTGGCTTGTTGAACCTCATCATAATCAACTTAAAAAAATTCTTGATGATCTCATGCTCTTAGTGTAGTCCTGTAAATTCTTCTGAAAAGAATTAGGATCACAAGCTCAAGTTCCTGCTCCACTTAGATTTTACTGTTTATCAGAAACCACTTTCTCCTTGATCATTTGGTTCCTTAAATATGCCTCAATTCCTAAATATGATACCTAGATCTTTTTAGGAAATAGCTATGGATTTCACAGTGTAGGTATGGGTATAGTTTCTTTTAATTAACATCAATGATGTCATTTTTCATTTTCTCTGTGATTTATCTAGCATAGTTATTGCTAGATCAAAAATATAAGATTGCATTATGAAGACTGTACACATATGAACACTGTGTACTGTATGACTGTACACATATGTGTACTGTATGACTGTGTACATATGTACACTGTGAAACTAATAATATATGATAGTTTAATTTCTTGTGCCCATTTTATGTTCTAGGAATTTAAAAATGTCCCCTTTTAATTTGCTCAATTTTCTTTATCATGAACTAATCAGCAAACTTGTTGCAGTGATACACATTGCCTCCTTAAATATAATGACAATGTGGAAATTAATAAAATGCTTCTTTGTTCTTTCTTTAAAGCATTCCTCCTGAAGCTCTGTCTTCTGGATTTGGACTACTCTGGATGATCTTTGGGCTTGCTGCACACATTTTCTTCCTCTCTGATGACTCAGAGCCTTTGTGCCCTGAAGCCACAGCCTTTCACTTCACTTGGTTTCTTCCTTACTTGGATGGCACGATCATGATCCCTGACAAAGGATTCAGGGGAAAAAGCTTTATCATGCATATTGACTATGTTTTCATTCTTTGTGTAAAGAAAATAATTCTCAGTTAATATTGTCCCCAACAGTCTGCAATTTCACTATGACTCAATCAGGTGAAATTTTTATTGCCTTGTATAAAAGCTTTTTATTTTACAGCTGGTTCAATTTACAGAAAATTTGAAGATAGTACGGGACTCCTCATAAGCCTCATACTCAATCTCGTGTTATTGCCATTTTGTATTAGGGCATGTATCTTTTGGTCCAGCTGATGAGCTGATGTAGGTGACATCTTTGTTGCCCAGTCTTTTTATTTTGGCTACTCTTAGTTGGTGCCATCTTCTCTTCAACAGCTCTCTGCACTTAACATCACTGCTCTTACATTTCTCTTTGCTGTTGCACTCTCTGGCTTTCCTTGCTTTTTGATCATCTTGAAGGTTTTGAGCTCTGGTTATTCTGTGAAACGTTCCACCAATAGGATTGGTCTGATATTTTCCTTACTTTGGAGAGGAAAATCATGGAAGTACAATACCACCATAATCAAATCATGTCAAGGATAAATACCATCAATATAACATTAATATTGATGTTCTTTTTTAGTAGTGTTTCGAGGACTGTCTGCTATAAGTTAAGTGTTTCACTAATCCAACACTGTACCTTTTATTGAAGTCTATGCACTCAAAGAATGGAGAATTATGCCACTTCCTCTGAAGGTACAATATTGAAATAAGTTATTTGGAACTCATCTTTCATGGGAGATTATTTTTTTCCTTTGCTTATATATGCATCGATTAATTTGTTTAAGTCACAATGCACTATGGATATTTATTTATTAATTTTTTAAAAAAATATTCTTAGTTATGTGTATATAGATGTGTTTATGTGTGGGTATGTACATATGAGTGCAGGTGCATGAGTAAGCCAACGGTATCAGATTCTCCAGGAGCGGGAGTTCCAAGCAGTTGTGATGCCCCCAATGTGGTTCCTCAAAATTGAACTCAGGACCTCTGGAAAGGCAGTATGTTGCCATTAAAGGGTGCTGAGCCATCGTTCCAGTCCTGGATATTTATTTTGTACTTTGGCAATAACTGAATATACAGTTCCATGGTGTTCATGGCTTTCTTGTTTGCCAGTGGAAACTGACTTGATATCTGTGTGATTTTCATACACTGCCTCAGTAAGGGTATTTTAAAAACCACTTTCTGGAATAAGCTGTTCCAAGCTCATCCTGGACATTTTCTTCTCCAGTTCAGAGATCAACTATTTACTCCAAGACTCCTGATTCCTTCTATTAAGAATGGAATTAGATTGGTTTTTGTCCTTGGTAGCTTGCATAGTATCCTCTGATACCATGAGAGCTAGTCTTCAGGGAGAAGGCTTCCAGGACTACTCTAGCTCAATTGCTCCAAGTCCTGTGTCTGAAGTGTGGCCTGTCTTTGGCAATAGACTCTTAACTTCATATTCTAGGAGTCAATATAAGGCTGTGGTCATAGCCTCTTTTATTTTGGGAGTCTCTTGGACTACCCTGACCAACAACTTGAAGGGATGTTTCTCCTGCCTGGTCCTAGATTATTTGTTATATAGCCTTCATATACATATGCATTATATAGGATATATATCATCTATACGTGACTTTTGATACATCTCTAGACCAACATAATTTCTTACTGTACTCAAAAAATGCATCTCATAGCCTCTTTTATTTTGGGAGTCTCTTGGACTACCCTGACCAACAACTTGAAGGGATGTTTCTCCTGCCTGGTCCTAGATTATTTGTTATATAGCCTTCATATACATATGCATTATATAGGATATATATCATCTATACGTGACTTTTGATACATCTCTAGACCAACATAATTTCTTACTGTACTCAAAAAATGCATCCTTATATTTACAGTCCAGTGTACCTCTTACCACTCACCAAATATATATATATTTTTCAGTAGGACTTTGAACTAATATAGTTCCCTCTGTGTTTTCACAGCATCTAAATGTTATATATCTCATCTTTCACTCCCCCATTCACTAAAATTTCTAAACATTCCCCAGTTAAAGTACCCCCTTTTTTCCATTTCTCCCTTGAGACATCTATCTCCTATTATCCCCCTCTCTTGAGCTCCTTCTTCCTACCCCCATAGTTTCTTACTTTCTTTCCTTTTTTTTTTTTTTTGGCTCCTGTGGTTACTTCAGGATAGCCCTACCCAGCTGTAACTCCCAATAAACAGCAATGACTGGCCAGGCAAACTATCGCTATAGGTGCAATAGTGACACTGGCCCCTTTTGAAAGCAAAAATATTCAAGGATATATACGATATGGCCTAGAGAGTCTGGCTTGTGTTCTAACTTATCCCTCAGTGTGAGTTCACCCACTAGAGCCTGGTCAACCTGCTAAGAGTCCCATCCATAAAAGAGACTCTCTCTTCCCTTCCCAGTGGTCATCAGTTGCCAAATGTTCCTTAGGTGGGGGTTCAATTTCTTACCCACTTCGCCATGTCTATGCTGGAATTTGTGTGGTTTGAGATTGCAAAATTTCAACAAAAAACTTAAAGCTAAAGAATGGGATTAGAAATCAATAGCTGGGCAGTGTGTGAGCTCAGTGCTCCTGGGATAACATTATCTATAATATTTGCATATGCACACCCATGCATACACATACACCTGTGGATATTTCTATGTGTAATCATATTTATCTGTGTTAGAAAAACATGAATTCATATCAATGCCTTTAATTCTGATCTGCCACAAATGTCGTCTTCCTTCCTGTGCTTATTTATCTGTAAACTTCCACTTCCTACATAGAAAACTAGCTTGTGCTCTCTGCTGTTCATTTGCCTAAATATTTAATTAAGTAAACATAAAACAATGTAAGAAATGTTAGACCATAGTCTATGAAACACGACTTTATTAATGAGAGCTCAGTGCTTGAATACTGTTTTCCATATTCAAATACATAGACCAGAACATTTTCCCTTCTAAATTTTCAAATAAGATTGTCTCATAAACTCACAAAACTCTCTTTGAGTTTCTACCTCATTCTGGGTTTCCCCTTGGAATTCTCCTTACAGCTTAAATATGTTTTACATCTGCCTTCAAGGTCCATTCTTTCTGCTCTAAACTTCACTAGGCTTGGGCAAATGTGGAGGAACACGTATCCATAATGACACTATTCTATCGAATACTTAAACCTCATTTAAAAATCCTTTGTGCCTCACTCATTCAACCCTATTACTACAAACTCTTGTAAGCATGCTTTAAAAGAACATTTCTGCACTATGGCCACTTGTAAAATGTGAAATAATTGGGACCATCATGTCATTTTCAGACTGAGTTCTTTCACTTAGCAATACAGACATGGCATTCGTCCATGTGTTTTGTGGTGACTTGATTATATTTACTGATGAATAAAATTTGGCTTTATGGATCTGCCACATTTTATTTATCTTTTACCTATCAAGGGACATTTTGCTTGTTCTCAGTTTTTGGTGGTTATGAATTAAGCTGCTTTAAATACCTGTCTGTAAGTTTTGTGTAAAATTATGTATTTAAATCAATGAGTGGGTCCATGTTAAGGCTATATTTAGCACCATAAGAACCTGAAGATATGGGGCTGGAGAGATGGCTCAGCACTTAAGAGTGATGGCTGCTCTTGCAAAGGACTTGGGTTCGATTCCCAGTGCCCACATGGTGGCTATGAACCGTCCTTAACTCCAGTTCAGGGGGAATCCAAAGCCCTCTTCTGACCTCCGTGGCATTGCACGACATGGGTGCACTACATATATGCAGGCAATACACTCATATACTTGAAAAATTAAAAATTTTAAAAAAGAACCTAAAGATAATGTTTTGAAGCAATTTTACTTGTCTCACTATCAGCAAAGAATGAGGGTTACTCTATTCCTTTATATTATCTATGCTCTGTATTCTTGCCCATAATTAATTATCGGATATTAAGATTTCAATTTTCCTCACATGTATTCAATCATATCCTATTGTTTGGCTCTTCAATTTGTTAACAAAAAAATGATGTCATGATGGGTGTGGTGGTGCATGCCTTTAAACCCAGCACTTGGGAGGCAGAGGCAGGTGGATCTCTGTGAGTTTCATGCCAGCTGGGGCTACAGAGAGATCTGTCTAAAAAAATCCCGAGAGAGAGAGAGAGAGAGAGAGAGAGAGAGAGAGAGAGAGAAAAAAAAAATGATGACAGAAATTCAGAAATAATTTCAGACACTTATTTGCCAACATATATATTTTTATGAGTGATTTTTCAATTATGTTATTTTTCTGTTGAGTTTTGTTATTTCTTTGTATATTTTTGGCATAATCCAAAATAATATATATGCATTTCAAGTATTATTTATGTCCCTGGATTACCTTTTCATTCACTTGAGAGTGTTATATTGACTATTCTAGACCTTTGTCCTCTCAAAGACACTTTTTTTCCTTTTTACTTTTTTATTTGTATTTTTATATATTTCATACAATACATCTTAATCATATTTAGACCCCCTCCCTTATCTGAAACTCCTTATAGACCCCCACTGGATTTTTTGAATTCTGTAATATATGTTAATATGTATTCAGTCAAGTTTGTGTCCCCAGATGTCCGTTGGTGTGAGTTCATCAACTGGAACATGGTCAGCCTATCTAACGTCACTCCCCTAAAGAAGACCTACTCTCCTTTATTCAGTTATGATCCGCTGCTATTATTTTCTCAGCTAAGGTTGTGGCTTCTTACCCTTTTTAACAGTTCTATGCTATGTTTTTGTCTGATTTGAGTTTGGATAGATATTGTGAATACTGTCAAAGACACTTTTGAATCATTTTTTTCAGTATCTACAAGGGATATTTATAGGACTTACACAGAATATACACTTAATTCAGGAAGATTTGATATCATAACATGGAAGGGCTCTCCATTTGATTCTCCCATGATTTCTTTTCTTCCTACAGTTTTACATTTCCACAAATACATCACAAATGTAAATGCTGTTTCATTTTGATGCTAATGTGATATGTTCCCAATTTTCAATTCTTTATTGAAGATATATGCATTCGTGTTTGTATAGTAGTTTATTATCTTGTGCCTGTAGATCACAGTCCCACTATTTTCCTGGACACTCAAAAGGTCCCTCAAGCTATGTATTAGTATCCTTTGCCTCTCATAATTTATGCTCCCCATTCTTGTTTTATATCTATTCTCTCTGTGTAACTCCTTTTTCCCAGTTATGAACCTGCTGTGTTTCCCTTTCCTGTTCCATGGTCCACAGATTATGAAACACAACCTAGATTCTTGTAAATATTTCATTTATTTAAATTATATTTTTCTTTAGTTTTATTTTTAAAGGAAACAAATAGAAATGAAGTCAGCTTTTATTAGGAAATTTTGAGTCCTTATCAAAGATTTAAATTGATGGTATTGCGTGAATAGACACGGCTTACATAATCACTGCGGTTATTTTCCATTTAGCCTCTAAATGGTTAGTTCACTACATGTCTGCTAAGTCTTTTCAAGTCTTCCTAGCAAGGTAATGATACTAATGTTCCTCGAGGATATTAAAATTTTCTGAAATAACTTCCTTAGCCAGCAGTTCAGAGGCATTAATTGTAATATACAAGCAAGAACTGAGCTGGACACAATGGAAATTAAACAAGAATTAGGGCACTTGCATTATTATTCAATTCATCATTTTTCATGAGGAATTAGGGCAAAGACTTTTATTTCTTCAAAATTTCAATTATCTGTAAAGTGGAAAAGCTATTAGTATTTTCTACATGATGTTTTTCATAACTCAGGTTCATGTACAGAGAATGAAAAATATACCATAAATCCATTATATTTAGACAGATTGTCCTAATGCCAGCCTACTCTCAAATTATGCTAGATCATTTTGAAAACAGATTTCAACCTTGCAGATAAATATGTTTCCTTGGGGTAGGAAATCACATAATTGAGCCATTTGTTGAGTACTGTCAAAATAAATTTTATAACACAGAGAACCAGTATGTTGCTATAGCTAAAATATTTTATTGAAATAAATTTATATCTTTGGGGAATTCCCTCTAGTACTTATGAATTATATTTATCAAATACAACAATATTACAAAGACAAACAAAAGAAACTAGCAAAACTGGGCAATTTAAAAATGCTGTTTATCTCAGATCAATTCTTTACCCAGAAATCTTGGATGACATAATTGCTGGCCAATCTTATAAACTGTCACCTTCCTGAACCCCAGTTTGTATCTACAATAATATGAAATTTTATTATTATTAAAATGTGTATTTTTGAAATCTATCCCCTGCAACAGGAAATTTATAATGAAACTTCCTTCAAATGTGGCACAGAGCCCCCCTGCATCACTCCACAAGGAGAACGTGCTACTCTCAGTCCCTTTATGGCTTTTCTAAAGTGGTATTCTTTGTGAATTCTATTCTCAGAATGTTGTTGAAGATCAGTGCAGGTACAGAGCTCATCAAAGAATATCTGTGAGGTGGATTGTGATTAATGCAAAAACTCATCACTGGTTACAATGCAAGGAATAAGTGACAATGGAGTGCTCACAAATTGACAGCTGTACCACATGCCCTCCCCAAAGCTCAGGGAATATCACAGAAGAGGGGGCAGAAATATTATGAGAGCCAGAAAAAAAGAGTATCTTCTGGACATGACAGGACTGCTGAACTCATGAACTCACAGCAGCCGTAATTGCCTGTATAAGACCTGCACAAGATCAAGCCAGTCAATGTCCTAACATAGAGTGGGAAGGGGTTCATGAGCCCCCATGCTAAACTGAGAAGTTATGGACAACTGATGGCTTCTGGGGGAGGGAAGGCCAAGTTTTTAAATTTTGTGGCTCCTGGGAGATAACCATACTCCAGTGAATGACCCCATACCTAGAAGTTTAGAAAGACATAAATTAAGTGAAATGATTATTAAAGAAAATAGAGGATAGAAAGTTGGGGGTGGACCAATGAAATAAAATAGCAGACCAGAAATAAATGCTTTGATAAAAGTGTTAGAAGCAGAGCCTCTGATTGCACAAAATTCAAAAGTTTCTGCACATCAGAGGGAATAGCAGAGTGAAGAGGCAGACTGCAGAACAGGAGACACTATTTCCCAACTGTTCATACAATAGAAGATCTAATAGCTAGACTCCATAAAGAACTCCAAGATTAAATACCAAAATTTCAAGTCATCCACTCAATCAGTAGGTTAATGAATGGAATAAACAGTTCTGAAGAGAAGAATGAAGTGGCCAATAAATATTTGAAATAATATTTGAAAAAGTGCTCATCCTTACCTATGACTGACATACAGGTTAAAAATTGCTTTGAGATTCAATCATACGCCAGTCAGAATGGCTAGCATCAAGAAAGGAAATGACAGCAAATGGTAGTAAGGATAAGGAAATAGAGACATACTTACATACTCCTGAAGAGAATGTAAACAAATGTAGTCATTATTGCAATCAGTACAATGATTCCTCAAGAATCTGTAAGAAAACTAGTAGCACCACTCTTGGGTATATAACCAAAGAATTGTAGAGGAGCATTCCATAGAGATATTTACACTTCCATGTTTTTTTGTTGCATTGTTCATAACAGTCAAGATATGGAGCCAGCCCAGATGTCCATCAACATATAAATGTATAAAGAAAATGTAATATATATAAAATATGAATGTATTCACCTGTGAAGAATGAAATTATGATCTTCATGGTAAAATGGACAGAAATGTAGATTATTATAATTGAAATAACCCAAAATTCTGACAAATGCTATTTTCTTTCATATACAAAATCTATCTATCTATCTATCTATCTATCTATCTATCTATCTATCTATCAATCATATATCTCTCTATCATCTATCTCTATCTATCTATCTATATATCTATCTATCTTCTATTTATCATGTACCAAATATCCACCCATACACATGTACACACATTTGCAAGGTATAAATGTAGAAAGAAGACTCTGATGGGGAGGAAGAGGTCTAAGGGAAGAACAGGAGGGAAATGGAGAAGGTGATGGAATACATATATCAGGGAAGCATATAAGGGAACTCAGTGGGAAGATGCAGGAGACAAGCATGAGAGGGGGAGGGTGGACTGGGTAAGGGATTCAGGGGCAAATAAAAGCAAAGTACAATGATATATGCCTATGAAGACATCATATGAAAATGATTTCTTTGTGTTTTACCAAAAATCTGTAAAATCAAAAATTTCAGAGCCTTCCTAACTGGGTTCCCTTCAGGTCTGAGTCTCTAAGCCTACCCGCATGGAGCTTCCAGCATGTCTCCATGTTCATGCACTCTGGTGACGGATGTCTACTCAGGTAACTTATGACTCTCTGTACCTATCTGACTTTGTTTCTCATATTGGGTAGCAGTATCCTTGTTACTTCACTTCTGTGATGAGTCTAAGAAATGTTTCTTACTTTTCAGTTGGTTCAGTTTTTGCTTGTTTTTAGGTTAGAATGATCAAATTTAAGCTTCTTATTTGGCAGATCAAAACTGAATGGTTAATTTCATTTCTAATATACCAATACACACTTCCTAGATACATTTTTAACAATACAATGTTCAGGTATACTATAATTATCATATTCTATTTTATTTGAGACTTTTAATCTCATAAAATCATATAAACATTGAAATACAAACAAATTTTAGTTCAAGAATAATTTTGAAATTAGATATTTTTCAAGTTGGATTTGTTGATGTCATTATTAGTAATTAATCAAAATTAAAAATAAAATTTTCCCTTTATTTATTTAGTGTTCCTTTTTTCATAAGACTGAGTGTATTTCTTGTAAAGAAACTGAATGGTTTAGTAATTGTTTTAAAATAATGAATCAGTGTCTTAGAAATGTCTCATAAATAAAGCTCAAGGCCATTATTTTGCCTTTTATCTCAGTTATGAGTTTTTATGTTTGGCTGAGAAATTGATATTAGAAGGATGTTTATCATGTGATTTGTTTTGGCCAGCAGACTCAGGTAGAAATGATGGTGTGCCAGTTCTAAACCCAGGCCCTAAAACAGTTACAGAACATTTCTGCTTACTTTTTTTGATGAGTTTCTTGAACAGCATGCCTCCCCAATTGGTTGTTCAGTGTACATATAAACTGCATTGGACAGAGCTGCCCCACATAAGCAATGACAGCTGAGACGTTATGCTGCAGACAATGTGTTCAGCACACAGGTCCAGATGTTTGGGAAAAGAATTCCTATTCCTGCATGCCACCGAGATTTTGTCTGGTTGTTTTACACCTCACTTAAGCAATAATTGACTGATTTAGTATCAGAGAGAGATTGTTTTTTACCTAGTTTTCAAGAAGAGAGGTGGTATGTGTGTAGGTGTATGCTTCTGCATTTATCTGGGAAAAGTGACCGTATGTTTTTATGATTCTAGCTCTCAAAGTTAAAATAGTTGTTAAAATTTTTTCTTTTTTTAATAAATTGGCTCAAGTCTATCCTTGTAATACAAATCCACAAAACTGAGTATAGTGGTATTTATAAATAGAATGTTTTCATGAGACTAAATAACCTGCTTAAGTATTTTATGCTTTATATTTGCAAACATATAAAATTAATATGTTATTAAATTAATAAATAACATGAAAATGAAAAATCTGAATTACATTTCATCTACTTTTGAAAATAATGTTTCTATGGTTTATTGACTTGGGATAAATGGCCTGTGCTCCACTGATTAAGTGAATTTAGATTTTAAGGTACTTTCAAGCTTATAGAAAAGTTGAGTGCAAAATAGATTTCCATATTACTCCTTGACTCTTCTTTCTTTGACATATTCTACATGGGTTTTGGCAAAACGTCTAATGATATGTTTTCCCCATTATAGTGTCAGGTGGGACAGTTTCACTGCCCTGGCCTTCTGTGTACTCCACCTATTCATCCTCTGTCTCTACTCAAACCCATGCAACCACTGGTATTTTTGCTTAGTTTTTCCATTTCTAAGATATCATGTAGTTAGAATTATAATATGTCAGTTTTTCAGAATGATGAAATGAAGTAAATTTTTAATTCTTTTTGGTAAATACCAGAGTGAGGTTACCGGGTCATATGATTATCTTATGCAGAAAACCACCAAGCTGTCTTTCAATCTTGCCTATTCCAGTTTTCATTCCCAACAGAAATGAACAAGACATTTGTTGCTTCATATCCTTGCCCATTTCGGCATTATTAGTGGCTAGCAGTGTGGCCACCATGACCATTTTACACATTGGTTACATTTTCTGTTATAATGTCAAATCTTTCCATCATATTGTAGTTTTTATTTAGTTATTTTATTTTATGTGTATGAGTGCATTGCCTGCATCTATGTAAATACAACCATGTCATAAATGGCTCATCGAAGCCCAAAGGGAGCATTGGGTTTCCTGGAACTGGAGTTACAGATGATTGTTAGCCACCACGTGGGTGCTAGGAATGGAATCCAGGTGCTCTCTAAGAGCAGTCAGTGCTCTTAACCACTGAGCCATCTTTCCAGCCCTCATATTGCATTTTTTGACTAGAGCTAAGAAGAGATTTACACAAAATTAAAAAACAAAGAGAGGGCAAACTCTTGAAAAACACAGAGATGGGGCCAAAAGTCCTGGAGAAAATAGACATGAACAGCAGATTTTAACCTTAGTTATTGGCAATTAGGAAGTGGTACCTATAGAACAAGAAACCCGACAAATTGTAAAACCTGATAGCTTTAGCTGTACAAAGCTCTCATTAATCTCCTCCAAATAGGGGACAATTTAAAGTTCAGGTCCTGAAGTACAGCATGCTTTTAAATATTCTTTTGTGGAACCCCCAAATTACTATGTCCTGGGTGTAACAGTGAACTAGAAATATTCACACCCTTCAATACCTAGACCCATGAATTACATAAATCTCTTTTTTGACTGAATTAATGTGGTATGCACCCTGGCTTACTGCTTACCAGAAGACTAACTGAGAAGTCTGAAGGGAAAACAGTTATCCAGATTCCTACATGATCACTGTAAACTTTTATTTAAAAGACATGGCATTCAGTGTATATATACAAGCATCAAGAATTGACAATACCAACAGGAAAAAAGCAGAAAAGAAACAAAATATGAAATAATGGATATCCAAATATTCAAATGATCAAAGTTGTGTTCTATATAACCATTATTCATATTTTTAAAAAATCATGCAGTCTGAGAAATTTCTGACCCCTATGTATGAGAGAGAAATTTAGTATTTGAAAAATGTAACTAATAAAATTGAATATGTAAAAGGTGGGGGCACTGTGGCTTCTGCTTGTAATACTAGCACTTGAACTGCCAAGGCAGAAGGTTTGTGTGCTTGAGGTCAGTATAACTAAAGAAACCTAGTAACATTGCAGAAGAAAATATATAGATTGAAGTATTATAAATTGAAATGGGGGAAAAGAGTAAAAATATGTGGTGAAAATATTTGCCAAGTTTTTAACTGAAGTTTCAAATAATAGGAGAGAAGAGATGTGGTCATTAGAAGAATCTAAAGATAAATAATGGCTGAAAAATCTCCTCTAAATAATAATGGAGAAATCTAAATAATGACTTGAGAAACAATGGAAGTTCCAACAGGGCAATAGATCATAGGCTGTCTTGACAGTCCAAGTAATTTATACTTATTTCTGTGGCAGTCAGTTTCAAGTGGAAAGTGATGTAACCACTTTAATGAAGAGAGAAAAAAATCTGACAAAAGCAGTGATTAAAATGAAAGAATTGGAGAAAAACAGATGCAGGATGACCAGTTAGAAAGTTGTCCTAGCAGAAAATAGTAAGACCAGAACAAGCATTGTCAATTTGGAACAAAAAAGACATGAGCTGTAGCTACATTCTGATGTAAACAGGAAACAGGATTAGACTTGAATGCAAAGGAAAAAGGAGAAATTAAAAATGATGGTGATTATGAATTAGAACAGTACCTACTGAATGCCTCGAACAGAACAATGGAACACAAAAGAAAAGCAGATTTACCAAAAAAGTTTTATCAACAAGTTTTACAATTAATATTCATAAAATATATCATAACACGCTGAACATTTTCACTAATAAAGGTGTCGTCTATTTTATCCATTATAGCCAAACTTGGACATATAACATGTATTTGCCAGTGGTCATTGGCTAATATGTCAAAAGTTGAGTTTTGAAACAGTGCTTTTATTTTGGAACATGCTGTCTTCTCTTCTACAGCATGTAAGCAAGTGTTGTACTTCTAGGGAACAGAGCTCACACGAGAGTAGGCATTCAGCAGCCACATCCACTAGCTTTCCTTGCCCTAACAACTAAGGCCTCAGATATGAATGAAATCCTCACAGACCAGCCAGTCCCAAGAAAGTGATCTAACTATAGTAACAGACTGGTAGACTCACAGAAATGTATAAAATACCAAATTGTTGTTGTGAGACTCTAGGTTTTGAGGCAGTTTGATATATAGTGTATAGTGAAAAATATAAAGCCCACAGGAAAAACACTATTCTGAGTTTCATCTATTTGAAGACCTTGAGGTAGAAAGCAGAATCCTGTTAGGATATTATACTTGTTATTGAATGGATGGATCAGAAGGTCATGCCAATCCTTAACATGATATAAAATATTAGACTTCACATTGTACTGTTTCTGAAAGATCATATTAGATACACCAATTTTAATAATTCAAGGTTCCCAAGTCTCCCTGAGTCACCTAGCCTATTACAGCCCAGCCTTTCCAATCAAAGCTAAGTGTTCTTCTGCACCCAGTAAGGCCAACTCTCAAATTTTATTTACCACATTGTGGCACAGCTCTTCAAAGAACACAGCTGTTTATGTCAAGTAGCGCCACCCAGGTTCCAGTGCTTTCAATCTTGACAGATGCACGATATAAAATCATGTTCTTATTTTTTTCATTTTTGTATGTTTTAAATTTACTCCATGGTAGTAACAGCAGAAGAACCCTGAAAAAGAAAGGATTCCATCTCGTTCCCCAAAAAGTCACATCAAAAAAGGAGTCCTTTGCAAACAACAAGACCACACTGTTCTTATTGGCTATCGTTCTTTCTTTCTGAATTACACAAACAAGCATTCATAATGCTCTAGTTCATTATGGTGCTTTTCATTGAGGTTTACTGCTAGAAGGTAAGATAAAATTAAACTATTTAGGCAATGTTTATTTATTTATTTATTTATTTATTTATTTATTTATTTACTGGTTCTTGCTGTCCTTCAGCTCCTTACTCATGCAGTCAAAGATGTTCCCAATTGGGGAAGTGGGGACAGTTCATTCAGAAGAAAGAGCTTGTTTGCTTGGGGAATGAGTGTTAGAGACAGAGCAGAACATGCAAGTAGCAGGGAGTCCTGAATACTTTACACATCTTTACTGCATACTTTTCTTCATGCTTTGTTATCTTCTCTATCAATTTTTGAATAATAACTTCTTGTTCTTAAAATATTAACATAAAAGCAGATATTTTAAAATATTCAGTCACACATGTGCAAGTGGAAAATGTGGGTGTCATACCTAGAATTACAACCTTACATGTATAGCCTCTTTAACTCTTTAACTGTATATAACTTTATATAAAATTTTCACATAGCCAGGCTTAGTGACACACACCTTAATCTCAGCACTTGGGAGACAGAGGCAAGCTCCCCAGGCTACAAGGAAACCTTGTCTCAACACCCCCCCCCAAAAAAATCAAAAAACTTTTCACATAAGTGGTTGATGATGGAAACAGCTACAGTAATAGCACTGTATTAACTTATTTTCCTGGAAATTTTACTAAAAAGAGTGAAAAGCCTTTTATTTATTCATCATTATACCACTTCAGTGAGACTTGGCAGGGAATGACTTTTGTCAAAGTTATATGATGTATTTGAATCCTCTGATAGGGTGAAAAAATAAACTAGAATGTGTTTATTTATACTAATATTGTAAGCATAAAGGCACGTTTGTAAACATATTTAGTTGCAAAACTATTCTGTTGTTAATAGCAAAATTATATCATGAAACACAGGCAGCAAGTAAAATGCAAGAATGCTCCTTCTGGACAGTGTATAATCTGAGCAATATCATTGCCCTCCTAATTTGCGTATTTCCTTTCTTTCTCTGCCTTTGCAGTCCATTCTTCACATATCTTACAGAACTAGTTCTGCAACATGAATATGAACAGCACTTTTTTATATTTAAATAGGGTTTTATGTGTTTTTTGTCTTCTAGAAAGGTTGAGCTCTCATAGGGGTTCCATGACTCCACACAAAGGATACCACCTGATTCTTTGTTCTCCTTTCCGTCCCTCCCATCTCCCAGCCATGCCTCAGTCTAGGTTTATAAACACACCAATGAATATTTCTCCTCACGTCAATGTCTTACAATTCTATGAGTCCCTTATTATTTCCTCATTAAATTACTCATTTAGTTTGAGAATCTTTCAAAGTTGAGATTAAGGAGTCTTCTCTTAGAAACCACTTTCAATCTACTTAGCAGTGCAACCACATTTTATTTTTTGCAGCAATGTGTTCATCATTGAGTTAATACAAAAACATGAGTTTTATTGGACACATTTTTAAAAATTCAATTACTTCCCTCTACTAATGAATCATGAGAGCCACAGCACTGGAGAGTCAGTCACCTTTGTACGTAAAACTTCTAACAGAGTTACCAAAAAGTAAAACAAACAAGAAAGTCCTCAAAGAAAACTGACTACAGTGCCTTTATAACCACACACACACACACACACACACACACACACACACGCAATTCTTAAAATTCTTGATTAAAAAATTAAAAACTAATTTGTTTTCCTTTATACTCAAATAGAAAAAATTGTATTTTCTTTGCCAACGTGAAAGATGTATTCAATTTTTCTTGAGAAATGACTTTTCTCTCTTCACCGTCCTCTTAAATGAATATCATATAATATCCAGTTTTCTTACAAATGAAAAAAGGTATGAGAGACTCTTAACTGATTAATAATTTATTATATTTTAGTCCTAAAGTATGTGCCCTGCATTTCATGTATAAA